>NC_037678.1:31095691-31112127 GCF_003255815.1 Theropithecus gelada | reverse complement strand
TTGCAGTGAGCCGAGATTGCACCATTGCACTCCAGCCTGGGCAACAAGAGCAAAACTCCATCTCAAAAAATAAAAAATAAATAAAATAAAATAAAATAAAATTGTTGTTTGATTCTATTTTATAGATTCCAGGTCTCTGGTAAAACTCTGCATCTCTTCATCTGTTTCCTCAAACTCATAAATCAGTTATTTTAAAAGCCTCTCTAAGAGTTCCAATATCTGGATCACCTCAAGTTCTTTTCCTGTTACTCATTCTTTCTCTTGATTTTCATTCACTTGATCCTGCTTATGGGCACACCTAGCATTTTTATTAATCAATTAATTATAGAGACAGGGTCTCACTATGTTGGCCAGGTTGGTCTTGAACTCTTGGCCTCCAGTAATCCTCCTACCTTGGCCTCCCAAAGTGCTAGGATTACAGGCATGAGCCCTGCGTCTGGTATTTTGATGGAATGCGGGATACTATGTTTCAAAGAGTATAGGGGCTAAGTTTCTCCTGGCAGGTAACTAGAATAAGGGCTGATCACCTCATCCAATCAAAGTTTTGAAGCTGGATTTCAAGCTGATAACTTCTGATCAACCTTTATTTGTAGGACATAATTCTTTTGAGGTCTCAACCGAAGGCCTGGAATATTTCCCATTGTCATTCCTCTTTGGCGGGCCTTGAAATCTAATTTTTTGTCCACCTACTCCCGTGAGAACAAAAGCTGTGCTTAAGTTTTTTAGGTTTAGGTAATAACTTTCTACGAATTTCTCCTTCTGAATTTGAAAAATACCTTAACAGCAAAAGCTAAGTCAGATGTTGAGTTTATACCCTCTTTCTCTCTATTTTCCCGAAGAGATGGGGTCTCACTCTGTTGCCCAGGCTGGAGTGCAGTGGTGTGATCAATGCTCACTGTAACCTCGAACTGCTGGGCTCAAGCAATCCTCCTGCCTCAGCCTCCCGAGAGTAGCTGGGACTACAGGCGTGTGCCACCATGTTGGCTGAGTTCATTACTCTTGAGGTTGTCTTTTTCCTAGGATCTTGAACCCTCAAATCTTGGCTGCCTTAGAATCCCTCAATTCAAATTTTACTCCCACTACTCAGTGATTCCAAAACAAACTCTGGACCACTGCTTTGTCTGGCCTCTACCCTATGTGTAGAGTTGGCCACCACCCTAAGGGAAAAAAGCAGGGGTAAATATGGCTCAACTCAACAGGATTTTTCTCTACAATTTTGGCTCCTGCCAAATTTGACCTGGCTGCCTTGGTTAGTCCCCAATGCCTTCAAAGATATTTATTTTTGTATTTTAAACAGTTTTTACAGTAGCCTCATCAGAGATTTGGTCTGATACTCTGTTGTAACCAGAAACAAAAGTTTTACTTTACTGAGTTTTAATTACTGATGTATTTTTTGCTGACTAGTCTATAAACTTCCTGAGAATAGAAACTATTTTTCTTCCCTAACTTCTATTTAAACACTCAGCACACTACCTGACACAGAGGTTACTAGTTGATGAATTATTAACTTTTATATTAGGAAAAAAAGCTTAGAATGCAAGTAAAGCATAACACATACGTACGTGCCTGCTAAACCATTCCGGCCCATTAATTCTTTTAATTCCACTCGTCTCCAGAAAGAACCTGCCAATCTTTTCTTCTGTGGCCCACATATTAATGAGGTACATCCCCTAATAAAACTGCATTCTCAATGTTAATCTGAGATTAAACTACCTCAGAGAGTAGTACTAACATCTGTTGTTCATTTATTAAAACTATTTTGTACTAGATGAAGTGATTTCATTATTCTTTAGATTTAACCAGTCCATTTCTAGGTCTGGAGTTTTATCAGGAAACAATGAGATTTTTCATTCAGAACAAAGCTCTCAATTGAACCTTTAGAGACATCTTGATCACATGCAGTTAGGGTTTTCCAGAGCAAGAAAACAACAACACAACCAAAGCTCATAGATAGAAAATCTAAAACCAAAGAAAAGTTTACTGAACGTATAAATATTTTCTCTATTCCGGTTGGTTATTCTTGTATTATCAGTCTTGTACCATCAACCCCTAAATACAACAGCTAAAAAAATTAAAAGTGGTTGTCTCTGGACAGCGAAATTTTAGAGGTAAGGAAATGGAACTGGATTACCACTTCTCACGATAAGCATGTAAAAATTATAAGAGTTAGTTCCATACTTAAATTAAAAACACAATTGTGTATAAGCAGAGGCACTGATTTTTTAAAAAGAGAAAAAAAGGCAGACCCAACCTTTACAGCAATAGTGCTGAAAGCTGGTTACTTAATGTCCTGGACTCACAAGACAGCCTTGAGGCAGCCATTTATCCTTGTGGGGGTTTCAGTCCCAGATCTGTAAACCTGATGATAAACCAGAACGCCAAGACGTTTTCAACACGAATATTCTACTATTCTAAAGCTTCAGTGGATGATAAAGGGCACAAGTTAAAAGGGAACAATGTATTTGTTAAATAAAAGCGAAGCTCATAAGGGCTTGCTTTGTAATGGATGCTTAATGAAATTACAGTGATCAGCACAGTAATTTTAGGGTGACTCTTAAGAGAGTTAACGAAAGATGATATGGGTATTAGGGAATCTATCTCCGTTGATTAGATGGCTTCTTCATAAAGCACGCACGTTCCAAGCATCAGTGATCCATCTGGGGCCTCTGGGAGCAGTATGTGCTAAGTGTCACGTAACAGCTTCTGCTCTCATAAGCCAGTCAAGTGTCACAACCTGCTCTTTCCTGCAGACTGTGAGTAGTCAGAGACAAAAGGACTGAACCAAAACTGCCGGCTCCAAAGGATGGGCATGATCGTCCATTTATAGCTAGACAGGGAAAGGGCGCTGGCACTTCTTATAAGATTCTTGACAAATTAAGAGCGCTATTAGATATGGCTTTCAGTTTTAAAAGATTATGCATTTCAGACCAGGTGCAGTGGTTCACGCCTGTAATCCCAGCACTTTGGGAGGCTGAGGCGGGCGGATCACTTGAGGTCAGGAGTTCGAGACCAGCCTGGCCAACATGGCGAAACCCTGTCTCTAAAATTAGCATGGTGGCAGGCACCTGTAATCCCAGTAACTCTGGAGGCTGAGGCCGGTGAATCACTTGAACCTGGGAGGTGGAGGCTGCAGTGAGCCGAGATTGCACCATTGTACTCCAGCCTGGGCGACAGTGAGACTCCGTCTCAAAAAGCAAAAGATTATGCATTTCAGATTGTCCAATTTTAACTTACAGATCTTGCAATAAAATAACCAGTATTCTCTTTGCTTCTAAAGGGAAGGAAGAGATATCTATGGAACTTAGATATCTGTCTTACAGGAAACAAAAGCCAAACGCTTCCCCCAAGCCATACATATATATCACCAAAGAAGTGTCCAAAGGAAGTGAGAAAGCAGAGAATTGGATTTGTAGCAAAGACTGTCAAGTGTACAAAAAGAATTTTCCTTATGTACGATTAACCATCCTATATCATATTTCTCCTTGCATTTTTAAGTACCAAGTAAATGGAAAAAAACTTCAAATTATTAATTGAAATAATTAATTTGTGTGCATATATATATTCTCTCTATATATTAAGGTAAATATCTTAAGATCATAGAATCGTAGAACTTAAACTAGAAGAACACAAGAGGCATTAAATACTTAATGCCTGAATTATCTCCATTTAATCAACTTGATACATCGCAAAGTTCTATAATCAAAGGGGAAGTAATTTTTTTTTCCCCTTCGGAGACAGGGTCTTGTGCTGTTGTCCAGGCAGGAGTGCAGTGGCGTGATAATGGCTCACAGCAGCCTCAACTTCCTGTCTCAAGGAATCCTCCTGCTTCAGCCCTCCAAGTAGCTGGTCTGAGGTGGGAGGACTGCCACCATGCCTGGCTATTTTTTTTTAAATTTTAGTAGAGAGAAGATCTCACTATGTTGTCCAGGCTGGTCTCAAACTCCTAAGCACAAGTGATCCTTCAAGGGAGAAGTAATTTATAATGTTCTCAAATTATTTAAGTTATTGTCTAGGAAAATTTAAAACGTAGGTTATAAGAAGACACCTAATGACGTGGAAGAAAATGCAGATGCACCTCAGATTGTACTTCACCTTCTTGTGCTTCATGGATACTGCATTTTTTACAAATTGAGGGTTTGTGGCAACCTTGTATCAAACTAGTCTGTTGGTACCATTTTGCCAACAGTATGTGCTCACTTCAATGTCTCTGGGTCAATTTAGGTAATTCTTGCAATATTTTAAACTTTCTCATTATTATTATAACTGTTATGGTGATGTATTACCAGTGATCTTTAATGCTACTATAGTAATTGTCTTGGGGTGCCATGAACTGTGCCCATATGAGACAGTTTGCTTAATCTATAAAGTTCTGTGTGTTCTGAATGATCCACTGACTAGCCATTCTGTCTTTCTCCTTCTCCTTGGGCCTCCCTATTCCTTGAGACATAACAATATTAAAATTAGGCCAATTAATAACCCTACAAAGGCCTCTAAGTGTTCAAGTAAAAGGAAGACTCGCACATCTTTCACTTTAAATCCAAATCTAGAAATACTTAAGCTAATTGAGAAAGGCATGGCAAAAGCCAAAAGGCTGAAAGCTAGGCCTGTTAGCCAAGTTGTGAGTGCAGAGGAAAAGTTCTAGAAGGAAATTAAAAATGCTACACCAATGAATATACAAGTGATAAGACAGCAAAACAGCCTTATTGCTGATATGGAGAACGTTTTCGTGCCTTGGATAAAAGGTCAAACCAGCTACAACATTCCCTTAAGCCAAAGGTGAATCCACAGCAAGGCCCTAACTCTCTTCAATTCTACGAATGCTGAGATTGATGACGAAGCTGCAGAAGAAAAGCCTGAAGCTAGCAAGGTTGGCTCATGATATTGAAGGGAAGAAGCCATCTCCATAACATACAAGTGCAAGGTGAAGCAGCAAGTGCTGATACAGAAGCCGCAGAAAGCTACCCAGAAGATCTAGCTAAGATCACTGATGAAGGTGGCCACACTAAACGACAATTTTCCATGAGGATAAAACAGCCTTCTATTAAAAGAAGATCACATCTGAAACTTTCATAGCTACAGAGGAGAAGTCAATGCCTGGCTTCGAAGCTTCAAAGGACAGGCTGTCTCTGTCATTAGGGGCTAAGTAGCTGGTGACTTTAAGTGGAAGCCAATGTTCCTTTACCAGTCCCACAATCCTAGGGCCCTTAAGAGTTATGCTGCACTACTCTGCCTGTGCTGTGTAAATGAAACAACAAAGCCTGGATGACAGCACATCTGCTGACAGCATAGATTATTGAACTTTTTTTTTTTTTTTTTTTTTTTTGAGACGGAGTCTTGCTCTGTCGCCCAGGCTGGAGCGCAGTGGTGCGATCTCCACTCGCTGCAAGCTTCGCCTTCCGGGTTCACGCCATTCTCCTGCCTCAGCCTCCCGAGTAGCTGGGACTACAGGCGCCCGCCACCACGCCCGGCTGATTTTTGTATTTTTAGTAGAGACGGGGTTTCACCGTGTTAGCCAGGATGGTCTCGATCTCCTGACCTCGTGATCCTCCCGTCTTGGCCTCCCAAAGTGCTGGGATTACAGGCGTGAGCCACAGCGTCCGGCCGATTATTGAACACTTTAAGCCCACTGTTCCTTTCAAAATATTACTGCTCCTTGAAAATGTAACCAGTCTGCCAGGAGCTCTAATGATGATACAAGGAGATAAAAGTTGTTTTCATTTTTGCTAATACAACATCCATTCTGCAGCTCATGGATCAAGGAGTGGGCTTAAAATGTTCAATAAACTTGGGGTCTTGCCTCTTCAAGCCAAGATCATGGCCTGATCTCAAACTCTTGACCTCAGGTGATCTGCCCGCCTCGGCCTTCCAAAGTGCTGAGATTACAGGCATGAACCACCGAGCCCAGTCAACCCTCTTTCTCAGAAGTGTTTACAAGTTGTCCCTTGGAGGACAAGCCTCGTGTTGGGACTGTCAGAAACGTTTGAGTGGGAATGAACAAGTCAGTGGGGGCTGAGTTTAATGGGTTTTCTCCAGGTCAATCAGGCCTAAAGGTTTTCAGGCAGAGGGAAAGGCAGCGTGGATGTGTGACAGCTCCCAAAACTGTTGGCTGCTCATTTACAGAGGAATTTACAGCGCTGTCATTTCCAGTAACCTCCTAAGGAACGTGGATGGAGTCAAGTCTTCCGTATCAAAAGATGCAACTGTGTAGTGAACTGAGCAGTGATGGGGTCACATCAAGCCTGGCCCCACGGTGGCGGTGTCAGAAAGCAGAATGGAGTCTTCGCCCCATCCACACCAGGGAGCACCAGGTCCCTTTGTGAACCTCCGCACAGCGCCCCCTCGGGCAGCTGCAGGCTTATTATCACTGCTTCATTCGTGAAATGTCATTCAAGGGATCTGCAACCCTCACCAACGACGTAAAACCAGGTCAGGAACAAATCATTTAAATTACAATGGGGGTGGCCGATTAAATATATAAAGATATTAAATATGACTACAAGTTGTGAACTGTTACTATGGCCTACTCATCTCTATGAATCTCAAAAATATTTAGGCGGGACATGGCGGTTCATACCCATAACCCCAACACTTTGGGAGGCAGAAGCAGAAAGATTGCTTGAGCCCAGGAGTTGGAGACCAGCCTCAGCAACAAGGTGAAACCCTGACTCTACAAAAAATACACGAAATTAGCTGGGTGTGGCGTCCCATACTTGTAGTCTCAGCTATCTGGTTGACTGAGGTGGAAGGATTGCCTGAGCCCAGGAGGTCGAGGCTACCCTGAGCCATGATGGCACCACTGCACTCCAGCCTGGACAACAAGGTAAGACCATGTCTCTCTATATATATACATTTTTAAATTAGCTACAGTATTTTTGACTCTTTTCTTTCTTTCTTTCGTTTGTTTTTGTTTGTTTTTGTTTGACGGAGTCTTGCTCTGTTGCCCAGGCTGGAGTGCAGTAGCGCAATCTCAGCTCGCTGCAAGCTCCACCTCCCAGGTTCACGCCATTCTCCGGCCTCAGTCTCCTGAGTAGCTGGGACTACAGGCGCCCGCCACCATGCCTGGGTAATTTTTTTTTTTTCTGTATTTTTAGTAGAGATGGGGTTTCCCCATGTTAGCCAGGATGGTCTCGATCTCCTGACCTTGTGATCCGCCCGCCTCCGCCTCCCAAAGTGCTGGGATTACAGGCGTGAGCCACTGCACCCAGCCGACTCTTTTTTTTTCTTACACTTAGTTGAGGGGAAAAACAAGCCAACAGTAAATTGCTTCTTTCAAATCACTGATTGGCAACAAAACCAAAGGGAAGAATCTTCCTTACCAGACGGCACTAAAACATGACCAGATGTCATCTCCCCTTACTTTATTTTATTTTGTGATTTTATTGTACATATTTTATTTATTTTTTGAGACCGAGTCTTGGTCTGTCACCCAGGCTCTAGTGCAATGGTGTGATCTCAGTTCACTGCAATCTCCGCCTCAGCAGGAGAGCAGGCATCTTCAGCGATCCACGGGCAGATCTGCAGCCATTATGTTATTGTGCGCACCTGTTCTTCCCAAGTCCTTTGTGCGCGTGCCTCTCCCTCCAGTAGTATTGCGCGCCTCCCCCTCCCTACACCCAGGTTGCCAGCAGGTGACTTGCGTGCGTACCTCTCCGCGCTAATCCGTTAAGGTCGCTCTGTCACTTGCACCCGTTCTTTGCACACGCACCCACTCGCTCAGAGTGTTGCCTGGCAACAGAAGAAACTGCTCGCTTAGCCTTTGACCTAGTTGGTAGCTCCACGAGGACGCTCAGAGCCCAGCTCTGGAGAGTCTGAGTATCCAATAGTTCCCCACTGTTCCCAGGAGCGGTTACCTGGGCACTCTGTGCCCCTCATTCCTGTCCCGGCCTGGGAGGCAAGGACCTGCCAGTAGGGCTCAGTTGCCTGGAGCCCGCCCACCCCATCCCCCAGTTCACTTTGCGTGTGGGATCTCCCCGTTGCTCCCGCCCCTGGACGGAGTGGCAGGCCATCCTACAAGCACCCGGACACTTGGCATCAGTGGTGTACACTCGGCATCAGTGGTGTACACTTGGCATCAGTGGTGTACACTTGGCATCAGTGGTGTACAGCCATGACAACTCCAAGGGTTTTCCGTGATCCTGCAAGCCCTGTGTTCCTTGCTGGCCATCCTGCCTTCCATTTGAATGCACAGGTACCACAGCAAGCCAGCGCTGTGTGCTCCCAATTCCAGGGTGTCCTGCAGCTCAGCCAGTGCACTGAGCACAAGGACTCTCTGTGGGGCCCAGGAGCAGGCAGTCACCCCACTGGGGCCCACAACACCCAGCTGTGCGCCAGGCTCCTGTCCAGAGAAGACCGTGTTGATGGCCCTCAAGGAGAGCATGGCAGGGATGCCTGAGCAGGACAAGGACCCCAGGCTCCAGAAGAATCCTGATGATCAGAGAAGGGTCCCTGAGAACACTGGGGATGCACCATCTGCATTTAGACCCCTGAGGAACAATGGAGGCCTCTCTCCCTTCGTGCCCAGGCCCGGGCCTCTACAGAGAGACCTCCATCCCCAGAGGTCAGAAGTCACATATAACCAGAGATCCCAGTCCTCCTGGATGAGCTCCTTCCCCAAACGAAATGCCATCTTGAGCTCCTACAGCTCCACGAGACAGGCTCAGCCGGTCTACCCAAAACAAACCCCACAAGTGAATCCTGCTGTCGGGAGAGGCTCAGCCTGTCCACCCAAAATTCTGGGCTGGCAGAAACCTTCCAAATACATCCTTGGCTTATGCAAAACATAAACACATCTCCATTGCAGGTGCACGCAGTGCTTCTTGGACTTTCACTTAATCCCATCCTGGACTTATTCTTTTGGCTGAAAGACCTACTCCCGCTTTACAAAGAAAGTGGGTAATTGTGGTAATACAACATGAATGTAATTTCCTTTGTTCAGCAAAACCTTTTACTGAGCACTTATTATGTGGTGGGGGTTCTGATAGACCTGCCAAGGGCGTCGTTTCATATCATCCTTAGATCACAGCTATGAGGAGAGTGTGAGTGCGACCCTCATCTTCCAGGTGAGAAAATCAATGCTTGCTTAAAGAAGCTGAACAACTTGCCGGAGGTCACAGAGCTGGGCAGGGGCAGAGCTTCAGGTTTCAGTTATGCGGACTGGCAGGCTCAATGCTTCGGATTGCTATGGCGCTGGTCATCCGCACCCTTCCCATCCGTTCTGTTTTTCCTACTTATCCCGCAATATGATGTGTTCTATCATTATCACCAGTGGATGGATGTCCTGTGCCAGCTGCGCATGTCTCTATTATAGCTCGTTACATGGTCTTACTTTTTAAATTCCAGATCCCTTATTATTTTGAGACAGGGTCTGGCTCTGTTGCAGAGGTGCAATCTCAGCTCACTGCAGCCTCCGCCTCCTAGGCTCAAGCCATCCTCCTACCTCAGCCTGCCAAGTAGCTGGGACTACAGGCATGCACCACCATGCCTGGCTAATTTTTGTATTTTTGGTAGAGATAGGGTTTCGCCATGTTGCCCAGGCTGGTCTCAAACTTGTGAGCTCAAATGATCTGCCCATCTCGGCCTCCCGAAGTGCCGGGATTACAGGTGTGAGCCACCACACCCAACCTTATTATGCATTTCTTATGGGTAGTGAACATGTCTTTAAAAAACAGTCTGGGTGCAGTGGCGCACACCTGTAATCCCAGCACTTTGGGAGGCCGAGGCAGGGGGATCACCTGAGGTCAGGAGTTTGAGATCAGCCTGGCCAACATGGTGAAACCCCATCTCTACTAACGATACAAAAATTAGCCTGGCATGGTGGCGGAAGCCTGTAATCCCAGGTACTTGGAAGGCTGACACAAGAGAATCACTTGAATCCAGGAGGTGGAGGTTGCAGTGAGCCAAGGTTTCACCATTGCACTCCAGCCTGGGCGAAAAGAGCAAAATTCTGTCTCAAAACAACAACAACAACAACAACAACAACAACAACAACAAAACAACAAAAAAGGAAAGTTGTGCTAAAATATACATGACATAAAACATATCATCTTGGCCACTTTGAAGCGCACAGTTCAGCAGTGTGTATGTTCACATTGCTGTGTTTCCTGTGCTTTCACAAACCAGGACACTTGTCCAGGACCCAGGTCCCTGGGGAGTTTCTGCATTTGGGGAACGACAAGCTCTGGTTCTCGGGTAACTTCTGGAAGGTGTTGCTTACCATGTGGAACTATGAGCTGGGAAGGCAAGATCTGGCTGAGCCAGGGAGGCCACGTGCTCATGGCCCTGGGCCTGGAACTGCCCCTCCTGAGGCCCCTTCAATGATCTGGACCCTGGGCGTCCCTGGGGCCAGGAGCAGCACCACAGCTCCACTGGCTCAGGGCTGTTCAGAGACTGCTGGCTTTGGGGCACCGGGGCCATGGGAGCCTCAGACTTCCACTCCAGCCTCCTTCCTTCTGCCTCAATTTCAGCTTCCTTGGCCCAGATGTCGCCCGGCATCCTGGCCATGAGACAACTCCCAACCCCACCCTTGTATGAACAAAGTCCACTAATCACTGACCCCTCTCCAGGTGGGTCCTGCTGGGGAGCGCCATCTGCCCATGAGATGGGGGCACAGGCGGGGCAGCTTCACCTGCACGTTGCACAAAAGGCCACAGCCCTCCTCCAGCCCTGCCCCAGGGCTGACTCACCCTTCCAAGAATATGACAGAAACCAGGGCCACTTCATATCAGAAAGCCCTCGGGAAGGACAGTGGCCTGGGCCCTTGAGCTACAGCACAGCCCCAGGAAGGGGCCAGGGGAGGCCACCCAGGCCTCTGGTTCTGACTCCTAGACATCAGGTCCCATGTAGGCCACGCCCAGGCTGGCTCCCATCCACTTCCTGCCTGGATAACAGAACAGCACTCGGTCCACTCCCCAGTTAATCTGCAGGCCCACAATGGCCAACTCACACTCCCAGGCCGCTTAAAATGCTGGAGGTTAAACATCAGCTGCCCAGCCTTTTATCCTGTGGCCCTGCATGTGGCCCTGAGGGAGAGCACCTACCATCCCCGGCAGCTGTCACCTTCCTTACGATCAAAGCGATCAAAGCGGTGGAGAGCGGCACCGTTGCACAGACCAGCTCTGAAGCGAGGGGCAGACTCCAGGAGCTCCTCGGAGCCTGAGTTTTGGGTCTGCCATCCCGGGGTTTAATGCACAACCAGGGCTCTCTGAAAACCCTTGTAATGGCGCTTTGTTATGGAAATCATCGAAGACTCTGGCCAATCCTGGAATATATTTTTTTAATCGGTTGATTTGCTTTGTTCTAAGCGCTTAGAATGGAAGATGTGGACTGAGGAGGGGCAGGTTTGGGGGTAGGCTCAGTGGGCATAGTGGCCACAGGAGGATGCCCACCTCATACCTGGAGATGTCCATGAGCACCTGGAAGCTGGCTGTGTGGCTGCACTGGCATGCAACGTGTGTCCAGTTCCCAGACAGGAGCTCAAAGCCCCGGGCAGACCGCCCTCCCGTCCCACTGACACTGCGTAGAGAGGAGAGAAGGGAGAAGAAGGGGCGGGGGAGAGACAGTTCCCTCCACCCATGAGTCTGTTGGGGGCAGTCTTTGCCCAGCCCTGGGGACTCCCAGGCCATCCTGGCCAAACCAAACAGCAGGTAACGTGAGTGCTGAAAGCCCGGCACTCTCGCATTCTGCTCCCCATCGTGTTCCTCACCGGCCCCCTGCACCAAACAGCCACCTGGCTGCAAGAACAGCAAGCTTGCTGCCACAGAGGCAGGACCATGGGAACAGTCTCCCTTCCCTTTTGTGTCTGGTCAGGGCCTCCAAGGAGCACCCTCTGAAGTTCAAGTTCTTTTTTTTTTTTTTTTTTTTTGAGACGGAGTCTCGCTCTGTCGCCCAGGCTGGAGCGCAGTGGCCGGATCTCAGCTCACTGCAAGCTCCGCCTCATGGGTTTGCGCCATTCTCCTGCCTCAGCCTCCCGAGTAGCTGGGACTACAGGCGCCCGCCACCTTGCCCAGCTAGTTTTTTGTATTTTTTTTAGTAGAGACGGGGTTTCACTGCATTAGCCAGGATGGTCTCGATCTCCTGACCTTGTGATCCGCCTGTCTCGGCCTCCCAAAGTGCTGGGATTACAGGCTTGAGCCACCGCGCCCGGCCTGAAGTTCAAGTTCTATGTGTCGTCTAGCAGCAAAACTCAAACGTGGTCCTCTCGCGTCCACCACATGCCCTGCTGCTGGAACCACCACCCGGGGTTCACACGGCTGCGATGCACTCCTGTCTCCTTCTGAGGGCAGATCTTTCAGAAATAACATCTCACCTTCCTCTGACACTTCCATCTTCAGATTGCACAATGTTCTATGGGAACTGCCCAGAAGCCAGGGCCCCACGATGACTCCCGCCTCACTGATGGGAAGGCCCAAATAACAAGCTGTTACGAGGTGTGTCTCAGCTTCAGACAGGGCCCTGCCCCCCCACCGGACTCTAGGAAAGTCACGTAACCTCTCAGATCCTTAGTTTGCTAATCTGTAAATGGGATGTGAACGTTAGTACATTTGCCACCAACTTTACAATCTGGAAATAATAGGTGCAACATAAAGTAGAGAGCAGGTCATTAGAGCTGGAGCTAATTGCCAGAACAAAGATGGAAACCCGGGACAGAGAGCTGGGCCTGATGTCCCTCGTGGTGAAAGGGGTTCCTTTATTCTCTCTTTTATAAGACAAGCGCCTATTACATTCCAGGTACCGTGCTGGTTGCTTATTAACTAGAACTTGGAAAGCACAGAAGCAGGAGGAGAACGAGGCTGGGCTGAACGAGCTCCTGGCGTGCGCTCGCTCACCACAGCACAGTGCCCAGGACAGCCCCCACTCACAGCTCTCCACTGTTGCCAGAGGAATTGTGATGGGGAGAGTGTTCCTGCTGCACGGGCGCCCCCAGATGCACAACGTTCAGCAGATTCGAGCCTGGGGGTGCTCACGCTCTGACTCCCTGTCCGGTACAGCGTCTCCCCTTCCTGCCACTCCCTCCTGGTATGTGGAGGGACAGCAGGTCTTCCCCTCCCAGATCGTGCTCCCATCCTCCTACCACACCCCAGTTCTAATGTTTTCTTCTAAACAGAGACAGCAAACGTGAAAACAAACCAGCAGAGAAAAAGCAAGCTCCCTGTAAAGACAGAGTAACTCAAGTAAGTCCACACCTCACATAAACCGTGCAGCACATCTGCGTCTCCACATGCAGGTCTGTGCGTGTCTGTGTGGGGGCCTGTGTATGTACATGTCTGTGTCTCCACGTGCAGGTCTGTGTGCGTCTGTGTGTGGGCATCTGGGGGGCTCTGATGCTCCCACAGAAGCAGAGCAGGAGGCTCACTGCCCCATGGGGGGCTGAAATGGGAGACACAGACCACAAGAGACTGTCCCTGTGGGACGCTGTGCCACAGAGCCTCCGACCCTGCAGGTTCTCTCTGCCTTGGCAAAGCCCTCACATAGAGACGCAGGGCTCCCGGCGTCACACTTACACCAGGGAATTATTCCAGAACACGCAGACGGGCTTGGTTCGCTTCTCCATCTCCAGCAGGGTGAACTCTACCAGGACACCTCTCCAGGGGTCTCGGGAGCAGAGCCCGTTCACTGTATACCAGCATGCTCACCATCGGGGTATTAATGATGGACCAGTGAGGCAGCCTGAGGTCAAGAAGCCAGAGCACAGGGACGAACATGATTAGGAAACATTTGCTTAATCCCACGCACAACGGAGTATTACTCAGCCTTCAAAAGGGAGGGAAGTCTGACACTTGCTACAACGCAGGTGAACCTAGAGGACATTCCGCTCAGTGAAATAAGCCAATCACAAAAGGACAAATATCGTGTGATTCCACTTCTAGGAGGTCCCTAGAGGAGTCAAATTCAGAGACAGAAACAACGGTGGGCACCAGGGGCTGGGGAGGGGAGTTGGTGTTTTGTGGGCTAGAGTTTCAGATCTGCAGGCTGAAAAGAGTTCTGGGGACGGACTGCTTAAACATGAATGTATCTGATGCCGTTTGGGTGTCTAACCCTCCAAATCTCATGTTGAAATATGATCAGTGTTGGAGGTGGGCCTGGTCGGGGTTGTTTGGGTCATGGGGGTGCCCTCCCCTTGGTAATGAGCGAGTTCTCACTCTATTAGTTCCAGAGAGAGCTGGCTGCAATGGAGAGTCGGGGACCTCGTCCTCTCAGTTTCAAGCATGACCCCACATCAGAGTCACCCCTCTTTTTAAGACACATGAGGGCCGGGCGCGGTGGCTCACACCTGTAATCCCAGCACTTTGGGAGGCTGAGGCAGGTGGATCATGAGGTCAGGAGATTGAGACCATCCTGGCTACCACGGTGAAACCCCATCTCTACTAAAAATACAAAAAATTAGCTGGGCATGGTGGCGGGCATCTGTAGTCCCAGCCACTCGGGAGGCTGAGACAGGAGAATGGCGTGTACCCAGGAGGCGGAGCTTGCAGTGAGCTGAAATCGTGCCACTGCACTCCAGCCTGAGTGACAGAGTGAGACTCCATCTCAAAAAAAAAAAAAAAAAAAAAAGGACACAGGCGATAACACCATATACCTGACAAAATCCATTTACTACCAAGGTTTCCAAATTTAAACTCCATTATGGAGTTTACCTTTTCATGTCCTTTTTATTTGGGGAAGTTTTTAGTAATTGTCATGGATCTGTAAAAAAGCACCTTAAGAAAGTTCAAATTCTTCAAACTGTTTTGTGTCATAATCTCAACCCGGGATTGAAGATTTGCACATACACAGACAGCATTCTGGTTTGTTTTTGTTTGTTTTTTGCAGGGAAGGGAAGGTGATTCTAAAATTTCTATTTCTATTTAGAAGCAGCTTCCCCTGACTCCCCCCCACCCAGACAGGTTCTTGCTCTGCTGCCCAGGCTGGGCTGTAGAGACCTAATCACAATTCACTGCAGCCTCATCTCCTGGACTAAAGCAATCCTCCCGCCTCAGCCTCTTAGTAGGCCGGACTATAAGCATGTGCCACCATGCCCAGGTAATTAAAAAAAAAATTTTTTTGGGTACAGATGGGATTTTCCTATGTTGTCCAGGTTGGTCTTAAATTTCTGGGCTCAAGTGATCCTCCCCGTGTCGGCCTCCCAAAGTGTTGGGGTTACAGGCATTAGCCATCGCGCCCAGCTAAAGTGTTGGGGTTACAAGTGTGGGCCATCATGCCCGGCTAAAGTGTTGGGATCACAGGTGTGAGCCATCGCGCCCAGCTAAAGTGTTGGGGTTACAAGTGTGAGCCATCATGCCCGGCTAAAGTGTTGGGGTCACAGGTGTGAGCCATCACGCCCAGCTAAAGTGTTGGGGTCACAGGCGTGAGCCATCGCGCCCAGCTAAAGTGTTGGGGTCACAGGCGTGAGCCATCACGCCCAGCTAAAGTGTTGGGGTCACAGGTGTGAGCCATCACGCCCGGCTAAAGTGTTGAGGTCACAGGTGTGAGCCATCGTACCCGGCTAAAGTGTTGGGGTCACAGGTGTGAGCCATCACACCCGGCTAAAGTGGTGGGGTCACAGGTGTGAGCCATCACACCCGGCTAAAGTGTTGAGGTCACAGGTGTGAGCCATTGCGCCCGGCTAAAATGTTGGGGTGGGTCACAGGTGTGAGCCATTGCTCCTGGCTAAAGTGTTGGGGTCACAGGTGTGAGCCATCACTCCCGGCTAAAGTGTTGGGGTCACAGGTGTGAGCCATCGCACCCAGCTAGAAGCAGCTTTTCACTGCACATCAAAGACAATCAGCTCACATACAAATTTCAGTTCTCTTTTTCTTTCTTACATTATCAGTTACACGGCTGAGTATCCCTTAGCTGAAATGCTTGGGAACATTCTGGATTTTTTGCAACCTCCGCCTCCTGGGCTCAAGTGATTCTCATGCCTCTGCCTCCTGAGTAGCTGGGATTACAGGGACCCACCACCACAGCTGGCTAATTTTTTTTATTTTTTATTTATTTATTTTTTTTTGAGACGGAGTCTCGCTCTGTCGCCCAGGCTGGAGTGCAGTGGCCGGATCTCAGCTCACTGCAACCTCCGCCTCCCGGGTTCACGCCATTCTCCTGCCTCAGCCTCCCGAGTAGCTGGGACTACAGGCACCCGCCACCTCGCCCGGCTAGTTTTTTTGTATTTCTTAGTAGAGACGGGGTTTCACCGTGTTCCAGGATGGTCTCGATCTCCTGACCTCGTGATCCACCCGTCTCGGCCTCCCAAAGTGCTGGGATTACAGGCTTGAGCCACCGCGCCCAGCCTAATTTTTTTTATTTTTTAGTAAAGGCGGGGTTTAACCATATTGGCCAGAGTGGTCTCGAACTGCTGACCTCAGGTGATCCCCCTGCCTCGGCCTCCCAAAGTGCTGGGATTACAGGCATGAGCCACCGTGCCTGGCCTAGATCTTTTTTTTTTTTTTTTTTTTTTTTTT
>NC_037678.1:30979766-31095596 GCF_003255815.1 Theropithecus gelada | reverse complement strand
TTTTTTTTGAGACGGAGTCTCGCTCTGCCGCCCAGGCTGGAGTGCAGTGGCCAGATCTCGGCTCACTGCAAGCTCCGCCTCCCGGGTTTACGCCATTCTCCTGCCTCAGCCTCCCGAGTAGCGGGGACTACAGGCGCCCGCCACCTCGCCCGGCTAGTTTTTTGTATTTTTTAGTAGAGACGGGGTTTCACCGTGTCAGCCAGGATGGTCTCGATCTCCTGACCTCGTGATCCGCCCGTCTCGGCCTCCCAAAGTGCTGGGATTACAGGCTTGAGCCACCGCGCCCGGCCCCGGCCTAGATCTTGATCTTTTTTTTTTTTTTTTTAAAGTATCGTTTGATACTTACGCTCCAATGAGCACTTCCTTTAAGTGTCAGGCTTGTGCTCAAGAAGGTTCAGATTCGGCAGCATTTCAGATTTCAGGATTAGGATGCCGAACCTGTACCTAAGCACCGGACGAAACAACCCGCTGTCACCAATAGGACCTGGTGCCAGCGAACACTCAGAACACCCCGGCCGGATATTCGGTGCGGGGAGTATGGCGTGTTCATCCTCCTGGGATGCCGCAGGAGGGGACCCTTCCCTCTCTGAACGCTGGGGACTCCGAGGGAAGTAGCAGGTTTCTAAGCAGTTCTACCTTTTTCTTCAGGTGGTTTGAGGAAGTCAGCTGGGAAGGAGATGGAGGACTCCAGGTCCCCGGGGAACTCTTCGTGAAGGGCGTCGAACCGCGGGACACTGGCTCCCGTGAAGCTGAACTTGTCAAAGATGTCGACAGCAAGAACTAGGGGGACAGTTCCTTTAATCAGACGTAATTCCCAGGGCTTTCTTGAACACTTGCTGTTTTCAAAATGACCACAACTGTCACACTGACACTGGCTGGCCATATTTATATATATATTTGTTTACATTTTATTCTTAATTTTTTTGAAACGAAGTCTCGCAGTGTCGCCTAGGCTGGAGTGCAGTGGTGTGATCTCTGCTCACTGCAACCTCCGTCTCCCAGGTTCAAGCAATTCTCCTGCCTCAGCCTCCCAAGTAGCTGGGATTATAGGCATGTACCACCACGCCTGGCTAATTTTTTGTATTTTTGGTAGAGATGGGGTTTCACCATGTTGGCCAGGCTGGTCTCAAACTCTTGACCTCAAGTGATCCGCCTGCCTTGGCCTCCCAAAGTGCTGGGATTACAGGCATGAGCCACCGTGCCCAGCCTATTTATTTATATGTTATTTTTTGAAACGGGGTCTCACTCTGTCACCCAGGCTGGAGTACGGTGGTGCAATCTCAGCTCACTGTAGTCTCAACCTCCTGAGCTCAAGCGATCCTCCCACCTCAGCCTCCTGAGTAGCTGGGGATACAGAAGCATGCCACCACCTCTGGCAATTTTTTTTTTTTAAATAGAGATGGGGTCTCACTATGGCACCTGGGCTGGTCTCAAACTCCTGGGCTCAAGCAATCTACCCACCTTGGTCTCCCACAGTGCAGGGATTACAGGTGTGAACTACCACATCCGGCTGACTGACCATCTTTAGAACAGAACTGACTTCCAACTTCCTGCCTCCCACCTGTACCCACACCTGTCTGCAGTGAGCCTGGAGCGAGGCAGGACCCTCGACATTTACCCTTCTAGAGTCTCACACCTGAGGGTCTGGAAGGGCTGCTGGACCCCCAAGATCATGGCCCACCATCTCCCAAGCCCAGGACCTGTCCCTGGGAGTGATGGGTGTGTCATCGCGGACTGTCTTTCCAAAGGCTCCATTTACAGATGAGGAAACGGAGGCCTAGCTGCTGAATCCTTTTTTTTTTTTTTTTTTAACAGAGTCTCGCTCTGTCACCCAGGCTGGAGTGCAATCTCAGCTCACTGCAACCTCCACCTCCCAGGTTCAAGTGATTCTCCTGCCTCAGCCTCCCAAGTAGCTGGAATTATAGGCACGCACCACCACGCCTGGCTACTTTTTGTATTTTTAGTAGAGACGGGGTTTTACCATGTTGCCCAGGCTGGTCTCGAACTCCTGACTGCATGTGATCTGCCTGTCTTGGCCTCCAAAAGTGGTGGGATTACAGGCATGAGCCACCGCACCCAGCCTCTGAATCATTTTTCTAAGAGCATGGCCAAGCGGGGGCCAGGAGCCTACCTGCTCCACCCATGGGGTCCCAGCTCCTGGGCGCACCCCTGAGGGTTGCAGGCCTCCAGCCCCCACGCAGCCTGTGCCTTACTCATGTTGGTGGTGACGATGACAAACGGCCACAGGCACGTCCGCTGCATGTTGCGTGCCATGTTGCTGAAGTAGCCCTCGAGGCGCCGGAGCAGCTGTACCGTGCCACCCTCACTCTGCTGGATCTGCTCCCACGCCACCCTGGTGGCTGGGGCAGGAGGGCGCTGCCCGAGTGGATGACGTCCTAGTCAGACAGCGCTCAGTGCTCAGCCTGTGGAGGCCTGGCTCACAGGACTGACGGACACCTGCCCTGAAAGCCTTTGCTCGCCTAGAGGGTTCATTCATTCATTCCACCCCTACACTTTAGATTGTGCTCTTTAATATTAGTTTCCTTTTTTTTTTTTTTTTTGAGACAGACTTTCGCTCTTGTTGCCCAGGCTAGAATGCAGTGGCACAATCTTGGCTCACCGCAACCTCTGCCTCCTGGGTTCAAGCAATTCTCCTGCCTCAACCTCCCGAGTAGCTGGGATTACAGGCACACATGTGCCACCACACTGGCTAATTTTTGTATTTTTAGTAGAGACGGTGTTTCACCATGTTGGCCAGGCTGGTCTTGAACTCCTGACATCAGGCGTTCCGCCTGCCTCGGCCTCCCAAAGTTCTGGGATTACAGGCGTGACCCACTGCACCTGGCCTAGTTCCCCAATTTTTTTTTAAGTTTATCTTAAGAGGAATAGAAAAATGTTACTCAGCTCACAAAGTATATTAAAATCCAGAGAATTAAAGATGCTTCACATTTTTTGGTTAATTTATTAGATTTACAAGCGCGGTTTAAATGCTTGGAAGGTCTGTTTGCTAGCCAAACAACTGATATATGAAAAGAAAAATCAAATCTATGATGTATATTAATCTCATTTAAAATACTTAAGGGAATTTCATGGTCTGAGTTAATAAATAGGATCAAACATTAATCAAAGTTGAATTCAAAGAGATAATGAAGTCATTTTTTAACATATGATTTTCATAAATCCCGAACCCTACCATGTAAACTAGAGAGACTGTGGATGATTCAATGTCAGAGGCCAGGACTCTGTCGGAGTGAGCCCCACCAGGGGTTTTTCCACGTACACCCCAAGACGCTAAGGCGGGGAAGACATGTGGAGACGTTCCTGTTATATGAGAATTCCTCCTGAACCCCACCGCGTAAAGCAGTGATGGAAACACCACACCCTGGGCTGAGCAGAGGAGCCACACTGAGGCCGCCATGGACACGCGGACAGCTCCTCCGAGGGCGACCCTCCGCCTCTGTGCACCCCCAGGGTCTATGTGAATGACTGGGTCGAGGCGTGGGGCTATGCTCAAGAGTTTGGAGACCACACCCAAGACAGAAACCGGGGCTGGGTGCGGTGGCTCACGCCTGCAATCCCAGCACTTTGGGAGGCTGAGGCAGGTGGATCGCCTGAGGTCAGGAGTTCGAGACCATCCTGGCCAACATGGTGAAACCCCATCTCTACTAAAAATACAAAAAATTAGCTGGGCGCATGGTGGTGGACACCTGTAATACCAGCTACTTGGGAGGCTGTGGCAGGAGAACTGCTTGAATCCAGGAGGTGGAGGTTGTAGTGTGCCAAGATCAGACCACCGCACTCCGGCCTGGGCAACAGAGCAAGACCATGTTTCAAAAAACAAAGGAAAAAAAGACAGAAACCAGGAGGAAAGCTGCTTGCAGAGTGACACATGGAGAACAAACACGACTGGCCCAACTCTCAGGCTGGGACTCAAATCCCAGTGAGGGGACCCTTCCTAGTCTCTGGGGGCCTTGTGCAGACCAGAAGATCTCATGGGGGCCCTGCATGGACTGGAGGCCCTGTGGGGGCCCTGCGTGGATGACACAACCAGGTTTAGTGTTGGGAGCAGGAGACCAGCATGGGCTAGCCCAGTCCCACCTCCTGAACAGAGGGGCTGTGACCCTCCAAGCTACCCAGGGAAGGTGCCACTTGGGTGCGCAGCTGGTCCCAATGGCCAGAATGTATGGAAGTCCAAGCGTGGTGGCTCATGTCTGTAATTCCAGCACGTTGGGAGGCCGAGGTGGATGGATCAGGAGTTCAAGACCAGCGTGGCCTACATGGTGAAACCCCATCTCTATTAAAAAAAATACAGTAATTTGCCAGTGGGGGCGGGGGGTGGCACCGGTCTGTAATCCCAGCTACTCAGGATGCTGAGGCAGGAGAATCACTTGAACCCGGGCAGCAAAGGTTGCAGTTAGCCTCGATTGAGATGGTAACACTGTACTCCAGCCTGGGCGACAGAGTAAGACTCCGTCTCGAAAAAGAAAAGGAAGGAAGGAAGGAAGGGAGGGAGGGAGGGAGGGAGGGAGGGACGAAGGAAGGAAGGAGGGAGGGAAGGAAGATGTTAGCACAAATGGAAAAAGTTAGCTTAAGCCTTGAGAGCAGGCAGGCCGGGAAAGGCAGGTCTGGGCGCCCTTCTGGCCCAAGTGGGCTCAGAGGCCCTGCATACTCTGGTGGGGGGTGCTCTGAGGGGCAGTAGGGGTCCTGGTGGAGAGTGCTGGCAGGAGGAACCCCAGAGCCATGGAGCCTGGGTGTGGGATCGGATCCCCTCGCATTGCCTGCTCTGCTGGCTCAGAACCCAAATCCCTCAAAGTGAGGAGTCCTACTCACTGGGAAGCAGTTTTTGGTTCAGACTTCCCACAGGCCCTGGGAAACATCCTTAGTTGTCCCGAAAGCTCTGCAGGGTGAGACCACTCCTTCCCTCCCACCCCCAAGAAGGGTCTGTACACAGTAGGTGCTCAGTCCATGCATGACAGCAGGTGATGCTGGGGCCCCTGGGGCTTAGCAGCCCGAAGCCCAGGAGTTCTCTGCCTGGTGCATGTGGGGCTCACCCTGTGAGCAGGGCTGGGGTGTACCGGCTGCTCTCCCAGCTGTGGACACTCACACCCACCCCAGGTACAGGCTGGCAAGGGCTGCCAGGCTGGGGAGTCTGTGCTTGGGTTTTCCCTGGGGTACTTCGAAGTAAAGGGTGTTCTTTTCCTGTGCACCAGTAGACGCTTTGGTCTCATTCATGAGGTTTGATTTTTTTAAACATGCAATCCTACACTTTGGGAGGCCGAGGCAGGTGGATCACTTGAGGCCAAGAGTTCTAGATCAGCCTGGCCAACCCCATCTCTAGTAAAAATACAAAAACACAGCAGGGTGTGGAGGCGCACACCTGTAATCCCAGCTACTATGGGGTTGAGGCAGGAGAATCGCTTGAACCCAGGAGGCAGAGGCTGCAGTGAGCCGAGATCGCACTACCGCACTCCAGCCTGGATGACAGAGCGAGACCCTGTCTCGAAACAAACAAACATGCAATTATTTTTTTGTTTTGTTTTTGAGATGGAGTCTCGCTCTGCCGCCCAGGCTGGAGTGCAGTGGTGCGATCTCGGCTCACTGCAGTCTCTGTCTCCCGGGTTCATGCCATTCTCCTGCCTCAGCCTCCCGAGTAGCTGGGACTACAGGTGCCCGCCACCATGCCCGGCTAATTTTTTTTGTATTTTTAGTAGAGACGGGGTTTCACCGTGTTAGCCAGGATGGTCTCAATCTCCTGACCTCGTGATCCGCCCGCCTCAGTTTCCCAAAGTGCTGGGATTACAGGCGTGAGCCACCACGCCTGGACAGTTTGATTTTTGAGACAAAGTCTCGCTCTATCACCCAAGCTGGAGTGCAATGGCACGATCTCGGCTCACCATAACCTCCCCCTCCCAAGTTCAAGCGATTCTCCTGCCTCAGCCTCCCGAGTACCTGGGATTACAGGCACCCTGCCACCTCAACCAGCTAATTTTTGTATTTTTAGTGGAGACAGGGTTTCACCATGTTAGCCAGGCTGGTCTCAAACTCCTGACCTCAGTGATCTGCCTCCTTCAGCCTCCCAAAGTGCTGGGATTACAGGTGTGAGCCACCACACCCAGCCCCAGTCTTTCTCCTATATGTGATTTACATTGGTTTTCACAAAAAATTTGTAGCTAATTTTTTTTTAATTTTTAAATGTTTTGTAGAGATGGGATCTCACTATGTTGCCCAGGCTGGTCTTTAGCTCCTGGTCTCATGCAGTCCTCCCACCTCCGCCTCCCAAAGTACTGGGATTATAAGCCTTTGCCACTGTGCCGCTGTGCCTGACCCTGCATTTTCACGTTTCATTACTTTCTCAGCACTCCTCCCTTAATTCCTAGTACCTCCTAAGACTTCTGTTGAAGCTCACTTGCTTAATTCCTGTTTGTGATTACACGATTTTATTTTTTGGAAAGGGTCATTGCCAGGGCTAAGCATAGTGGTTCACACCTGTAATCCCAGTATTTTGGGAAGCCAAGGCAGGAGGATTGCTTGAGCCCAGGAGTTCAAGACCAGCTGGGCAACATTGCTGGAGTGCAATAGTGCGATCTCGGCTCACTGCAAGCTCCGCCTCCCGCGTTCACGCCATTCCTGCCTCAGCCTCCCGAGTAGCTGGGACTACAGGTGCCCGCCACCACGCCCAGCTAATTTTGTGTACTTTTAGTAGAGATGGGGTTTCACCATGTTAGCCAGGATGGTCTCGATCTCCTGACCTCGTGATCCGCCCACCTTGGCCTCCCAAAGTGCTGGGATTACAAGCATGAGCCACCGCATCTGGCCAAAAATGAGATTATTAAATAAGAATTTTGATGGAGCTGATAAGCTAGTAGAATTGGCACATGATCCCTTTTATGCCTAGCCCTCTTGTCTGGTGTGCTTGAGTTAATAATAACCCCTTTTATACCCAACCCTGCTGTCCAATGTGTTTCAGGTAGGCGTGTCCTGGCAGATCCATATATTGACTAATTGCTACTGTATGTAGTACATCCTTAGACCACCTATATTCTAGCATGTGCAGCCCAGGCTTGTACTGATGCTCTGCTGAGGTCTGGCATTTAAGAGAAAGGCAAACAGCTCCTTCAGGTCAAGGATCTCTGTCAACAGGCTGAAGAGGTAAGGTTGCTGAGCTTCAGTACGTGACCAAGGTTGGCTTCCACATGGTGATGTGCTGTGGCTTCATCCCACAGGTGAGTGCCTGGGTGAGGGTGTTCCCTGATGCTCTAATGCTGGTCACCCACTCTTTATATGTGACAGAATACCAGTCCCCTAGGCACCAGCAAGATTGACTACCTGATTTCTGAAAGCAGAATACAAGCTGTGATACCTGGAATGGGGACAGCAGAAGCCAAGGGTCACTGAGCTAAGCCGGGCAGGCTCTTGGGACATGCTGGGGCAGGTGGATCAGCATTCCAAGCAGAGGGAGCCTCAAGTGCAAAGGTGGTATTGCACAAGGCTCCTGATGAGTATGAGGGACTGGAGACAGTGGGTGACAGGTAGTGTGCAAAGTCAGGGATTAAGTCCTGATTATCAGCTCCCCTCCTGAGGCCTTTACAAATTATTTATTTAGATACAATTGAGATATAATTCACATAAGATCCACTACTTTAGAGCGTAGAATTAATTGGTTTTAGTACATTCACAATGGTGTGCAGTCATCACCGCTGTTTAATTCCAGAACATTTTTATTATCCTAAAGCAGAACCCATTAGCAGTCACTCCCCATTTCCCCTTCCCTGGCCCGTGGCAGCCTCTAATGTACCTTCTGTCTCTTTGAATTGACCTATGCTGGATATTTCATATGAGTGGAATCGCATAATGTGTGACCTTTTGTGTCTGGCTTCTTTCACTCAGGATCATGCTTCAAGGTTCTTCCACGTTGTAGCAGGTATTAGAATGTTATTTTTTATGGCTGAATAATATCCCATTGTATGGCTAGGCCACATTTTTGTTTACGTATTCTTTTATATGGCTGAACAGTACTGGGGCCTCTTGAACCATCATCTTTCAAACCTGTGAAGTTCCAAAGGCGGCTTTGGACAACCCAACTGCCCTGTGCTTCCCTCAGAGAAGCCATTATCGGACTATATTTTGGTTTCGTTACGGACACACTGCCCATTATATAAGAACTAGTCCAGTTTAAAGCTACTGCTTCCTGAAGCGAGCATACTTTCCAATCTGTCTCCTCGTCGAAGCCCGTCCTGACTAGTTGGGTCCTGCGGACAATGACCAAGTTCTCCCTGGTGCAGGTGGAGGGCGATTCCCCAGCTGGAGGTCGCTCAGGGCAAGATCCTCACGAAGCCCAAGCAGATCTAGGGCTCCCGGCCAACAGGCAGTGCTCACATCTGGGCTCGCTAGAACTGCACATGGAGTTTACCAGATTTATCAAGACCTCCAAGATCTCAGCCACAGCTGGCTCCCCTGGAGTCAACAGCTGTCCGGAGCCAGTGAGCGGCACCATCCTCATTGTCGGGGTGAGCATGGCTGGGTGCAGTTTGTGGGCCTGTTGTGGATGCTGAGGTCAAGGGGTGCAAGTGGTGGGGTCTGCAGGACTTGGCTGGCCCAGCAGAGTGGTATTTCAAAGAGATGAAGCGAGATCTTACCCAGAGCCCCTGTGTGTGAAGCAGATGAGAAGAGGGCTGGTCTGTTTGGAGCACAGGTAGCCCCTCAATGTCCCTTCAGACTCCAGAATCAAGGAACCACCTCAGATCAGCTGCAGCCTGGCTAGGAAGGGTGAGGGGCCAGGGGGGACACCTGCCCTACTTCCTGCACGTTGTGTCTCGGACAGCACCAGATTCCGGAGGCTTCCCTCTCCTTGGGAGGGCTGAACGGGTCCTGGGGGACTGTGTGCTGCAGCCACCGGGGGGAAGTGCTGAAGGATGGGCTCCTCAGACACCTGGGGCACTAAGGCCCACTGGGGCCACCAGCTAGGTCGGCTGCAGTGATTGCCCCATGCTCTGTACACTGCCACACACCAGGCACCATTCTAAGTGCTTCATCGGACTTAACTCACCCACTTGCCCTAGCAGCTACCCAGGCAGATAATGTCATTGATCTGTTTTCTAGATCAGGAAACTGATGTGCAGAGTGACACTCCTGAGACCGTGAAACTTGTCGGTGGGGCAGCTGGGCTTTGACCCTCAGTCTGGCTTCAGGGCACAGGCCCTGACCATGATACGGTCCTGCCCCTCTGTCAGGGGGAGGCCTGACCATTGGGACCAGCTGTGTACCCAGGTGGCACCTTCCCTGGGTAGCTTGGAGGATCACAGCTCCTCTGTTCAGGTGGTGGGACTGGGCTAGCCCGTGCTGGTCTCCTGCTCCCAACACTAAACCTGGTTGTCTTCCAGAAAGAGGACAGAGCTCGGACACTGAGAGCTTGGACAGGCAAATGGGAAATGGTGGGAGGCTGCACGGTGCACCTCTGTGCTGGGGCTTTGACAGCCAGGCTGTGGGGAGGGGACCTTTCCATCCTGCTCTTGATGTGCACACAGCACCAGAGGGTGAGCCCAGGGGCCGAGTCACCACAGCACCCATGTGCTGGGAGAGTCTCGATGGTGGGGGCTGCTGACCAGGATGGTCCTCCTCAAAAGAGTTTTACAAAATAACCCTTCGCATAAAATAAGCATTGTATTTTTCTCTATTGAGGTGTAATTGACATAAATTGAGCCCATTTAAAACGTATAATTTGGTACATTTTGACATGTTTGTACCTGTGAACCTCTTATCACAGTCGAGGTGAGTATACTGATGACCCCCAAAAGGTTCCCGGTGCCCTTCCCTGCCCCTGGGCAACCATTCATCTGTACTGTCACTGTAGATAAGTTTGCATCTTGTGGAATTCAATCTAAATAGAAACATACGGTATGTACTCCTTTGTCTGGCTTCTTTCACTCAGCATAATCATTCTGATATTTATCCATGTCTAAAATCCTTTGATATTCATCCACGATACACATCCATGTTGCATGTGTCATACAGTTATATCCATCCACTGTATGAATATAACACAGCCTGTTTATCCATTCACATGTGGATGGACTTCCAGGTCCTTTCCAGTTTTTGCTTATACAAATAAAGCTGCTATCAACCTTTGTATACAAATCTTTGTCTGGACAAATGATTCCACTTACCTTGGGTAGATACCTAGGAGGGGAATGACTGTGTCATATGGTAGGTTCATATTTAACTCTTTAAGAAACTACCAAACTCTTTTCCAAAGTGGTTGCACCATGTTATATTCACACCAGCAGCATATGAGAGTTCCAGTTCCTCCACGTCTTTGCCAACACTCGGTATTTTCTGTTTTAAATTACAGCCATCCTGGTGGGCATGAAGTACTGTCTCACTGAGGTTCTATTTTGCATTTCCATAATGACTAAAGATGTGGAGCATCTATTCTTGTGCCTGTTTGCTGACAAAATGTCTTTGGTGAACCAGTTGTTCAATTATTTTGCCCAATTTGTGAATTGGTTTTTTTCTTATTATTGAGTTTTGAGAGTTCTTTGTATATTTAGGATATAAGTCTTTTACCAGATATATGATTTGCAAATAGTTTCTCCTGGCTTGTTGTTTGTGTATTCTCTTGAAACTGTCCTTCAGAGGCCAGGCACAGTGGCTCATGCCTGTAATCCCAGCACTCTGGGAGGATGAGGTGGGGGGATCACTTGAGGTCAGCGTTTGAGACCTGGCCAAACATGGTGAAACCCCATCTCTACTAAAAATAAAAAAAATTAGCCAGGCGTGGTGGTGGGCACCTGTAATCCCAGCTACTCAGGAGGCTGAGGCAGGAGAATCGCTTGAATCCGGGAGGTGAGGAGGTTGCAGGGACCGGCTGTGGCCACAGACCAGGGATGGAGGCCAGGTCTGAGGCTGGCCCTCAGTGAGGAGTGAAGGGGATGGACCGGGAGATGGGGTACAAGTTTGACACAGATTTTGCCTTTGGGGATGGGTAGAAGGAACAGGCTGGGACTCCAGGCTTGGACGTTGGGTATGGAGGACGTGACACTAGCAGATGGGCTGGATCTGGAGGTTCAAGGTGTGCAGTGGGGGGAGCTGTGTGTGCCGGAGAGATGCGGAACTGCCGGGGCACTAGGGAGCCTGAACCCCTGCTCCAGTGCACAGACCTGGCACACGGCAGGGAGGAGGCAGTCACCGTTCCCTGACCCGCCCGGGCCTGGGAGGCAGGGCAGAGCTGGTGACAGGCCAGGCTGGGGCCTTGGAATGACATCTGGCATGTAGCAGTGGGGGGCGCGTAACTGGGGACTGTGGACTCCCAGCTGGAATCCACCTCCACCTTCCACATCCATGCACTGCCTTTCGGTCTTTACTGAGCACCTGTTGTGTGCAGGGGCTGCCCTAGGCCCTGGGACCACCAAAGGCCAACCCTCCGCAACCCCAGCCCTGCACTCAGCCCCCGCCCACTTCCTCCAGAGCCCCACACCCCACACATCGAGGACTCCAGGCGTTTCCCCACTCTTAAGGGCCCTGAGCTGGGAACACCACCTCTGGCTACCAGCCGTGGACTGCAGATAAGGCCTACGGTGACCAGGAAGGGTGGAGCTGCCCAAGGTCACACAGCAAGCTGACACTGCACAAGCTGATCCCATGGCTGCCCAGGCTTGGGGAATGGGGGACTTCCGGCATGTCCCCGAACTGGCCTCATCTGGGCCCTGGCAGAAGGCAAATAAAGGCAACATCTCAGCAAGGTTGTGACAGCCGGGGATCCAGGCAAGAAAGGGACAATCCAGGAAGGCTCCCAGGAGGAGGTGAGGGGCCTGGAGCCCACCCTGACCTGAGCCCCTCCTCAGTACTCCAGCCTGCCTAGCCCTACCCCCTTCCTCGACAGGCCCCTCACCCAGCCTCAGCCTTGGCCTGACATTTCCCGTGACACTTGCTGCAAAGAAATAGAGTCATAAATCCAAAGGTTACATTTGCACATCGCCTCAAATTGCTGGGAGAAGCAGTGGTCCCTCCACCCACTGGGCGCCCCGTGGGTGCGGGGTTTGTGTGGCAGGGTCCATCCATTCCAGGGCCCTTGCTGGAGGCCCACAGGTCTCCTTCTCTGGTCCTCTGAGGCACCTCAACCACTGTTTCCCAGAACAGGTTCCTGGGCACACCAGGCCCTGAGGTGCATCGCACAGGGGTGCCCCTCAGAGAAAGTGCCGCCCACCCCCCTCCAAAACAGGGCCCAAGACGCCCTGCGGGAAAGGAGCACCATCAGCACCATTTAATCCAGCACGTCCCACATTTGACCACAAAGCCCTTATGTGACACCCACCAACATTCTGAAGAACTTAAACTCCACGGACCGTGCCCCGTGACAGCCGGCTCAGAATGCCAGGGTGCCGACTGGAGAGCCGAGAAGCACCCGGGGGCCCAGGGCAGGCTGCTCTGAGTGAGGCTGGGTCAGCGCCCAATGCCCCACTTCCAGATCAGCCTGGCTCCATGTGCCAGGGCCCTGAATGGGGCTTACCGCCTGCCAGGCCTGTGTAGACCTACATGGGGACCCTGCCCTGTGCCCACTCAGCACCTCCTAAGGCCACTCTCGAGCTGTGCCAACAGCCCTGCCTTTCTTCACCTCCTGGGTCTGGCTGCCGTGGGCCGCCTCCATCAGACAGGACACAGCTGCGGGACGGTGCCAGCACCACCCCATGCCCCGCTGCCCCACAGAAGAGGCCCCACAGGCCATAGTGGGCAAGACCAGAGGCTGTGTGAAAGAGGCAGGGGAGAGGGAGCCCCAAGGCACCCACTGCACAAATGGCCGCCCAGAGAGCCGATGGCCGGAAACAGACTCTACTCACTCACCATCACCCGCCCGGCTGGCTCACGGTTGTCAGAGGCCTCAGCGGGTTAGGAGGGGCGGGATCTGGCCCTGCTGTCGAGTTCCCTGAAATCAGCCCAAGCGTCAGGGGAGGGGCACGTGACCAGCCCCCCGGACCTGGTGGGTGCCAGCTGAGGACATGGTGGGGTGGGTGTGCAGAGCTGCATCTCCCGGCGCCCAGCTCCACGGCCGCAGGCAGTGCAGGAGGCCAGCGCAGGTTTGGATAAATAAATGATGGTGCATTCTCAGGAAGGGATTCCACACACACCAGAAAACCCATGATGCACAAGAATAGTTCCCGATGTGCAAAGTGTTTAAAATACAGCGATAAAAGAAGAAACGGCAGCACAGAACACCTGGTGTGGGGGGACCCAGCTGGGCCCCAGGGACAGTGCAGGGAGATTTGTGGGGTGGGGCAGCATGTCCGTCACTCTGATCAGGCTTCCTCAGACCACTCTGTGACCTCCTATCCTTTAAAGCATTCAATGCTAGAGATGCATGATGCCAAGGATCACACCCCTTGATTTGCCTGGCTCGGAAGAGAATCTGACAGGCCAGGAACAAACAAACGAATGAACAAATGAGAAGGTGAACGGCTGGTTGGGGCAAATGCAGTGTCTGGGATTTGGCTTTGAGGGTGCCTGTGACCTTGGCCTGGGTGCAGCCAGGCCGCAGAGCAGGGACACTGAGAGGTGCAGAGAGGGCATCTGCATAGGAGCAGGGCAGCAGGCAGCCAGGCCAGCTCCTTCAGACCCCGAGGCCCAGGCCCTGGGTGGCTGCAGAGGGTCAGGCAGGACGGCCTGGGGGTCAGAGGTCAGGCTCACCAGAATCGGGGCGGGACAGCATGAACCTCATTGATCAGACAGTAGCCAAGCGTCAGGAGCCCTCACTAACCCTGTGCCAGGGCCGGGCGGGGCGCCTGGCTCACACACGCATTTGTTCGTTTCCAGGTCATCCTGCGACTCCCCGTGTGCTTCCTGCTCTGACCCCTTTCCCAGGCGCACAGACCGAGGCTCCCGGTGAGAGGTTCCGGGCCACAGGCCCAGGACAGCAGGAGGGCTCCTCTGCCTCCTGCCTGTCCTGTCCTCACCAGCTGGACCCTCCTGGTGCTGCACCGGCTGCACAGGGCCGTCTGTGCCACAAAGCATGAATTCAAGGCTGGGGCAGGGACGAGGAGGGGGCTGTGCTGCGAGGCTGCACTGTCTCTGGGCGGAGGGACGGGGAGGGCATTGTCCTACATGCCCTGGCCCTCACAGCCCGCCTGTCACTCACAGCAACAGCAAACAAACCCAGGCCCCTCCACAGGCTGTGGGCCAGTCCCCAGCCTCCCAGGACAGCAGGACCTTCCTCACCTTCCAGGGCCCCAGCCCCTGTGCGGGTGTCCTCCATAGACCCTCCACAAGCCCTCTGGCTTTCGGAGACCTGCTGGGCCAGGCCCTCCCTCAGCCTCTCCCCTGCTTCTCGCTCCAGGCAAACCTACATTCCTGCCAGTCCCAGTGGAAGGACCCCGACATAGGGAAACACAGCCCCCCAGGTGAGGAACAGGGGGAGGGCAGGGAGGGAGTGAAGGTACTGCAGGGGTGTCTCCCAAGCTGGGCAGCATCCCTGCCTTGTCCCCCTCCACCCACCTGTGACCTGAGTTGCCTGACTAGGGGCTTTTATTGTCCCTTCTGCAAATGGATGGGGTGAGGGCCCAGCTGGCACGCACAGGTCCCGGGAGGACTCTGCTGGGTGGGGGTGTGGGGAGGTGTTCTGGGCATTCTGCAGGCAGAGGCACCGGAGTCAGAACTCCACGGGGAAAGCTGGGCCAATTCCACCCAGCCTCAGCCTGGAAGTGCCCCGATAATCCCTGACGACTGGCCCATGTTGCAGGTGAGGAAGACTGAGGCAGAGAGGTGACCTGTCACACCCAAGGTCACACCACCAGCAGGTGGCTGAGCCAGAACCCAAATCCAGGTCATGGTTCTGCCACGGCAGGCCCTGCACGTGCCACTCGGCCCAGTGGGGTCTAGGTGCGGATGGCCACCCATTCCCACCCCTGGCATGGGAGCTCACTTCCTCCTCACCTCAGTGGAGCAGAACAGGGAACAGCACCCCCTTTATAGATGAGAAGACTGAGGCTTAGAAAAAGAGACTGGCCAGCCCCACTGCTTCAGCTGCCCCTCTGCTAGCATGTTTCACCCTCACACAACCTACGAGATACCCTGCGGGTCCCCACTCTACAGACGAGTCACTGGTGTGGCCAGGGGAGCAGGAGGTGTGGCCTGCCACTCTGAGCCCCAGCCTGGGCCCTTGCCACAGTGCCAGTGGGCCACCCTTGCCCATCATGCAGCATGGCATCCATCTGCTCAGCACCCTACACAACACTGGAGATAGGGGAGCCCACCCCGGAACCCCTCACCAAGAAGGTCCTCACCATGGAGAAACTGAGGCACTGGAGGCAGGGCCTCTCTGCAGTCACTCTGGGTCACGTGCTCCAGTCAGCCAAGCTTCAGTGGCCACCAAGGGTGCCCACAGTCTGGCCTGTTGGTCAGTGTTGACCTCACGCCCTGAAATGGGTCGTCCCTGCCCAGGCAGGTTCCAGCCCATCATCGTCTTTCACTGCCTCAGCCCTGGTGGGTGGGAGCGGCTGGCAGACCCTGTCCCTCACACCCTGGGCTGGGGACATTCAGTGAGCTCCCAACACACATTCCAGGGCCTCTGCTCCAGATTAGGCCACAGCCTGTCTGGGCACACAAAGGGCACCCACACCCCGGAGGCAAAGAGACATATGCCTGTGTGCCCACAGGCACACATGATCACGCGCGCAGACACACGTGCAGACGCATACCAAGTCACACACACGCGCGCACACACACACCTGAGGGGGAGACCGGACACAGAAGCAGGCAGGAAGAGGTGGGGCGGAGGATGTCTTGCCCCTGTCTGTGGGCCTGGCCTCCCCACTCAACACATGAGCATATGGCTGCAGGAGTGAGTCTTGCGAAAGGGGCCCCAGCATGTGCCACCGGTGGAGACCACAGCAGGCATGCCGCGTGCATGCATGTGTGGCCGTGGGCTTGCAGGCGGGGGCGAGGACTGAGCCCAGTCTGTGAGGCGGGGACGGAGGCGCCCCTATACCCTCACCCACCCTCGGTACCCGCGTTTCTGCAAAAAAAAAAAAAAAAACAAAACCCTCCGCTCATTAACCCCTTCGTGACCCGGGCGCTGAGGCCAGACCCCGCCCTTCCAGCCCGCGGCCCCTGGCCCAGCCTCGGGGACCTCCGGACCGCCACCCCCGGCCCCGCCATCGCCATCAATTTACCCGGGAAGCAGCAACTTTTCCTGCTGCCTCCGGCTCCGCCCTCCCGGGGCCGGGGCGCCCGCGGCCCCAGCCTGGCGTGGCACTACCTTCCCGGCCGCCCGGCTACGCTTCCCCCGCCTCGGAAGCCCTGGACTGGCCCTGCGGCTCCGGGGACCAGGCGAGCCGCCCCCCTCCGCGTCCCGTCGCCTGCTGGGCTCGGGAGCCGAGTGGATACTCACCTCCAGCTGACGCCCTCTTCATCATAGGGGTCAGGCAGGGCGCGTCGGGGACCGAAAGTCGCTTCGGGGCGGGCGCCCTTCTCCCCGCGGCCGGGTCTGCGTCCAGGGGCCGCCGCTGCGACCCGGCCCCGGCCCGGCCGCGCATCGAGGCTTGGCACGCTCCGCTCCGACTGGCCCGGGCGGGGCTCGGGCCGCGGGAGCGCAAGGCGAGGGCGTCGGCGGCGCGGACCGCGAGGATGAATGTTTTATGGGATCAGGTGGTTTGACGCGCGAGGAATCCGCCTGGTTCCCCCGCCTGCCGGGGCGGGCCGGGGCTGGCGGGCGGGGCGTTCACCTGAGCTCGGGCGCTGGCCCGGGAGGGGGCTGGGGGACGCGGGTCGGGGTGGGGACGTGGGCCGCGCTGCGGGCCGGGGCGCGCAGGCCGCGCAGCAGGAGGCGCTCAGCCCGCCCAGCCCCAGACAAAGGCGGCGCATTCCTGAAGAGGCGGCGGCCCCTGCAGGCTGCCCAAGGGTGTGGTGGCCTAGGCTGGCCCGGTCCCCAAGCGGGCAAGGGCTTTGTCCCGAGGCCTGAGGTTGGCCTCTGCCGGACCCAATCCCTTCCTGGCCTCAGGAAACCCATGGACCCACCCACCCCCCACACGCCCCCTGCACAGAAGCCCCTTGCACGATCGCCCCCATTTTTCAGTAATTTTTCAGTAAGAAACAGGCTCAAGGCTTAAGACAGTTCTGGGGACACTCCTGGGCCTTTGTGGCCCTCTCTGAAGGGGACCCAGGCCTGATGTTACCTGTAACCCTGCAGGGATCCCCCACCTCTTCCCTCCCGCGGAATGGGGGCTCCAAACCCAGAAGACGCTCTCGGAGGCCACCTGCTTAGTATCCCCCACTCTACCAAGCCAGACCCCACCAGAGGAGGGGTCATGGAGCCAGAGAACCCAGTGATGCCCCTGCACACACCACACAGGGGTGCAGGTGTCCCTTCTCTGTCTTCTGCTCGAGGCACCCACTGGGCCTCACTGATGAGCTCCTAAGCGCATCCCGGGGTCTTCAGACAACTGCCAGGCTGCCCCTGCACCTGGAGGAGTGCTGGGAGTCAGCTCAGCTGGGCTGGATCCTCCCCAGACCCACCCTGCATGAGAGGACCATGCAGATGAGGGTCTTGCAGGCCAGCCTGGTGTCAGTCTGTAGGACTCTGACTCAAGGACGGAGTGGGCCAGCCTGATGCCTTGATGGTCCCCCTCAGAGCCCAGGTCCACTGATATGAAGCAGAGAGACCTGGTGACTGGGCAGCCCTGTGCTCTCTGCCAGACCCTGGCCATGGAGGTGACCCTGAGGAAGATGAGCACGGCGCAGGGCTGGCGACCTGCCTGACTTGTCCAGAGGAAGTGAGGACCTCCCAGAGCCCCGGTGCTCCCATCTGAGCCCAGTGGCAGGCAGCTTTGAGGGGCGGAGCCATGCTGGGTGGGCCCTCTGCCTGGTGTGGAGGCTGCACTGCCCACATGCCTCTGGCTGCCACTCTGTGCCCCTCATCACCTTGGCCTGCTTTAACCCCATCATCCTTGTCCCAGCCTAGGCTTACCAGGGCATTGTGGAGTGCATGCCATTCCCAGCCACACAGAAGGTGAGGTGGGGCCTGGATACCCCCAGCCACTCTGCCTCCTGGTCTCCTGAAGGGGTGGGTTGTGCACACACTGCCACCTCCCCAGGGGGTACTGGCTGCCGAGTGCCACCAGCTCAACCCCTGAGGTGGATCAATGGGTCCTCCCAGAGCCACACCAAGACATCGTCACCCATTGCACAGATGGGGAACCTCAGGCGAAGCTCACAGAGCCAGTGGGAGGCTGAGGCCCGACCCCCACACAAGCATTCTTCCTCCAGGGTCCCTGCACACAGCAGCCCCCAGACTAGGAACTGAGCTCTCACCACAGGGATGGATCAGACCCTAGATGAGTCATGTGGCACTGGCCATCAGTCTGAGGACAGCCCTGGGGTGGACCAGGCTCCAGTCTTGGGCTGCTCTGTGCTTGCAGAGAGGCTTTGAAAGGACACTTCCGTGCTTACTACGCAGGCGTCACTTCAATTATCAGTGACCCAGAGTGGCCCATTACAGCCGAAGATTGTGACCCCGCCCCCTCCCATAGGTTTAAAGCCCCTCCCGCCCCTCCTGCAGCAGCTGAAGTGACCATTCTGGGGCATGGAATGGGCATGGGGGGAAACGGGGAGCTGGGGCTGCCCTGGAGGCTTCTGGCACCGGAACCCTCTCCAGCCACCAAGCCCGGCTATTTCCAGTTGCTCTGGGCTGGGGCCTGGGTCTCCACCTCCCCACAGGTCTGTGCAGTGCCCACAGAGGGAGCGCTGATGGACTGGCTGATTTCCTGTGTCCGCCACTAGGTCAGCACCTTGGCCAGCGCCCTCCCCACTGGAAGCTGAGTCCACTCCTGGGTGCTGGTTGGGATGGTTAGGTGTCGAGCGCTGATAGGGAGTTATGTGGGTGCAGAGGCAGAGTTGAGCAGGGCTAGGCAGCTGGTCGGTCTGCTGCCAGCAAGGCACAGCCCGCTTCTCAGGCTGCACATGTGGGAGGGTTTGGTAAGCCACATTTTGCAAGGTGTAGCCAGGTGGGGGGCAGCATGGGGAGTGGTGTACTCTCTGGGCAGGCGACTGTGGAGCCATCACCCCCCAGGGCCCAGTGGGCAAGGGGGCGAGGGCAGCAAGGGAGGGCTGGAGCCCCTGGTCAAGGGGCACAGCCAGTTCTATGGGGTGACCTCGTGGGAGGAGCCACGGACCCTGTGGGCAGAGCCTGGCCATCTGCTGCCCAGAGTCTACACCAATCAGTCCCTAGGAAGCCTCAGCAGGGATGCTGGGAGGACAGGCCATCTGTGTCCAGCTGATTCGAGCTCCCAGGCTTTCTGGACACGTGGCCCTGGGGATCAGGAGTGAGCTCGAGACTGCAGACAGCTGTGCCCTCAGAGCCGTGCAGGCCTGTCACACCCTGCCTGGACTGGGCCAGGAGGGCCACACAGGCATCTGCCTGAATCGCTCCCCACCCCACACCTACCCTGTAGGGCACATCCTTTGCCAGCTTGCCCAGTCCACCACCCCCCCTCCAGTGAGGCCAGGAGCTGCCTCACCTCCCACTCCACCCCCAACCTGGGGCTCGGCCTCCACCACCAGCATGCTGGTCATGAGGGCCCTGCCCTACTGTGTGACCTCGGCCCAGCCCCTTGGCCTCTCTGAGCTTGGCACAGCATGTGGACGAGGCAGACGCTAATGCCTCTGGGCCTGGTCAGCTGATCACCCTCCCTCCTTTGTTCATCCCTCCTGTCCCCTGAGAGGATCATGCAGGGTTTTCACTCAAAACTCCAGGCCTGCCCATAGAAGCCAGCTTGAGGTGAGGGGACCTTTCGCGGTGGCCTGTCTTGGGCTGACAGGGACACGGTTCACCCTCCTTGGAAGGTCACTGCTTCCCAGGGCTTCGGGAGGCTCATCTCCCGCCTGGAGAGACAGGCGTGCCACGGCTTTGCTTGGCATGCCTGTGTGGCACTCATGGACATCCAGGCCCTCGATGCCTCCTGGGGAGGGATGGGGCAGCAAGGAAACTGAGTCTTTGCTCCACACATTCTGGGCCACTCCAGGCCAAAGCAAGGAGAGACCGGGAAGGAAGCTCGAAGGTCATGCGGAAAGCGCATGCCTGCTGCCCAAGTGTGTCAGTGTGACCGACCCTTCCCTGCACTCTGAGTGGGCGGCTGGGGATGTGGTCCCGGTGCCAGGGAGCTGGGGGGCGCCAGCCTGCCATCTGCTCTCACCACGGAGGGCGGCTGCATGCCCAAGGCCTGAGAGGACTCTGTGCCAGGCCTGCTGAGTGAGTCATCCCATTCAGTCCTGCAGTGTAGACACTACTACCACCACCCATTTTCCAGACGGGAGAAGGAGGTCTGGGGAGCTCAGGTGGACCCACATCTTGGCAGCCCCTCTCTGCCCTCTCTTTGTCCACAGACTCTGCCTCCTCCAGAAGCCTTTCACCATCCCCCATCCCTGGGGCTGCAGAGGGTGTCCTGGCCTTCCCCCATCAGCTCTGCACCCTGAGGACTCCCGTCCCTAGGAGTCCCTCTGCCCAACTTTTGTGCCTATTAAGCCATAATTAATCTGCTTCCTCATCTCTTATTCATCAAAGCCACATGCAGCAGCAAAGGGGGCTGGTACAAGGAAGGGACCGACAGCCAAACCCCGGCAGGGGCCCCAAGAGTCCCACTGGGCCTGCCCATCTCCGAATGCCTCTGACTTCTGTACTAGCAAGGGCCTCCTCCCACAGAATGGCATCCTGGATTGTGGTCAGGCCCCCCGACGGGCCATGCGCACCTCTCACCACCCGGAGGCTGCTGGTGACCGTCAATGGGACGTGTGCATTGCACAGTGATGGCCCTTACTTCTGCCTCCCCCAGCTCTGGACTGGATCCGTTGTGGCCCATCTCCAGGATGGGAGCCTGAAAGGAGATGAAAGGACACTTGGTCAAGTGGGACACTTGTCCAGGGCTGGCACCTGGACCCCTGGTCTGCCACTCTTCCTGGTGCCCAGAGGAAGGGGTGAGTGAGTCCCCAGGGCTCCTGGACCTTGAGATGAGCTCAGGTCACTTGTGTTCACCAGCAGATGGGCTCAGGGTCTTCTCTCAGTGGGCACAACCGAGTTGGTGGCCTCTCTCTGGGGAGGCCGGCTGGGTGGGGCTGGGGAGTAGGAAGCTTCTGGTCCCTGAAGGCCCAAATCTGGTGCAGGGGCAGAGCTCTGGAAGGTGGGGGTCCCTGGGCTGTGCCCAAGGCATCCGCTGTGGCTTCACGCCCCTCCCCCGCCCCTGCAGGGAGTGCAGATCCTTCTAGAGCCACCCACCTGGCAGTGACAGCTAAATTGGGAGCCACTGTTCACATCAGGAGCCCAGCAGGCAGTCAAAACCGGGTCGGGGGGAGGGGTACCTGTTGAAAACACCCACAAACTCCCACGAACAGAGAGAGGAGGCGGCACCCACTGGGGCTCCAGCAACCATCCCGGCTACCCCCGCCCTGGCCCGCCAGGAGAGGAGGGAAGCCTTGAAGTGCCAGGCCTTTGAATCGCCCATCTCCATGGCAACGCGTGGGCACAAAGGGCCGGGCCGGCGAGCAGGCGGCGGCTGCTGCGAAAGCTGGAAGGAGGAATCTTTTATTTATGGGGAGGGAGAGTCGGGGAGCCAGGCTGCGCCCACGCTCAGGGCCAGGCCGCAGTCTTGAGGCTGGGCCCCCTGCCCCATAGCCAGGGCTTCTGAGCAGCACCCACCCACACACCCCTGACCCTCCAGGCCTGGCTGGGTGGACGGAGCATGGGCAAATGGAGGGCAGAATGGAGTGAGTGTCCAGCATGCACCCAACCTGGAGAGTGGCCCCAGAGGGTCCCTGGGAGCCTGCCATCCTCCATACCCCAGTCTCTGTGACGCAGGCACCCAGGCAGATACCATGCTGAGAGCCAGCTGGGCCTGCAGTGAGGAAATGTGGCCCAAAGTAGACTCCGCAGAGCTGGAACTCAGGTGGCGCTGCTTCTACAGGCTCTGAAGGCCTCACGGGACAGGAGGCCGGGAGGGGCCCCCAGTGCCAAGGCCCTGAGGCAAGCTGGAGCTGGGAGCATCTGAGGATGGGCATTAGCACAGGGCTCCAGGGTACAGCTGGTCCACTATAGGTAGCCTGGCCTCCCCAGAGACCCAGCTCCTCACCTTGGACCGGGGTCCTGGGCCTTGGGCATCAAGGGACCCGCCTGCCGTGGTGGAGGCTGCCACACCAGGATGCCGGCCCACAGCCTCCAGCTGCCCACCCCCACCTTCCCAAGCCCCTCCCCTCATGGCTCACACCCTGTTCCCTGAGCCCCCAAACACGGGAAATGGCACCTATTGTGCCCCAGCGGGGGAATTCTGACCCCAGACCCTGGGGGCAGTGCAGAAACCACCACTGAATCCGATTTTATTTCATCTAAAAAATATCTGAGCCAGACTGAAAGGAGCGGGAAAAGGGTCCCAAGGCTGCTTCCCCCAGCCCCACCTCCCACAGGCCCTGGTCCCTCCCAGCCCCCATTTCCTTTCCTTGAGAGTGTCTAACGTGGGGCAATATTTTGTGAAATTGGAGGCACCGCGTTGGAAATTCCAAACCCGCGTCTACGATGAGCTGCACACGCGTTTCAAACCTGCCCTGGTTTTGAGCTGAGGGAAGCGGAGGTTGCAGGAGTTGCCCACTCCAGAGGCCCTGGGTGTGTGTGAGGAGCCCTGAGGCTGGGCAGAGCCGCTTGTGGGAAGCACTGTGCCCCCTCCACCCGAGATCAGGGCCTGGGTGCCCAGGACACTACAGACCTTTTGGGGAGCCTGGGGGTTGGGAAGCCTAGAGCTGGGACCTACAGGCCAGAGTCTGAGCTTTCATCTCCCCACCAAAGACGCTCCCCCAGCCACTGCCTGCGCATCGGGGGAGACAAACTCCCTCCACGCCCACCTTGCCTCCAGCAGGGCTGTTCCTCCCCTCATCTGCTGGAATCAGTTTTTTCTTTAATTCAGCCCCACAGTGGGGAAGGGAGAGCTCCAGGGGACCATGCAGCAGAGAGGGGAGGGGAGAAGCCACCAAACATGCCGGGGGGTTGGGGGCCATGCACTCAGCACAGAGCCGCACACAGCAGGAGGGGCCTGGGCAGCCGGCTTAGAGCCCATTCTCTCGGCCCCTCCGTTCCAAAGACGGGACCCTCCAGCCCAGGGACCCCAGATAATGGCCCCCAAACCACCTCTTCCCAGACCTCGTCAATGGCAATGAATGGTGCATCCTGGCTGCGGCCGCCGCCCCTCACTGCGGGACTTCAGCCCAGATGAGCGCCCAGCCCCTTCTGGGGTCTCAGATACTCAGAATGAAAGGCTTACAGCTGCCATGCACTTCCACGGGACTCTGTGGGTCCTGTTCCACCCCTGGTGAGGCTTTCATCCCTCCCCAACTCCATTCCAGAGGCCAGAAAGCCACGACGTCTGGGGTCAAAGAGCTGGGAGAGGCAGTTGGAACTCAGGCCAGGCCCATCTGACCGGACGGTGCTGAGACTGGGACCCTGCTCCCCTACACGTGCTGTCAGGGCACCCTCGATGCTCCCCAGAGCCTGCTGTGCCCCAATAGCCCCTGCATGCCCAGTGTCCCTGGCACAGGATACCCTGGGGTGCCATATCTGCAAGAGCTCACACCCTTCTCTCCCCAGCCGCTGCTAACTGCTGCCAGGGGTAGGTGTGTGGAGGGCTCGGGTCCTCTTCTCCACCCTCCCTGCACCAACTCAGCTCCAGAACATTCCCAGCAGTGAGGAGAGGGTGGCCACTGTGCTGCAGCCTTGAGGGATGGGCAAGGCCATGCCAGCTGGAGTCATCCATGTCCCCTCGGTGGCCTCATTCAGAGGGCGCCATGGAGGAGGGTGCAGTGAGGGCGGCTACCAGGGACAGTGGAGATGAGGCGGTCAGGAAGCCCAGTGATGGGCCTGGAGGGGAAACACGGCCAGCCTGGGACAGGGCACGAGGCCTTTGTTCTGTGTGCTGTGGCATAGTGTGCTGGCTCTGGCCCATCTTTTGTTAGTGGTAGGTAGGTTCAGCTCTGTTCCTTGGGGCTCCCTCAGCCCAGGGGCCCACCTCCCCTCTGGGCAGCCCCGATCAGCGCGTTCTGCTTCAGCCACCTGCAGCTCCTCCCTCATTGCCCCACCCTGGAGCATCACGGCCCCGGGGCAGGCTGCGGAGACCTGGCTAGCCCGTGGTCTGCTCATTCCTCACCCGCTGTTGTGGCAGAAACAAGTCTGCGCCGCTGAGCCGAGCCGACCCGGCTGCAGCCCTCACCTCGGGAGAGGGTCCGGCCCAGCCAGGCCTGGTGAGCGGGTGCGGGGACGGGTGCTCACGTGCGGGAGGGTTCTCAGGAGTGGTGGAAGGAGGCCGGACAATGAGGGCCCAGCGGATAGGGCGGGGAGGCAGGAAGCGGGGACAGAGAAGGGACCAGTGAAGGAGAGTGGAGGGTGCCGCCCCCGTGGGGCAGGACGGGTGGGGCTGGTGTTAGCTGGGTGTGTGGGTCTGGCAGGGAGCTGGGCCTGGGAGTGGGTCCCGAGGAGTGCTAGGTTGGAGCCAGGACCACGGGCCTCACCATAGAGGCCTCACCCCGGGACAGAGGGGGCTGACCGACTGGGCTGACGGGAAGGGGGCTTCCTGTCACCAGAGGACACAAAGGGACCACTAGTGGCCCGGGCCATGAGGCTCTGTGGCCCTCAAGGTGCTGGGCTCGAGGTGGGCCCAGCCTATGGCTGCGTTTGTGGGGACCCCCCAGGGAGAGGCCGGCCCCTGAGGATGCTCAGGCCTGGTTCATCGTGGCCAGGGCCTGGCCCAGCCCAAGGTCAGCTACCCCGGGGGCTGAGTCTCTGTCTCGCCCTGTGACATGGTGCCCACACTATGGGCCAGTGTCAACCCTTTGCCCACACCCCGGGAGGCTTGTGTGTCCATACTCGTGGTTGAAGGCCTGCGGTGGGGGTCTCTGCGTTGGGGGAGGTGGGTCCAGGGTGCGTGGCCCTGGGATTGTTCATCGTGAGTGCCACCTGGAAGGTGCTGGAGCCTCACCCTGTCCTCCAGGGCCCAGAATGTTTTGGGGAGATCTGGTGCTGGCATCTTGGCTGGGCCAGGATGGTGTCTAGGAGGGACCCATGGGAGGGAAGCAGGGGCATCAGGGGCCCGGTGCTGGGGTGGATGGCAGGAGAGGCCTGGAGGGCGGTGGCTCAGGCCAGTGGCTGGACAGGTGTCAGGAGAGAGGGGGGTGAGGCCTGGCCTCCCTGCCGCAGCCGAGCCAGGGCCTGGGGTGTCCTGGGGTGTCCTGGGGGTGGGACAAGGCCCAGGGCAGAGGCAGAGCCAGAGCTGCTCGCATGCAGGGTGGCCACATCCCCGCCTGATGAGTGCCGGCCGCTCAGTTCTGTGGCGCTCTGCTGCCCTCTGCCGGCCGCCTCTGTCCCTGCAGGCCCAGCCATCTACCTGCAGGTCTGGACAGACCCTCAGAGGCCAGGCTGGGAGGTCTCAGGAGCCAAGACAAGGTGGAATCCCATTTGAGGGCATCTGAAGGAGTGAGAGCCTATGTCAACCCCCTGCCCAGCCTTGCCTTGGCCAGCGGCTCCCAGGGGACTCTGGTGGGCCGTGGCTAAAGACGACAGAAGGGCTCAGAGAGCTGCTGTGTGAGGTCGCACAGTGAGCAGGGGCGGAGTGGCCTTGGGAGAGGCAGCAGCAGGAGGGTCCTCGGCATGGCCACAGCCCGGGGACAGGAAACCCCTGCTGGGTCCCCCACCAAGTAGCTTCCGTTCCCAGCCCTTAGGGCATCTCAGGAGAGGCTCCAGGGAGGGTCCCACCTGCCTCCTGCCTTCTCCTCCAACCCCATCCTAAATGGGTCCCTGCTCCCCAGTCGCTCCCACCAAGAGCTCACCCGCCAGGGCTCAGGGAGAGGTCCCTCAGGACGGCTGTTTGTCCACGTGCTGCCGTCCTCTGGACACTGAAAACCAATCCCATCCGTCTCAGTGGCATTTAATATGCACAGTGAAAGTCGGCAGCCACAGCCATGGGAGTGTGCTCAGAGCAAGGTTTACACGCGGATGATACCAGGCTTAGCCCACGAGTGGCCTCCTGGGTCCCAGGAGATATGTGGGGTGGGGATGCAGCTGGGTGAGCCGTGGTAGCAGAGACCTGGGGAGGGGATATGGGAGGTAGGAACTGGGCTAGGCAGGGATTCAGGGGAGGCTGAGGCCTGGAACAGGGAGACTGAGACCTCAAGGAGGCTGGGACTTTGGGAGTCAAGACTTGGAGAAGCTGGGACATGGGCAGGCCGAGACTCAGGGGTTTAAGAATGAGGGACTGGTGCAGACCTGAATTGGAGCCCAGCCGCTGCTGGCCCCACGTGGCTGGAGAGTGTGCTGACCCCATATGACTGGAGAATGTGCTGTTGATATGGAAGGGAAGTGCTGGGAAGGGAAAAGTGTGGTCCATTTAAATGACACAGAAGGAGGGGAAGGGAAGTGCTAGGTAGAGGAGGGAGTGGTCCCTGACTAGGGCTCCAACTCCATGGACATAGGTGAGAACAGGCATTTCCTGCCCAAATGTCGCATTTCTCACGACCACCCTGACCTGCCACGCCCCCCATCCTGTGCTTATAAAACCCCCCCGAGACCTTAGCAGGCAGACACAGGCAGCTGGACGTGGAGAGGAGCACGTCACAGAGGCACACACGGGCGGCTGGACGTCGAGATGAACACACTGATAGGCACCGGCATGCTGGCAGGCCACCGACTGGCAGAACCACGCGGAGTTTGGCTGGGCAGCCGGAGGACAGCCTGGGCGCTCAGTGGCCCCACTCCAGGGAAAACCTTCCCACTCCACCCCCTTCTGGCTTCCACTCAATACAACCTTGCACTCATTCTGCAAGTCCACATGTGACCCGAGTCTTCCGGTGCACCAAGGCAAGAAACCCAGGATACAGAAAGCCCTGTGACTAACACAAGTCGCCCTGTAGACGGCAAACTAAAAGAGCCCCCGTAACACACGCCCACTGGGGCTTCAGCTGTAAACATTGACCCCTAGAGACTGCTGTGGGGTCGGAGCCCCAGCCTGCGCATCTGTCAGCTCCCCTAGAGGTTTGGGCAGCGGAGCACTGAAGAAGCGAGCCACGCCCCTTGTCGCACACCCTGCAAGGGCAACAGGGGAACTTTTTCCATTTCACTGGCCCACGGTGGCTGGACAGTGTGCTGGCCCCACGGTAGCTGGAGAGTGCTCCGTGCTCCCTGGCTTTCCTCCTGATGTATCAAATGGGTCAGCGGGTCCTGGGGGCTGTTCCCACAGCGACGTGGTGGAGGCTGACCCTGACAGCCACCCCTGCTGAGCACTCGGTGAATGGTGGTCACTGTCAGGAAGCGCCATTGCTGTCCTCCATCAGTGTCTGTGGGGCTGGGTGACTCTTGGAGGATGCCTCCAGCAACATGGCACTGCCAGGACAGGGGCCGTCCACCTGACTGGGCTTCCTGGTGTGAACAGATGGATGGACAGGTGGGCCTGCTGCATGCAGGGAGCTAAGGCTGGATCTTCACCTATGGGCAGGAGGCTATGCAGGGCTCAGGGAGGGACAGCACTGTGGCTGGGACAGAGCCTGTGTGATGAGAAGCCCTTGGTGCCCTGGGCCTCCCTCCTTGCTCCTGTCCCTCCAGAACATCACCCAGAGCCCCCCACCCTGCTCTTTTGGGGAGATGTCTGGGTGTCTGCAGTTGCCGCCACTCTTGATCCCACCCACCTCTGCAGGTTGCTGGTGGGACAAGTGCAGGAGGCATCTCATGGCTTTCCCTGGGGTCTCTGAATCCGCCGAGAGCCGGGAGCCACACACAGCCTGCCAGTGTCCTGGGAACTCACCCTGTTGCTGCCACTTGTCCTGGGCAATCCTGGGGCTCACTCCTTGCCATTCAGACCCCTGTGAGGAGAGCACTGGCTGTGAGTTGCTCTGTGGCTAGTGATGGCGAGGCAGGGCCTGGAGTAGATCCATCACGAATAATTCTTTTCTTTTTTTGAGATGGAGTCTCGCTCTGTCACCAGGCTGGAGTGCGTGATCTCTGCTCACTGCAACCTCTGACTCCCTGGTTCAAGCAATTATCCTGCCTTAGCCTCCTGAGTAGCTGTGATTACAGGCACAGGCCCCCACGCCTGGCTAATTTTTGTATTTTTAGTAGAGACGGGGTTTCACCATGTTGGCCAGGATGGTCTCGATTTCCTGACCTCATGATCCACCGGCCTTGGCCTCCCAAAGTGCTGGAATTACAGGTGTGAGCCACTGCGCCTGGCCGAGAATTCTTAATGAAATGGGAACGTGTCTCCCAGGAAATGCACAGGGGCCTGGAGTGATAGAGTGGCCTCAGATGTGTGCACAGGTGTGAACATGCCTTCCACAAAGGGCAGTGGATGTGCACATGCCTCACACACACTGCGGGGCAGAGCAAATGTCCCACACGTGTTCGTGCCTGTGCACACATGGGTGGGCTGCATCTGCACGTGTCCACATGATGTGTGTGTGCACACCTGTGTCACGCTTGCAGAGAAGACAAAGGAGAGAAATACACCCAAATCTCCCCTCTGGGTCCCTGCCCTGGGTGCTGGGATGTCAGAACAGGTTGATGTCCTTTTTATCCTTCCCCATATCCACCACACTGTCTACCAAAGCACGCCTTAGTTTTATTTATTTATTTGTTTATTTATTTATTGAGATGGAGTCTCGCTCTGTCACCCAGGCTGGAGTGCAGTGGCGTGATCTCAGCTCACTGCAAGCTCCGCCTCCCGGGTTCATGCCATTCTCCTGCCTCAGCCTCCCTAGTAGCTGGGACTACAGGCGCCCGCCGCCACACCCAGCTAATTTTTTTGTATTTTTAGTAGAGATTGGGTTTCACTGTGTTAGCCAGGATGATCTCAATCTCCTGACCTCATGATCCACCCACCTTGGCCTCCCAAAGTGCTGAGATTACAGGTGTGAGCCACCGTGCCCAGCCCAGCACACCTCAGTTTTATAATCAGAAATGAAATGCATGGTTTCAAGAAAGCCATGGGCCAGCTCCTCTGTGCCCTGGTTTGGCGGGGCCAGAGGGGCGGGATGTGTAGGGGGAGATTAGCTTCATGCGGCCATGGGGCCAGGGAGGCCAAGGTCAGCTTGCTCAGCACCTGGAGGTACAGCGAGTACCAACAACACAGCCTAACTTGACCGCAGAAGGAAAATCAATGCTGGGCACAAGGACCGACCACCGACGTCAGTGGTCACTGGGAACACTGTCCACTGACGTCAGAGCTGCTCACAGGGCACCCGGGAGCTTGCCAGGGAGCCCAGCTGTCTATGTTTGGAACAACCTGATAGGCAAGCACAGGCCCCTCACCTGACTCCACTCGGAGCCCTTTCCAGAGGGGAGACAAAGGCCTTGAACAGCTCTGGAGGTGCTCCCTGACAGTGCACCCCAGCCTTGGCTAAAGAAATCTCAAATTCCCCAAAGCGCCAGTGGCCCCTGCTGCGGGTCAGCCTCAGGGCGATGCTCGTCTCCAGTTGGTCCTGACTTATCCACATTACAAGATAAACTGTGGCGTTATCTCACGGCGTTATTACTTTGCGAGAAATGATGGTGAGTCTTTATACAAGAGTGGTCGATACAAAGACATTACCACATAAGATGGGAGTCCTCTGAGTTCTGTCTTCCTCCGTTCCGTGTCCTAGCCCCCCATCCACGTGTGGCCTGCGTGGACAGACAGCTTCGTACACTCAGACTCTTCCCTCCCCGTGCATCAGGGATGTGTGTCCCTGTTACTGACATGCAGGGAGGGCTCATCATCTTGGGCACACCCCATGGTGCTCTGTGCCCGTCATCACCTATGGTGGACATTGAAGGAATCCCCAGGTTTTCCTTCTCAGGAGCCATGGCTCGGGCCAGTGCCTAGGAGGTCAGAGGTTGGGGGCTTAGGGAGGGGTCACTGCCCAACGGTGCCACCTTGGACTCAGAGTGCCAGCCCAGGGAACCAGGTAGGCCCGGCTCTGACCGTGCTGCTGGGCAACCACTGGCTGAGACCTGGGGATAAAATGCCTCCCACACCAGCCAAGGAGACAGGCTCTGCATGAGGCCTGAAGCCCATGAAGGGCTCTGAAACAGGAGGAGAGGCGGAGCCTTCAGCTGTGATGTGTACAGCACTGTCTGTCCCTGTCCTCCACCCAAGGGAACTCACCTTGGCAACTCTGCTGGAAGGCACAGGTTGCTGACAGTCTGACACCTGGGAGGGGGCCGGTGGGAGCCCCCGATATCCCCCCATGCCCGGGCCTCCAGCAGAGCCTGCAGTCTGAGACCTGTGGTTCAGGAGCTGGGACCGATGGGGCCCTTGGGGATTCCCGTGCTGCTGGAGGAAGACGGGGGCATGGGGGTGTCCATGGCAAAGAAGCGAGAAGTGGAGGCTGCCAGCCCCCGGCCCCGACCCTGCCCTGGCTAGAGTGGGGCAGGCTTGGGGGTGAGTCCGGGGTGCTGATTTCACCCTCCTGGGCCAACGTCTCCCTGTGACTTTATGGACTGTCCTTCTGTCCCCCTGAGACCCTGGTTCTCCCTCACCAGCCTGGGTCCTCCTCATCTCAGCTCAGTTGTCACCACCTCTGGGAAGTCCCCAAGCCCTCGAGTGGGTGCCCAGGAGGCATGGTCAGTGCTGAGGCTACAAGCCCTGCTGGCACCTGGCAGGGCACACAAGGCCAGGTCAGTCTCTGGGGACAGTAGACAAGCTTATCCCTGCACACTGGGGACTGCCCACCTGGGGAAGAGAGCTAGGTTGGGCTGGAGGGACCTCAGGGGATGGCCAGGCACCCCTCCCTGAGGAGAGCTCCACCTGAACGAGGGTGTCACCGGGTCCACTCCAGACGCATGTCCTGCCTTGGACGGGCTGGAGAGAGGATGTGGCCAGGCCATGGGGTGAACCATCCTGGGTGGTTGGTTGGCCTGGCATCACCAGACATGTGGCTCCATTAAGCATCTTGATTCCACAGGAGCCCATGTGGCATGTCCTCTGACCTCCCGTCCACCTCTGAAAGGGGCAGCCCTCTGAGATTCTGTCTGGAACCTGTCAGCCCTCCTGACGAGGTCCCTGGTGCCGGCTATCACAGGCACCTAGCCACCCTACAGAAAGGCTCTGGGAGGCTCAGCCTTGTCTGGGGCGCCAAGACTGATGCCAGCTGGGGCATCTCACAGGGAGCACCCCTACCTGTAAACCGCCCAGCTCAAGCTCCACCTCGACCTCTCCAAGTCAGCAGCCGACCTTCCCCAGGGTCCCTCCCAGCCTGCAGGGAGTCTGAGGCTCTGAGGCTTTTCTGCAGCCTCTCAGTCCCCCACCCCACTACCTGCTCAGGCAGAGAGATCATGGCTCTGCGTTATCGTGTGCTTAGTGGGGGCTGGAGCTTGTGCTAAACAACTCGGGAGCCCCCTGAATCTTGACAGTAACCTGAGGGGGCATTATTACCATTCTCACTTCCGCAAGGAAGAAGTCCCAAACCCCATCTGGCACAAAGCCAGCGCCTGGAGTCTCCCTCTGCAGTCCACGTGCTCCCACGTGGGTCACGCCTGGGACGTCACAACATCTGGGGTCAGTGCTGCTGCTGCTGTCACCGTGGCATTCAGCTTTCCCAAGGCTCACACCTGCTCCATNCCCCTACCTGTAAACCGCCCAGCTCAAGCTCCACCTCAACCTCTCCAAGTCAGCAGCCGACCTTCCCCAGGGTCCCTCCCAGCCTGCAGGGAGTCTGAGGCTCTGAGGCTTTTCTGCAGCCTCTCAGTCCCCCACCCCACTACCTGCTCAGGCAGAGAGATCACGGCTCTGCGTTATCGTGTGCTTAGTGGGGGCTGGAGCTTGTGCTAAACAACTCGGGAGCCCCCTGAATCTTGACAGTAACCTGAGGGGGCATTATTACCATTCTCACTTCCGCAAGGAAGAAGTCCCAAACCCCATCTGGCACAAAGCCAGCGCCTGGAGTCTCCCTCTGCAGTCCCACGTGGGGCACGCCTGGGACATCACAACATCTGGGGTCAGTGCTGCTGCTGCTGTCACCGTGGCATTCAGCTTTCCCAAGGCTCACACCTGCTCCATCCAGCAAAGGGGTCGTGCACCCCAAGCCTGCCTCATCCTTCACACACACAATCCCACTTCATCAACCACAAAGATGCACGTGTTTACCCGGCCTCAACCCCATCGGCACCTCCCCTTCCAGTTGCTGGAGGGCTCAGGTCCCTTCAGCTGGGCTCCCACTTTTGTGGTCCCTGGCCCGCAGGCCCTCAGGACAATGCCAGCCCGGGCTCACCTGGTGCCAGTCACCTGCATCTCCCCGGGGTGGGGGTGGGGGGCAGCAGGCTCCATGGACCTAGCACATCTGACTCTTGGAAAAAGGAAATGTCTCTGAGGACAGAGACCTCAGCTTCAAATATTGCTGTGGGCTCTTGGGCAAGTCCCTCCTCCTCCTGAGCTTCAGTCTCCCCTGCATAGAATGGAGCAGTGATCGTAGCTCCTGCATGGGAAGGTTGTGAACACCATGCTCGTCAGCAGAATATACCCTAAATTTGCAAGGAAACTGTTGGAAACAGGCCCCCCAAAATCTGGCCATAAAGTGGCCCCCAAACTGGCCATAAACAAAATATCTGCAGCACTGTGACATGTTCCTGATGGCCATGACGCCCACGCTGGAAGGTTGTGGGTTTATGGAACGAGGGCAAGGAACACCTGGCCCACCCAGGGCGGAAAACCTCTTAAAGGCGTTCTTAAGCCACAAACGATAGCATGAGCGATCTGTGCCTTAAGGACATGCTCCTGCTGCAGATAACTAGCCCAACTCATCCCTTTATTTTGACCCTCCCTTCTTTTCCCATAAGGAATACTTTTAGTTAATCTATAATCTATAGAAACAATGCTTATCACTGGCTTGCTGTCAATAAATGCGTGGGTAAATCTCTGTTCGAGGCTTTCAGCTCTGAAGGCTGTGAGACCCCTGATTTCTCACTTCACACCTCTATATTTCTGTGTGTGTGTCTTTAATTCCTCTAGTGCCACTGGGTTAGGGTCTCCCCCACTGAGCTGGTCTCGGCAAGCGGTGCCCATACATGGGGGCTCGAATCCAGGTTGAAGAGTTGCTGGAGCAACGGTTGGAGAAAGTGGAACTAAGCTGGAGGACACCCAAGTACTCTTAAAGCAATCCCCATGGTGAGTAAGAAAGGGAGCTCGGAAGCATCAGGGTAACAATGAGACAAGCGTGGGCTCTGGTTCCTTCCACCTTGGAACCTTTTCACACTAGTGATGAGGAGGAAGGAGAGTATAACGAAGTAACAGAAGAGGTTACAGAGCAGGTTTGTTTGCCAGCTAAAGCTAAAGTGGCAAAGGAGGGAGAAGTTCATCCCTACCCTTCGGCATCCCCTCATTATTATTTTGAAGAAAAAGAGTGGCCTGCCCCTCCAGATCTTTCTTTTCCGGAGGACACTGGGTGAAAAGTACTTGCCCCAGTGACTGTTCGAGCAGCGCCTCAAGCAACCACTCTCAGTTCTATTCAGGCAGGAATTCAGCAAGCTAGACGAGAGGGTGATATAGAGGCTTGGCAGTTCCCTGTTAGAATACACCCCCAAGATCAACAGGGAAATAGTATAGCTACATTTGAGTCTTTTCCTTTTAAATTTGGGAAAGCATATTTAGTTGATTATATCAAGGCCTATGATGGTATCGGAGGTAATTTGCATAAAGCTACTTTGTTGGCACAGGCAATGGCAGGACTAAGAGTGGATAAAGGAAATACTGTTTCCTGGAGCTTGTTTTAACTGTGGGAAGCATGGTCATACTAAAAAAGAATGTAGAAAAAATCAGCAAGTCAGGCCGCCAGATAGGGGAAAAAAGAAAACTGCTGAGTCTGAAATATGTCCAAAATGTAGAAAAGGAAAACATTGGGCTAATCAGTGTCAATCTAAGTTTGATAAAGATGGGAACCTGATTTCGGGAAATGCCATGAGGGGCCCATTCCAAACCGCGGCATTTCTGGCTCAGGCCATTCCCTCGCCCCCGTGCAGTGTCTGTCCCCCGCCACTGCCAGTAGTGCCGCAGTAGATTTACGCTGCACAAAAGCTGTGAGCCTTCTGCTTGCAGAACCCCTGCAAAACGTCCCAACAGGAGTCTGTGGACCCTTGCCAGCGGGGACGATAGGATTACTTCTAGGAAAGTCTAGTTTAAATTTAAAAGGGGTACAAATACAGCTGGGCATGGTGGCTCACGCCTGTAATCCCAGCACTTTGGGAGGCTGAGGCGGGCGGATCACAAGGTCAGCAGATTGAGACCATCCTGGCTAACAAGGTGAAACCCCGTCTCTACTAAAAATACAAAAAAAATTAGCCGGGTATGGTGGCAGGCGCCTATAGTCCCAGCTACTCAGGAGGCTGAGGCAGGAGAATGGCATGAACCCAGGAGGCAGAGCTTGCAGTGAGCCGAGATCACACCACTGCACTCCAGCCTGGGTGACAGAGAAAGACTCCGTCTCAAAAAAATAATAAATAAATAAATAAATAAATAAATAAATAAATAAAAGGGGTACAAATACATACAGGAGTCACTGATTCGGATTACAATGGGGAAATTGAAATTGTTATATCTACTTCTGTTTCCTGGAAAGCAGAGCCAGGAGAGTGCATAGCACAGCTCCTGATCGTGATGTATGTGGGAGTTGGGAAAAGTGAAATTAAACCAATAGAAGGAGGATTTGGAAGCACAAATAAACAAGGCAAAGCAGCTTATTAGGTGAATCAAATTACTGATAAACATCCTACCTGTGAAATAACTATTCAGGGAAACAAATGTAAAGGTTTGGTAGATACAGGAGCAGACATTTCAATCATTTCTCTACAGCACTGGCCATCCGTGTGGCCAATTCAACTCACTCAATTTAACATAGTTGGAGTTGGTAAAGCCCCTGAAGTGTATCAAAGTAGTCATATTTTGCATTGTGAGGGGCCCAATGGATAACCTGGGACTATTTAACCAATTATAACTTCTGTACCTATAAATTTATGGCGGAGAGATTTATTACAACAATGGGGAGCAAAGTTCTAATTCCAGAACAATTATATAGCTCTCAAAGTCAACATATGATGCATGAAATGGGGTATGTCCCTGATATGGGACTAGAAAAAAATTTGCAAGATTTGAAAGAACTGCTTCGGCCAGGCGCAGTGGCTCACGCTTGTAATCCCAGCACTTTGGGAGGCCGAGGGGGGGCAGATCACGAGGTCAAGAGATCGAGACCATCCTGGCTAACACGGTGAAACCCCATCTCTACTAAAAATACAAAAAATTAGCTGGGCGTGGTGGCGGGCACGTGTAGTCCCAGCTACTCGGGAGGCTGAGGCAGGAAAATGGCATGAACCTGGGAGGTGGAGCTGGCAGTGAGCCCAGATTGTGCCACCACACTCTAACCTGGGCGACAGAGTGAGACTCTGTCTCAAAAAAAAAAAAGAAAAGAAAAGAAAAGAAAGAAAAAACCGCTTCAAGTGGAGAGTTAAAGGTCCTGCGAAAGATTAGGATATCATTTTTGATGGTGGCCGTTGTTAAGCCTCCAGAACCTGTGCCTTTAAAATGGTTAACAGATAAGCCAATTTGGATAGAACAATGGCCACTAAGTAAAGAGAAACTGGAGGCTTTAGAGGAATTAGTTACTGAACAATTAGAAAATGGGCACATAGCTCCAACATTTTCCCCTTGGAATTCTCCAGTTTTCATAATTAAGAAAAAGTCAGGTAAATGGAGAGTGTTAACTGACTTAAGAGCCATCAATTCACTTATACAACCTATGGGAGCATTACAGCCAGGGTTGCCTTTTCCTGCTATAATTCCAAAAAATTGGCCTTTAATAGTCATAGACTTAAAAGACTGTTTCTTTACTATTCCCTTAGCTGAGCAAGACTGTGAACGGTTTGCATTTACAATTCCTGCGGTAAACAACCTGCAGCCTACTAAGCGTTTTCATTGTTTCACAGATGGGTCTAGTAATGGTAAAGCTTCTTATTCTGGCTCAAAAAGTAAAGTTTTCCAGATGCCCTATACTTCAGCTCAAAAAGCGGAGCTCTAACTGAGGTGTTGACTGCTTTTAATATGCCTATTAATGTGATTCTGATTCTTCATACGTGGTTCATTCCACACAGTTAATTAAAAATGCTCAGTTAGGCCGGGCGCGGTGGCTCAAGCCTGTAATCCCAGCACTTTGGGAGGCCGAGACGGGCGGATCACGAGGTCAGGAGATCGAGACCATCCTGGCGAACACGGTGAAACCCCGTCTCTACTAAAAAATACAAAAAACTAGCCGGGCGAGGTGGCGGGCGCCTGTAGTCCCAGCTACTCAGGAGGCTGAGGCAGGAGAATAGCATAAACCCAGGAGGCGGAGCTTGCAGTGAGCTGAGATCCAGCCACTGTACTCCAGCCTGGGCGACAGAGCGAGACTCCGTCTCAAAAAAATAAAATAAAATAAAATAAAATAAAAATGCTCAGTTACTATTTTGTACAGATAAACAACTGATGACAAAAACAAAAAATGGGGAGAAATAGGGATTACAGGACAGCCCATACACAATTGAATCTAGCATCATTAACTGTAAATTTTTTGAGCCTGCCCAAAGGCCAGATGTTATCAGCAGCTCAACAGCATCTACAGAAACCACCTGCAGAGAGAGAAGCAGAACAACTGGTTTGGTGGAGAGATCTGATAACAGAAAGTTGGGAAATAGGTTTGAGGTAGAGGTTATGCTTGTGTTTCTCCAGGACCAAATCAACACCTGATTTGGATACCATCAAGACACCTGAAACCTTATCATGAGCCAGATCCTGAGGAAGAGATTCCGGGAAGATCCTGAGGACCCCCCCAGTTGCAGCCATGTGGAGACTGACGCTGAGGAGGACCCCAACTGTCACGAACAACACCCGTTGAACACAGGCACCCACCTGGGGACAGATCAAGCAGCTGTCACAGATGGCAGAAGAAAACCTGAGGAAAGCAGGACGACCAGTCACAATGAGTAATTTAATGGTAGCTATGATAGCGGTGACCACCACTGCCGTGAGTATTCCTTCAACAAGGGCTGACACAGAGAACAATTACACTTATTGGGCATATTTATCAATCTTGGCCGGCAATAATGCCTGATGTAATCACTCTATGACACAGTTACACATACTTTCTCATCTCAGTGTTTACCATAATGAATCTGCTCCTATAATTGAGGCATATCGCCCTTAAAAACCTCTTTGTAAACAAAACAGAACCTGGCCACAAGTAATGAATGTACTTGTCTGGGAAGATTGCATTGCAGAACAGGCAGCGGTGCTTCGCAACGATTCCTATGGAATCATTATTGATTGGTCCCCTAAGGGGACGTTTAGCTTAAATTGCACCTCTCAGTCTGTGTGCCACGGCCACACTATGTTCAGCTGGTCTGAACAAAATGGTCAGATGGCAGAAATGGCAAGAAGTGTGGCAAGAGTTCCCGTTATCTGGAACCATGGTGGTACAGTGGCACCTCAACCTCCAATGATATGGCCCACTCTACGAGCTTAACGTAAGGATTTGTGAAAACTATGAATAGCTCTTAATAAGATCAAAAGTTGGGAAAGAATTTTTAAAAAGCATCTAGAAGGATGTTCTACAAACTTGTCTTTGGATATTGCAAAATTAAAAGAACAAATGTTTAAAGCATCCCAGGCACACCTGACCTTAATGCCAGGAACTGGAGTGCTTGAAGGAGCTGCAGACAGATGAGCGGCTAGCAACCCATTAAAATGGATAAAAACACTTGGAAGCTCTGTGATTTCAATGATGATTGTGCTTTTCATCTGTGTTGTTTGTTTAGTCTGCAGATGGGGATCCTGACTCCTGCAAGAAGTAGCTCACCATGACAAGGCTGCCTTTGCTTTTATTGCTTTGCAAATCAAAGAAGGGGGACATATTGGGAACAGGTCCCCCAAAATCTGGCCATAAACTGGCCTCAAAACTGGCCACAAACAAAATCTCTGCAACACTGTGGGGTATTCGTGATGGCCATGACACCCACGCTGGAAGGTTGTGGGTTTACCGGAATGAGGGCAAGGAACACCTGGCCCACCCAGGGCAGAAAACCTCTTAAAGATGTTCTTAAACCACAAACAATAGCACGAGCAATCTGTACCTTAACAACATGCCCCTGCTGCAGATAACTAGCCAAACCCATCCCTTTATTTCGGCCCATCCCTTTGTTTTCCATAAGGAATACTTTTAGTTAATCTATAATCTATAGAAACAATGCTTATCTGGCCAGGCGCAGTGGCTCATGCCTGTAATCCCAGCACTCTGGGAGACCGAGGTGGGTGGATCACGAGGTCAGACCATCCCGGCTAACACAGTGAAACCCCGTCTCTACTAAAGATACAAAAACTTAGCCGGGCGTGGTGGTGGGCGCCTATAGTCCCAGCCACTCGGGAGGCTGAGGCAAGAGAATGATGTGAACCCGGGAGGCAGAGCTGCAGTGAGCGGAGATCACACCACTGCACTCCAGCCTGGGTGACAGAGCAAAACTGTCTCAAAAAAGAAAAAAAGAAAAAGAAAAAGAAACAATGCTTATCACTGGCTTGCTGTCAATAAATATGTGGGTAAATCTCTGTTAGAAGCTCTCAGCTCTGAAGAGTGTGAGACCCCTGATTTCCCATTCCACACCTCTATATTTGTGTGTGTCTTTTTTTTTTTCTTTTTTTTTTTTTAAGACAGAGTCTCGCTCTGTTGCCCAGGCTGTAGTGCAGTGGCGCGATCTTGGCTCACTGCAAGCTCTGCCTCCAGGGTTCACGCCATTCTCCTGTCTCAGCCTCCCAAGTGTCTGGGACTACAGGCCACCGCCACCACGCCCGGCTAATTTTTTTTGTATTTTTAGTAGAGACGGGGTTTCACTGTGTTAACCAGGATAGTCTCGATCTCCTGGCCTCGTGATCCACCTGCCTCGGCCTCCCAAAGTGCTGGGATTACAGGCATGAGCCACTGTGCCCAGCTGTGTGTGTGTCTTTAATTTCTCTAGCACCACTGGGTTAGAGTCTCCCCAACTGAGCTGGTCTCAGCAGGAAACAATCTGGTAGGGATGGAGGGGGGAGCGGTCTAAATACCTTTCCTCACACGTGCATTGAAAATGATTATATAAAGTGATGAAGTGTGATTGCTTTCACATAAATAGTGGCGTGTTCTGGGATCTAGCAGACAATCTTAACTTCAGGAACTGCAATCGCATTTTACTAGCTTTGAGAAAAATGAATAAACTGACATAGCTAAATAGAACTCAAGTAGGATCTGTGAACGGCAGTGTGGAGTGGTTAAGGGGAGAAAGTATCGATGAGGGAATTTATATACCCAGCGGCCCAGGTTTGGTGCAGCAGATAACGGAAGGACAAGCCCCAAATTAAACAAATGGGAATGAATTCCTTTGCCTGCAGACAGAGCAAATATATCAGTAAAAGTGGCTACAGGGCAAGCAGCAAAAATGCAAGAAATCAGAATGAATGCAGGGAGCCCCGTTTCCGGCAGAGAAACAAATATTTCAGGAGTCCAGGTAAGACGCACATGGCAGGGAAAAAAAAAAAAAAAAGACTTTGCCAGAGCTCCTATGTCATGCTCACGGCTGAGGAGAAACAATGATCTCGCTGGGAATGAGTGCAAGTGGCAAGTGGGGGAACAGAAGGAGTCCTGAGCGGGGCTGACTGCAGTGTCCCCAGGGGGCTGAATGGGCAGCACAGCAGCCTCTCTACCCTCAAAAGTCTGTTTCTTGTCTGCTTTCTCATTGGGAGTGGCAGGCCCTGGTGACCGGCCCAACCTCGGGGGCGCCCAGCAGCTGGGTCCCCACCACATGCCCAAGACTGGCCCCTCAGATCTGCCCATCTCCTGAGCTGGAGAACAGAGCCCACCCCTCTGTCCCCGGCGCTCACCTCCCACCCAGCCCATCTCCCTGAGGACCCCCCGCCACCGACTCCCACCTGGATCCTCTGGCCCTGGCGGGGCATCATTCTTTCAAAATAATCCACGACTGGGCGCAGTGGCTCACGCCCGAATCCCAGGACTTTGAGACGCCAAGGTGGGAGGACTACTTGAGCCCAAGAGTTTAGATCAGTCTGGATAACACAGCCACACCCTGTCTCCACAAAAAAAATATTTTAAAAAAATTAGTTAGGTGCAGTCCAGCTCGTAGTCCCAGCAATTTGGGAGGCTGAGGCAGGGGGATCACTTAAGCCCAGGAGTTCAAGACTACAGTGAGCTGTGATCACACCATTGCACTCCAGCTTGGGCAACAGACAGAAAGACCCTGTCTCTTAAAAAAAAAAAAAAAAAAAAAAGCCATCAGCTGGCTCAGGGTAGCCACCTGCCAGGAGTCCCCAGCTGAGCATAAGACTTGCTTCCTAGTTGTCTCACATGTCTCCATATGATGAGACCACCAAACAGGCTTTGTGTGAGCAACATGGCTGTTTATTTCACCTGAGTGCAGGCTGGTTGAGTCTGAAAAGAGAGTCAGCAAAGGGTGGTGGGATTGTCATTAGTTCTTATAGGTTTTGGGATAGGCAGTGGAGATAGGAGCAATGTTTTGTGGGCAGGGGGTGGATCTCACAAAGTACATTCTCAAGGGTGGGGAGAATTACAAAGTACCTTCTTAAGGGTGGGGGAGATTATAAATAATCTTCTTAGGGATGGGGGAGATTACAAAGTACATTGATCAGTTACGGTGGGGCAGAAACAAATCACCATGGTGGAATGTCATCAGTTAAGGCTATTTTCACTTCTTTTGTGGATCTTCAGTTGCTTCAGGCCATCTGGATGTATATGTGCAGGTCACTGGGGATATGATGGCTTAGCTTGGGCTCAGAGGCCTGACACTAGTGTTTACAGAGCTCCTGTGAATCTCAGTTGTTTCACTGATTGTCATACGCAACCAGTGACTTTCAGGCCAGCCTTGTTCCCACAGGCGCCCTCACAGGTGGGCTCTCCCATGGGCCTGGGCACCCGGCGCTAGGCCTGCCCTGCTATGGTCTGGACATGAGTGGCAAGCTCTGTGATCCCTGCACCCCTCACCTCTCCCGCTGCCCTCTCTGCAGCCCGGCCCCTGGCAGCCCCTGGCAGCCCCTGCCCACCTTTGCCTCTGTGCAGGGCCACAGGCTTCCTTGAAGCAAATGCTACAACTTTGCTTTGTAAAAAAATATAACAGCTTTATTGAGATATAATTCATTGTACGATTCATGTATTACCTTTTGCACTATACCATGGAATTTTTCCCATTTCAATGGCACAATTGAATGGTTTTTCAGTGAATACACAAGGATGAGCAAACATCACCACTCTCTAGTCCCAGAGTATTTCCAGACCCCAAAGAAACTCCTGCAGGCCTTGACAGCCCCTCCTACTCCTCCAGTCCCCCACCTCCAGGCACTCACCAGGCTACACTATGGGCTTGTCTTCGTATGACTTCTGTCTGTATGGGTTTGTCTACTCTGAACTCTTCATATAAACCGAACCATACAACTTGTGGCCATTTGTGTCTGGAATCTCTCTGTCTTTAAAAAAAACAAAATTCGCTGGGCGCGGTGGCTCACGCTTGTAATCCCAGCACTTTGGGAGGCTGAGGCGGGCGGATCATGAGGTCAGGAGTTCGAGACCATCCTGGCTAACACAGTGAAACCCTGTCTCTACTAAAAGCGTAAAAAATTAGCCAGGCATGGTGGCGGGCGCCTGTAGTCCCAGCTACTGGGGAGGCTGAGACAGGAGAATGGCGTGAATCCGGGAGGCGGAGGTTGCAGTGAGCCGAGATCTCGCCACTGCAGTCTAGCCTGGGCGACAGAGCAAGACTCTGTCTCAAAACAAAACAAAACAAAACAAAAATCATTTTTATTTTTGAGACAGGGTCTCCTTCCATTGCCCAGGCTGGAGTGTGGTGGCATGATCATAGCTCACTGTAGCTTCGACCTCCTGGGCTCAAGCAATCCCCTCACTTCAGCCTCCTGAGTAGCTGGGATTACAGATACACACCACCATGCCTGATTAATTTTGTATTTTTTTGTAGAGATGAGGTCTTATTATGTTGCCCAGACTGGTCTGGCCCTCCTGGGCTCAAGTGATCCTCCTGCCTTGGCCTCCCAAAGTGCTGGGATTACAGGCGTGAGCCACCACACTCGGATATTTTTATTTTTTAGTTGACACATAATAATTGTACATATTTGTGGGGTATGTAGTGGTGTTTCTATACATGCAATGTGCAGTGATCAGATGAGGGTAATTAGCATAGCTGTCATCTTAAACATTTATCATTTCTTTGCATTACGAACACTCAATAATCTTCTAGCTATATGAAAATACATGATTTTTCTTTTGTTTTGTTTTGAGACAGGGTCTCACTCTGTTGTTGTCTTCATGGAGAGCAGGAGCAGAGGCTTTGGGAAGTCAGTGGGCTTTAAGCCCTGCCGGCAGAGGGTCCCCACCATGTAAATGAAGTGCCAGCGTGCTTGTCAAGTCTAAGCCTTTGGCATTTGTGGGGAATATCGGGAGAGGCCTCCGGGACCAGGCGGGGCGGGGCGGGGCGGGGCGGGGCGGGGCGGGACCAACAGCGCATACTTAAGCGGCCCGGGCCGGTACCAGCGTCCCGCCATGGCTCTGAGGCGCGTCCTGCCGGTGCTGCGCCCCTACATTCCCCGCTTCGCCCCATTGTCCACGGCGCCGGCCGTCCGCGAGCAGCCCGCCGCGGGCCCAGGAGCCCTGCCGGGACGTGGGTCGGCCAAGGCAGTGCGGGCACCGGTGCCCGCCGTGGACTTCAGCAACACGCAGGAGGCGTACCGCAGCCGGCGAACCTGGGAGCTGGCGCGCAGCCTGCTGGTGCTGCGCTTGTGCGCCTGGCCCGCGCTGCTGGCGCGCCATGAGCAGGTGCGCGGGGTGCAGGCGGGGGCGCGGGGCTTCTGCCGGTCCCGGGAGCCTTTACGGAGCTTCCTGGCGTGAAAGGGGTGCCTCCCAAGCATCTCCTGGAGCGAGGGAAGCCAGGAAGGGAGGCGTTTCCTGCAGTGCCTTTCGAACCTCGCAAATTTTCCTACTTGTCGATGTCTACCAACTAAAAACAATTATCGTTTTAATATTTACGATATATACCACTTGTGGAAATACAAAGTTATCACTTGGAATTTAAAATGGAGTATTCTTCATGTTGCCACAAGAGAAGCCTGGTGTAGGACTCCAGAGTTAAATCCACGGGACCCAGCCGCTTCCCAGACAGGGCCACTCTGAGCACACTGTTGGGGAAAAAAGGGAAGCCCCTCAAACGCCCAGCTTTGAACTCACCCATGGTAACTTTAAAAAGTGTGAGGACTTTTGGTGGGGGTGGGGGCGGGGGCAACAAGCAGAACGCTGTTGTAGCCGCATCGGCCTAGGGGTATTAGAGATGAGGATTATCTCCAGGTGACCCTGGGAAGAGTTTGCAAGTTTCGTTCCCTTTGTTGGCGCTGGGGTTCTGGTGGTGTTGATTTCTCAGATGAGACTCGGAGGTCGGGGGCTGCACCCCTGGCCTCACCAGGAGGCGGGGGAAGGCGGGGAGTGGTGTGAGATGAGAAGCACTGAGCCACACTTGAGCTTAGGTGAGGCCTCGGCGGGTGCGAGGTGAGGGCAGAGGTCCACGAAATCAGAGTCAGATGCTGTTGGCCCGAATCCCATGGGGAGCGCCACGGTCAGCCGAGGACCAGTGGTGGCAGGGGTGCGGAGGATGGTGGAGGAAGAAGGAGCTGAACTGGACAGACAGTGGCCTCTGAGAGGCCGTTTCTGTGCTTGTGTGCATAAAGATGCCTTAAGGTCAAGCCGTGGCCGTGGAGAGCAGGAAGGTGAGAAGGGACATCCCAGGTAGAGGAACTGGCAGGGGGAGGGACGGTGATGTGGAGGCTTTGGGGAGTGCCCACATCTAAGGGGCATCCAGAAAGAGCAGCCAGTGCTGGTGGTGCTGCAGTAGGAGGAGGAGGCAGCAGGGCAGGAATGCCAGGGGAGGGAGTGGCCAGTTACAGGTCCCTGCCCAGGGCAAGGATGGGCATCCTAGGTGGCAGCTGGGGCCAGCTGTACAGAAGCCGTGCCCACCTTGTGGCCGAGATGGAGAGAGGGCTAGGAAGGCACCAGGTCAGGTTTCTCTAGGCACAGCCCTAAGCTGTTTTGTCTAGACCAGTTGTTGCACAGAGAAGCCAGAAGAGCTGGGTGTGGGGTTTGGTGCCCAGTCCGCTGAGGGGAATGCCAGGTGCTGTTCCGTGACCGTGGGAGGAACGTGTCGGCTCCGCCGTCCCTTGGGTGCCTTCTTAAGGCAAGTGCCAGGGCTCAGGGATGGTGCTGTGGGTACCTGGAAGAGGCAGGGCATCCAGAGGCGACCTCTCCCAGGCTCCCCTAGGGTCCTGCCTGTGCTCTGGGAAGCCCCTCGGTGGGGTCTGTGCTGTTGTCTTGTTAGTGGTCCCGTGGGTATTGGCAGCCTCAGCACTGGAAGAAGGCAGAGGCCAGGTCCTGGGCTTGTGAGCTGCTCACTAGAACCTGGTCCTGTGGGTAGGCCAGAGCAGGGGGGCCTGCCCTCACCCTCTGGGCTGTGGCTGTGGGGAGATTCCTTCTGCTGAGCCAGCACAGGTCTGTGAGGCGCCGGGGCAGTGGGGCCATCACACCTGCCACAGGAGTGTCAGGTTGCAGGAATTGATCTTTGAGCTGCTGCCTTGGATGCAGACAGCGTTGGGGCCCGCCCTTGCCTGAAAGCAGGGCTTTTTGAGGAGGGTTTAGGAAAGTCCCGGGATTTCCATGACAACAGCACTGAGGTTAGGTGTGCGGCCTCACAGAAGGGACAGGACCCATGGTGACGGTGGTTCCCTGAGGAGGGGGAGGGGAGAGAACCGGCTCTGCCAGTGTTGCTCTGCACACATCTGATCGAGTCTTTCACAGGGGGTACAAGTGTATGTGTTACTGGTGCAGGTTTCTAAATCCTCGAAGGCCCTCCTCACCTGAAGGGGCTGCCCTGGTCTCAGGTAGTGCCATGCGGGGGCATCAGTGACACCAGGATGGTGTTACAGTGGTTGCTTTGCTCTGCTCATACCAGCCCTAGGCTGGGCATGGTGGCTCATGCCTATAATTCCAGCACTTCAGGAGGTCAAGGCAGGAGGACCACTTAAGGCCAGGAGTTCAAGACCAGCCTGAGCAACATTGTGAAACCCTGTCTCTACAAAATATTTTTAAAAGTTAGCAGGGGCCAGGCGCGGTGGCTCACACCTGTAATTCCAGCACTTTGGGAGGCCGAGACGGGTGGATCACCTGAAGTTAGGAGTTCAAGACCAGCCTGGTCAACATGGAGAAACCCCAATCTCTACTAAAAATATAAAAATTAGCCGGGCGTGGTGGTGGGCACCTGTAATCTCTGCTACTTGGGAGGCTGAGGCGGGAGAATCACTTGAACCTGGGAGGTGGAGGTTTCAGTGAGCCGAGACTGTGCTACTGCACTCCAGCCTGGGCAACAGAGCAAAACTCTGCCTCAAAAAAAAAAAAAAAAAAGTTAGTTGAGCTGGTGGTGCATGCCTTTAGTCCCAACTACTCTGGAGGCTGAGACAGGAGGGTCACTTAAGCCCAGGAGTGAGACCCTGCCTCTAAAAATAAATAAATAAATAAATAAACTTGCCGGCCCTGCCTGTGCTTCTGTAGCCCTGTGCAGGGAGCTTTCAGCCTCAGCCCGGACCCAGTCCCTCAGCCCCCCGATCTTTTGAAGAAGCATCCCTGGAACCAGTGCAGCATGGAACCAGCTCCCGCCTCTTCATTTAGTGCTGGCTGTGCAGAGGCGAGCGGTTAGGTAGAGGGAGACCGCGTGGCCCTGTGAGGCAATCGTGCCAGCCCCTGCAGCAGACAGTTGCCCACCCTCCCTCCTGTTGGGTTTCTGATGGTTCTCTCAGAGCGGATGTGGATGAGCTCAGTGATGGTTTTCAGGTCCCCAGTTCTGCCCCGCCTGCCACTTGGGTGTTCTTTGATATGTTTCAAACCCATCCTGTTCTCCCAGCTATCCCTGGGTGCTGCCGGCAGGAATGAGGCCTGGCTCCCAGCTCAGGCTCAGGCTCAGTGGGAGACGGAGAACATGTCAGCATGTTCATTTTCCAGTTTCTAATCCTCTTTATGAAAGAACAAAATGCAGTAAAGTCAGATTCTGTGTGGAGGCTGCAGGAAGGCAGGGGTGAGTGCCTGGGAAACCCTGGTCCTTGGGGCTGCCCCATGGCGTGCCCAGGGGTGATGGTCAGGAGGCATCTCCATGGGGCACCAATGTTCAGGGTAAGGCTGTGGGGCCATGTCTGCCTGTGGGCAGGTGTGTGGGTGCTCAGGGCTGGCTTGGGTATAAGTGTTTGACTCGCTAATGCTTTTGTTTAGACTAGAAGTTGTTCCTGAAACTATGGTTTCAAGAGATGCTCCCCACAAAAAAGGAGTTCTAGTTTCCATCGGGTTTGAGAAATCTCAGGCTCTTCCTGTGTCGGTGCTGAGACGGCAGGGGTGGCAGACACGGGGCAGAGGTGTGCTTCTGAGTATCACACTCGGCCCTCCTCTCCCAGTAGCCTCTTGTTGTCCCTGTCTTTTCTGCCCTGGCTGTCCCCCGTGCTGGAGCTCCCCCAGTTCTCCATGCCATCTCCTTGCCTTGGCAAGCCCCACTCCTGGGTCTAGGTTAGTAAACACCTCTGCCCCACCGTGCAGGCACTGCCCCATCCCCTGTCCTGAGTGACAGGCAGAGTCCCTCCTTCCCCTTTGGGGTTCGTTTACCACCAGGATGTGAGATCCTTGTCAGTTTCCTTTGGTTGTTTCCAGTCTATAAAAGGTGCTTGGTGCATGGGAGCTTGGGACATGTGAATGAGCGATGTGGTGAAATATGATTGGAGGAGACAGCCGAGCAGTTCCCGGGCAGCGTCCGTCAGAGTGACTGGTCAGCCCCAGATGACCCTGCAGAGCCTATGGGTCATGGGGAGGGAGTCATCTCACAGGCCTCTGTGGACTGTCACCTAGCTCATTGTCCTTGTCGCCAGGGCATGCTTCCCTCCAGCTGGACACAGACTCAGCCTGAGTTTCACACGTTTGTTATTTAGCATCCGTTCAGGGGCCGGCCTCGTGCCAGTCACACTGTTTTAGGGACTTGGGATAAGAGGGAACAAAACAGTGAAAAATCTGGGCAGTCAAGTACTAGAAAGTCAAGTTAGATCCTCCTCTTCCCCCGCAGAACTGCCAAGATGTGGGTACAGAGGATGGTCTCACAATGCCCATTGCCGTCCCCACAGAGGCCGGCCATTCTCCTTTTTCTCCACCAAGCAGTGGTCAGGCACCCACCGTGTGCCACTGGAGTGACTCATGGGTGGGGCCCTGAAGGGGCAGAGTCCAGGTGGGAACAGTGTGCCCAGGCCAAGCAGGCGGCACCTCCTGTGGTCTCTTTGTTCTGGATGGGAACTGGAGTGATGGACAGAGTGGAGAAGCAAGCGGCTTCGGCTGGTCTTCACCATGAAATCGACACTGGAAGCCCAGTCACCAAGAGACCATATCAGGGACCCACGGCTGGGGTTAAGTGTTGTGGTCGGGGATGAGCAGCGGGGCCCTGCTTGGGGAAAGGGAGTTCGGGCAGCCCAGGACAGCGGCTTCCCTTTGCCTTTCAGCTGCTGTATGTTGCCAGGAAACTTCTAGGGCAGAGGCTATTCAACAAGCTCATGAAGATGACCTTCTATGGGCATTTTGTAGCCGGCGAGGACCAGGAGTCCATCCAGCCCCTGCTTCGGCACAACAGGGCCTTCGGTGTCGGCGCCATTCTGGACTACGGAGTGGAGGAGGACCTGAGCCCCGAGGAGGCAGAGCACAAGGAGATGGAGTAAGGCCTGCCCGGTGTCTGCGGGCATTCTGATCATGACCCGGGAGCAGGTGGGACGTGTCCAGCTGCTGGGCTTCAGCCTCAGCTGGGCGGAGGCCAAGCCTAGGAGAGCTTGGTCAGCCCAACTACCGACGACCCTCCTGGGTTCTGCCTGGAGTTCTTGCATTTTTGCTTCATGTAGATGACAGCTCTCAGCTTTCGTGGGAGGCCTGGTGTGTGTGAGGCCTGAGGAAGCCGAGCACAGAGTGGCCCTTGGCCCTATCTAGGCCACTGCCTGGAGGGGCACAGGCACCAGCATATGGACCAAGCACTCTGCAAAGAGTGGTTGGTCTTGCCTGGATCTCCCATGAGCCAGGGACTGCTCCAGGAAGTGGAGAGAAACATGGTCTTGTTCGGTCCTGATGCCCAGGAGGGCGGGTCAGGGTGGTACCAACTGCCCTCTACACTCACTGCCCAGGGAAGGGGCTCTGTGTCGGGTTAGTGACCTCCAGGAGCCGACTCCAGGCCGGCCTGCCACTCTGCTCCTGGCTTCAATTCCCTTCTCCACTGACACTGGGGCAGGGGCCAGGCCTGGGAGGTTCCACACCTGCAGGGCAGGCTGAGGCCAGGCAAGGGTCAGGCAGTGGGACCCGCCTGTGGGTCAGGAATCCCTGCAGAAGAGAGGCTGTAGCAGAGCCTCCCCCATCAGGTCAGCAAATGTTTGTGTAAACAGCCAGGTGGCACAGACTCTCAGTCTTGGGCCAGACCCTCCCTGCTACAGCGGCTTCACTCTGCCTCAGTAGAGCCATGGTAATTAGAATTTCACATAATTTTCTTGTGTCACAAAATATTATTCTTGTTTTGATTTCTTTCAACCATTTTTTTAAAAGTAGGGTCTTGCTGTGTTGCCCAGGCTGCAGTGCAGTGGTGCCATGGTTCACTACAGCCTCAACCTTCTGGGCTCAAGTGATCCTCCCATCTGAGCCCCTAAGTAGCTGGGACCATAGGCATGCACCATCATATCTGGCTAATTTTTAAATTTTTTTTTTTGTAAAGATGGGATCTCCCTGTGTCTCCTTATGTATTTGGGTCCCCTGCACCCAGACAGCAGCTGAGCCTGGCCCACATGAGGCTTGGGACAATCCCTCTGTGGACCTTGTCAGGTCTTGTTTGCTATGCCCCTCCCTGGTGGCTGGCCTGGGAAGGGGAGGGAGAGGCAGTCACATGAGGCCTCCAGCCCTGGGAACGGAATGTCTGTGCCTTGCCTTAGCATGCCGGCTGCCAGTTGCCCGGAGAGAGAAGCCCAGCCCCTGCCTTGTGATTGGCTGTTTTGAAGGTGGGGTGCTCCAGCCCCAGCACCCCACTGTGTTCCTAGCAGGCCCTGTGGGCCTCACAGCTGCCTGAGCCCTTGGCTGCAACCTTTGCTGAGCTGCCTGCTGAATAACCAATGGCCTGTGTGTTCTCAGAAGGAGTCTGGGTGGGGACTTGGTTTCACAATGGGGTTTTCTTCTCAGGCACCTCTGGTATGAAAAGACTCCTTTCCCTGGGTGGTCCTGCCTCGCTTCCTCCCTGCCCTGCAGGCTGTGTGTCTGGAGGTGGGCTGGCCTGCACTCTGCCAGGGAGCTGGGCACCCGTCCCCTTAGGAGCCTGAGTCCCTTGCCCTGCAAGGGCTGTGCCTCTCTTGCTGCTGGTGGCTGCTGTCTGCAGGGGCCCTGCTCCAGCTCTGGGAAGTGAACAGGGTTCCCTCCTGTCCTCACGGGGGTGCATGGTGAGGACACCTACCCAGCTCAGCTGCTCTGTGCCTTCAGAGGGGCCTGAGCCGTGGGGATAGGGCTGGGTCTGCAAGCACTGATCTGATGTCCACATGGCAGCATGGCCTGCCTGGCCGGGAATGACCAGTTATGCAGACCCTAGTGCAGGGAACTGCTGAAAGATCTGTATTCCTAACCTACCTTCCTGTCACAAGGGCCATGAGCTCTACTCTGGGGAGAGACGCTGGGGCCACTGCCCCACATGAAGGCCATGGCAGGTGGTGCTGGCCTAACTGTGAGAGGCCCAGGGAGGATGGAGGCGTCTGAGTGCATGGCGAAGCGAGTCCCAGCAGTGCTCTGGAGCACGAAGGAGGAGGTGGGAGGCTGGAGGTGCAGGACAGCAGCGCCCACACAGAGGAGGGGTGGGACCATGCTTCCCAGAGGCCAGGGCCCCACCTGATCCCAGGAGAGAAGTCCCAGGGATCCCCTAAGCAGGCTGAGGTCTTAGGGATGGGGAAGGGGCCAAGCATCTTCCTGACGATTGGGCTGTGAGGGGACACCTAGCGGATGGATGGGGGCATCAGTCGGGCTGTGCAGGCCCAGGGCTGGCTGGAGGCGGGGTCCGGGCCTTGGTGTCCAGGCTGGGGCAGCTCACCTGGGATATGTGTGCAGTGTGTGTCCTGAGCGAGGGGCTGGGGAGGCAGGGGCTGGGGGAGCTGGGGAAGGGGGTACAGGTAGGAAGGGGCTTGCCAGGCTTCCCTCCAGGGGAGAGTTGGGCAAGGGCAGGGCGTGGACCCCTATGCTCTGCTTGTTTCAAACAGGCATCACGTCCCCAGGAACAGCTACCCAGAGCTGAGCTCGGTAGAGGCTGAAGGGGTGGTCAGGGTCTTCCTGCTGTCTCGGAAGACCCCCTGGGGACTCGTGCTTGTCCTCCTCTGCCCCATGTCCCCTTGTTGCTCTTCCCTTCTCTGTGTCCCGGGCCGTGCCCATGTGTGTGATCATGTGCCCTTCCATAGACTATGCCCTGGGCATGATGAGGGGTGGGGCTGGGGGAGCACAAGGCGGGTCCCGGCTTTAAGCAGTCATTGGGATGTGGTCCCCACCCTGATCAGGGCCTCACATCCACCAGTTCACCCTTCCTCCTCTAACACCCCACAGTTGCCAGTGCCACGTGCCCCCCTTTTCCCTGTGGTGCCTTGAGCCATGATGTGGCAGCGTCCCAAGTGGGGAAAGCCAGATTTCCCATGTGGCACCGGCAGTTCTGAATCAGCTGCTCTGAGGGTGCGTTCTTCCTCCCCTCCAGTGGAAACAGGACCCTGACCTGCCTGGGAACCACCATGTGTGTCTCCTTGTGACTAACCCATGATGCCTGTTGGAGAGTGTGGCCCTCTCCTTGCCACGTAGCTGTCCACTCTGAGACCTGGTTGCCCCTCTGGCCACTGCACATGCTATGCGGTCATCTTGGCCACTGTGCTTGGCTGTGTCAGCCTGGTCTGTGCTCTGGAGGTTCACGGAGGGAAACAGGGGCGTTCTGTCTATGGTGTTCTGCCTCTGAGCGTGTCAGAGCAGGAGAGGGAGCGGCCCTGGCTTCCCCAGCCTCTCCTGCCAGGCCCACCTCGGAGGATGAACACAACAGCTGTGGGAATGCTTAGCCAGAACTCGTCTGCCCGGGGACCTGTCAGATAACGATCCTGTTTCATGAAGGCAGGCTGCCTCACAGGCAGACACCTGTCTGGTTAAGTCTCGTGTTATCCAAACTGTGGGCTGTGTGGTTTCAAGATGGGATCTTCTCATCAGGGTCATGGAGGCCCCTGAGGCCCCATCCCCACTGTCTGCTGTTCCTTGCCATGAGGGTTTCTACCCTGGGCGGGGCTCTGGCTGCCGCCCCAGCCTTGGCAGAGTGAGTCCCCCTTGGAGATGGCTTTTGCCTGGTTGTACCTGAACCTCGGCGTGAAAGTCCTGGGATTGACCTCACAACTGGTCTTGAGGTTCCCAAGCCAGGGACCCAGGAGCTCCCTGTCGAAGGCAGGGGGTCATGTGCTGCCTGCCTGTTCCCTAGTCACAAGATGACATTCCACCTTCTTCTGTCACATCTCTGTCAGCACAAGGCGGCCAGTGCATATCTGCCTGCCAGCTCCCATCCCTGGGCTGCAGCCTTAGAGGACCTGGAGGCACATGAGGAGTCCCTGGCCCATGTGGGGCAGCCCAGGAGTGGGTGGGAGGGAAGGCCTCCTGGTGGGGGCTCCTGGCCCAGGGCTTGCTCCTTGAGCAGGTGGAAGGTAGAAAGCAGTCAGCTGAGGCTCCTTGATGTGGAGGCCTGTGGGATGTGGCTCACTGACCACTGCTCTGCCTTTACCCTTCCCGGCACCTGAGAGGGACCCTGTCCTTTCCTGTGAGTGTGGACAGAGCTGCCCCCCGAGGGTCCGAGCGCCACCTCTGGGGAGCTTCAGGAAGGCTCTGGATGCTGTTGGTTATGCAGCCAACCTCTCCCCATGGTCACTGACTTAATCAGGCTTTGAATATAAAGTCAGATGACCACAGAGCTGCTCCCGGGGCCAGGGAGAGACCATGGTCACTTTGTCACAGTAGACTTCACAGCCACAGCAACTCTTGCTAGCCCTAATGACACAGCACCGAAACCACGTGCCAGGAAGCAGACTGTGGCGTGAGGAGGAGGAAGAGGAGGGTGTTCACAGGGGCTCTGGCAGGGGTGCAGGGCTGGTGGGGGAGGGGAGCCAGGTACCCTAGAGGACGGAGGGGCCAGTGGGAATGGGGGTGCAGGCCAGACGGGGATGGAGAGGCACCTGCAGGAAGGACAGGGGCTTGGCTGGGCAGAGTGTGGCCAGCCTAGCGGGGGACAGCCAGCATCCTGGCCTCACTAGTCTTGAGGTTCCCATGCCAGAGGCCCAGGATTTTGGGTATTACTGGGAAATGATGGGAACCTGGAGCGGGGTGGCATTAAACAAGATGAGATGGTAAGATCTGCTTTCACTTTAAAGGAACATTTTTGGTTGTTGCTTGGAAAAGAAGTGTCAGGGGCGAGAATGCTGCAGGAGGGCCGGCCTGGAGGACAGGGTGGGACTGCGGGCTGGCTGCGTGGGGGCAGGAGCCTGCACTTGCATCAGGTGCCTGGGAGACCCTGGCTCTGGGACAGAGGCCTGAGTAAGGGGGCCTCGTTGGGGATTTAGGGATCTCTGTGTGCTTGTGCCTTCCCACCTCCGTTCTTCTCAGCCCTGACTTGGAACCAGGTAACTACCTTTATTCAAGAACTTGCTGCAAGGTCTGGGCTGTTCTGAGAACTCAGGCATATCGTTCTGATTTCTCCACCCACAAGGAGCCCCGGGCTTCCTGAGCCCTTGGGACACAATGGCCCCATAAAGTGCTGCCCCTCCCAGGCCCAGGTGTTCTCCCCAGGCTGGGGCAGGGCTGGGGCTGCACCTTGGAATCTACCCTCCACTGGGGTTGTGGTGGGGCCCTCTGTGCAGCCTCAGTGGGAACTTGCCTGTCACCTGAGGCTCAGGTGGTGTGACAATGACCTTTGCCTTCCCCCTCCTTCCCACAGGTCCTGCACCTCAGCTGCAGAGAGGGATGGCAGTGGTGAGTGAGAGGCCACCGCACGTGAACAGACGCCCTCCCCACTCCACGCACCCCCTGGTTTCTAGGAGAGTCTAGGCTGGAGCACAAGTGGGCCTTGGGGTGATGTCGGAGTCCGGGATCCTCCCTATGTCCAGGGCCCTTGCTGTGTCCAGGGCACCTGCTCTGTCGCTCTGGGCTCTGACATACTCGCAAGCGTCTGGGGAAAGCGATTCCTTGCTTCTTTTTCATGGCCTCCTGGTGGACCCAGGCTTTTGTTGAGGAGGCTCTGCCGTCCTGGCCTCATGAGGAGGTTTCGCCAGGGGGATGCAGCACTGCAGGTGGAAGAGCTGCAGTGCAGACAGGAGGGTGGGTTTGGGGATGGGAACCATGGGGCAGCACAGTGCCCAGGCCAGGCTGGCATGGCCACTACGCTTGGAGCCCTCCTGAGGGCAGGGGCCCTGGGGCCTTGGCGTGTGGGTGCTGGGAGTGGGTGTTTGGAGCTGTGCTCAGGCCATGCATTCACCATTCCAGGGACAAATAAGCGAGATAAGCAATACCAGGCCCACCGGGCCTTTGGGGACCGCAGGAGTGGCGTCATCAGTGCCCGCACCTACTTCTATGCCAACGAGGCCAAGTGCGACAGCCACATGGAGACATTCTTGCGCTGCATCGAAGCCTCAGGTGGGGCCCCCTCTTTGCTAGCTATACCCCCGCCATGTCCCAGTGGACCCCTGGGCTCATGGAGGTGCTGGTGGGTGAACCCCAAGCTGGGGCAGGAGCCAGAGGGCTGGGTTCTGGTCACACTTGGGTGCCTCACTGTTCGGGCCCTTCCTGAGGGGTCCCACTGCCTCCCAGAAGGCATCTCCTGCCCCCGCCCCAGCCCCCTGTTCCCTGATCCCACCTCATGCTCCCCACCCTATGCTCCCCACCCTTCTCCCTGGCTTGGGGCCAGGACCAGGAGCTGCAGGAAGTTGGTCCATGTCAGCTGCCGAGCCACCCTTAGCCCAGGGTGGAGGTTCCGTTCAGGGAGCTGGTGTCGCATCTTCTGCCTGGGAATCCCTCCCTGACACAGCCTCTGGGGGCCAGAGGTGGGGGGAGCAGGTGCTTCCAGGGCTAGAGAAGCCGGAGGTCACCAAGGCCCAGTGTCCTTCAGTGTTAGAAACACCCGAAGCTGCACAGCCCCATGCTAGCCCCAGCAGCCCTCCGTCAGGGGCAGCAGGTCCCAGGCCTGTTCATATTTTTGTTTGTTTGTTTCAAATGAGACTGGATCTTACTCTGTTGCCCACGCTGGAGTGCAGTGGTGTGATCATAGCTCACTGCAGCCTAGACCTCCTGGGCTCAAGCCATCCTCCCACCTCAGCCTCTTGAGTAGCTGGGTCTACAGGTGCACGCCGCCACACCTGGCCAAGTTTTTGTTTTTGTTATTATTTTTGTAAAGAGGAGGTCTTACACCCAGGCACAGTGGCCCACGCCTGTAATCCCAGCACTTTGGGAGGTCGAGGCAGGTGGATTGCCTGAGGTCAGGAGTTAAAGACCAGCCTGGGCAACATGGTGAAACCCTGTCTCTACTAAAATATAAAACATTAGCCAGGAATGGCAGCAGATGCCTGTAATCCCAGCTACTTGGGAGGCTGAGACAGGAGAATCACTTGAATCCAGGAGGCAGAGGTTGCAGTGAGCCGAGATTGTGCCACTGCACTCCAGCCTGGGCGACAGAGTGACTCCATCTCAAAAAAAAAAAAAAAAAAAAGAGAGATCTCACTATGTTGCCCTGGCTAGCCTGGAACTCCTCCTGGGCTCAAGTGATCCCCCCACCTTGGCCTCCCAAAGTGCTGGGATTACAGTTGCACACTACCACACCCAGCTACTTTTCGTATTTTTTTGTAGAGATGGTGTTTCACCATGTTGCCCAGGGTGGTCTCAAACTCCTGGGCTCAAGCGAACCTTCCACTTTGGCCTCCCAAAGGGCCAGGACCACTGCACCTGGCCCTTCCAAGCAGTGCTTGGAAGCCGCCTCCTGACTAGGGCTGGGGGTCAGAGTGGCCAGCTGAATGCTGGGCCATCAGGGTGAGGGGCGTCTTCTCGCCCATTGCCTGTTCTCCCAGGGCAGATGGAAGGGGAAGGCCCTGCATTGGGGTGACATTAAACAAGATGAGATGGTAAGATCTGCTTTCACTTTAAAGGAACATTTCTGGTTGCTGCTTGGAAAGAAGTGTCAGGGGGAAGAATGCTGCAGGAGGGTCGGCCTGGAGGACCGGGTGGGACTGCGGGCTGGCTGTGTGGGGGCAGGAACATCAGAGGTGCCTGGGAGACCCTGGCTCCGGGGCAGAGGCCTGAGCAAGGGGGCCTCGCTAGGGTGTCTCTGCCTTAGCCATGCTCGGTGTTTCTGGATTCTGTGACCCACGGGTGAGCAGCCTATGGTGCTGGTGGCACAGGGGAGGAAACTGAGGCAGGGAGCCTGTGGGGGCTGCTTGGCAGGGGACAGGCAGCTCCTGTGCCCACTGCTGTCCCGCACCTGCATGGCAAACACAGACCCCGCCACGGAGCCCCCTTCCATCTCTACAGGACCTCCAGAGCGCCATGTGCGGGGACTTCATGGGTGGGGTGGGGTGGGGTCAGGAGCCTGCTGTAGGCTGGTGAGGTCCCAGCCCTCCCTGTCCCACCCTGCACTGCCTCCATGCACCTCTCAGGGCCGTCATGGCTTTTCCTGTGGCTTCTGACAGGTAGAGTCAGCGATGACGGCTTCATAGCCATTAAGCTCACGGCACTGGGGAGACCCCAGTTTCTGGTAAGTGCTAGAACCTTCCACCTGCAGAGTCTGGTGCTGTGCGAGTCCTCAGGACAGCTGTGGGCATCCACTGAAAGCACAGGTGCCTGTGCCTTAGAGGCCTGAGCTGGCCACAGGGGCTGCGTGGGGGACTGGGGGCGGGCAGGGGCGTGTGCAGATGGCATTCAGGCCTGTGTTTGCAGCTGCAGTTCTCAGAGGTGCTGACCAAGTGGAGACGCTTCTTTCACCAAATGGCTGCGGAGCAAGGGCAGGCGGGCCTGGCTGCCATGGACACCAAGCTGGAGGTGGCCGCGCTGCAGGTGGGGCAGCCCTCCCCTTCCCCACTCCTGGGTCTTGTGCGGGGGTGGGCACCGTGGGGGCGCACAGGGGGCATGGTGGGCAGTGGTCTGAGGTGGTTTGGGGAACTCATCCAGGGCACGTGGCTCACTCTGCAGCTGCTGGGGTTGGCCTTGTGGGGAGGAGGAGGTCAGAGGGACGCTGAACAGAGGAGGGAGATGCTGGTGGGAGGGCTGGGGACCAGCCCTGCAGGGCATGGGTGAGCATCAGCAGCAGGGTGGGAATAGACCTGTCTATGCAGTAGAAACAAACCAGAAATGGATCCCGTTCTCGCTAATGATGTAATAAAGCCAGAAACAGCACCAGAGGCCAATGGGTGGGGGAAGGATAAAATGTGAACGAATGGGGCTGATCCAGGCCTTCTCACTTCTCAAGGAAAGTGTTGCAAAGATGGGCATCGCATCCAGGGCTGAGATTGAGGACTGGTTCACGGCGGAGACCCTGGGAGTGTCTGGGTGAGAACAGCCCCCAGGCTGAGAGGACACGAGCATCAGCCATGGTTCCAGCCAAGCCCCAGCGGCGTCTCCCAGTCCTGGCTGCCCTGCCTGAGAGGGTGGGCCTTGGGATGACAGTGCTGAAGGACCTGCTTTTCACACAGCAGGACTTGATGGCTTCAGGAGTCCCTGGGGCCCCATAGAGGGCTCTTTATAGAATTATCTGGGTCCAGAGCACAGGTGGCACTCTCAGCCCCCCTGGAGCCCACGCTGGCAGGTGAAGGATCAGAGCCCCACGCCCCATCCTTGGGGTCAGGGGCTGGGACCGAGGTCACCAGGAGCCCCCAGTTGAAGTGGGGAGGTGACTGGGGTGGTGCAGTAGTCAGCCGTCCCCTCACATACTGTCAGCCTTGCCCACTGTGTCCTCCCTGGCCCCCGGAGCTGTGTCCACCTCCCGCCTGGCTGCCTATGCTCGGCCCCTCCACAAGCCCAAAACAGCCCTAGGGTACTCAGTGTTTTCAGAGCCGCCTAGATACAGGACTGTTTGTGTTTTGGTTTTAAATTATTTTAATTAATTTATGTTTATAGAGACCAGGTCTCACCATGTTGCCCAGGCTGGTTTCAAACTCCTGGGCTCAAGTGACCTGCCCACCGTAGCCTCCCAAAGTGCTGGGATTACAAGTTTGAGCCACTGCACGCCACTGGTTTTAAATTTTTAAACAGAGAACAGTATTTACATTTTCTCTGTCTTTTTTTTTTTTTTTTCCCCCGAGACGGAGTCTCGCTCTGTCGCCCAGGCTGGAGTGCAGTGGCACGATCTCTGCTCACTGCAAGCTCTGCCTCCTGGGTTCACTCCATTCTCCTGCCTCAGCCTTCTCTGTCTTTTAAAACTGCACACCGAGGTGGGTTTTGTGGTGGTTGGTGGACGGACAGGTTTGGGCCTGGATCCCCCATCCGACCCCAGCACCCACAGGTGGGGTCGCCCCCTCTGCTGATGCGCCTCCTCCCTCAGCACCGTGGACCTGCTGGACTGGGGCAGCCTCATCGACAGCAGGACCAAGCTCTCCAAGCACCTGGTGGTCCCCAACGCTCAGGTAACACCTCCGCTCCTCGGTGAGGCCCTGCTCAGCAGGGCGCTGGGCTGAGAAGGGAGTTCAGCCTGCCACGCGTGTCTCTTGTTGCCCACACTGGGAAGTTAACATGACCAAGATCACTGCACACTATGGCCCCACAGACCCCCTATGGTCCAGGGGGAAGGAGACAAACCCACTAGTGCCCACAGAGTGCTTGGTGGGACAGAGACCCACGCAGAGCCTTAAGACACCACAAGGAGAGGGGGTCTGGGCCTTCCCCGTCATCTGTCTTGTGCATCAGGTCACCCCAAACTTCAGAGGCCTGAAACGCAGCAGTCACTCTGCTTCTCCCTCATGGTTCTGGGGTTGACAGGGCTCAGCCGGGCAGTCCTCCCTTGGGGTCTCCTGGGTAGCTGTACTCACAGAGTGGTGGGCTGGGACCTGGTGGAGGCGCCCACTCCCATGTCTGGAAGTTGGTGCTGGCTGTGGCTTGGGCTTTTTCCCAACACGGCAGCTGGGCTCTAAGGGCCAGTGTCCCCTGAGACGTGAGAGCCAGGCAGTAGCTGGGTGACCTTTTCCTGCCAGTGTCCCCTGAGACATGAGAGCCAGGCAGAAGCTGGGTGACCTTTTCCTGCCTCGCCTCAAAAGTCACACGGTGTCTTTTCTGCCGAGTTCTGTGTGTTAGAAACATGTCACCAGGCCAGCCTGTGTACAGCGGGGAGAGGAATGAGAGTCATCTGCCTGTGGGAGGGGTGCCCAGGACCTGGCAGAATGCTTGAAACCACAGCCTAAGCTGGGATTCGAAGAAAGAACAGAAGCACCTTCAGAAAATATCCTGCAGAGGCAGCTTTCCATGACACATCCAGCCCCAGTCCACTGAGGGCCCAGCCTCAAACTTAGAGAGCTCGACCCAGAGCCTCGGGGCGCCGTGTGTGCAGAGCGGCTGTGCACCAAGGCCACCAGCTGCTGGAGACTTTAGCATGGTGTAGCAAGGGCTAGAGCGGTACTGTGTGTGCTCAGTGAGGCGAGGCTGCTGGGGCAGCAAAGGGGTGAGTGGGAGGCCCTGCAGGATGGGTCCCCATGGCCTCTGAGCACCAGCTCCTTGAAGGCCTCATCCTGGAGGTTGCCCTGGTCCCCAACCATGTGTCAGCATGTGCTGCACGACCACCCTGTCAGCCTGTAGCCAGGGGTTCCTCCTCCTGGGTCCTCTCCCTGCTCTGGGCGGAGCCCTTCTGTTTGACGATTGGGTGGTCAGTGTTCACTTCCTCAGTGTCACATGGGAGCTGCAGGGGGCCCTCCCACAACAGTGAGGCCTCTGTGGGAACTGGGGAGGCTGCTAGAGTACACACTTTGGGGTGCAGGCCTAGACTGAGCCTGGGGCCCACGGACATGGCCAATGAGCTCCCTCATGGTGCCACCAGGCCCACGTAGGGCAGTGCACTGGCTGCGTTGGAGGTTCCCGGGCGCTGTGTTGCTGTGTCCAGGTGGCCCTCCCGGCCCTGCGTGGGCGGGTCAGAGGGTTCCCGTGGGCTGGGAACGTGGAGAAAGGTTTAGCCTGGGCCTCAGGGTGGCACTTTCCAGCCCTCACTTGTGGCCTGACCGTGTGCTGCACCCCCAGACAGGACAGCTGGAGCCCCTGCTGTCCCGGTTCACTGAGGAGGAGGAGCTACAGATGACGAGGATGCTACAGCGGATGGATGTCCTGGCCAAGGTGAGCTGCCCTGCTCGGGCAGAGGGCTGGGGCCTTGGGGACCTGGGACTCGTGCAGAAGAGGGCACCTGCCTCACCTGAGCAACAGTCGCTCCCACTGCTCCACCCTCTGCACCTCTCAGAAAGCCACAGAGGTGGGCGTGCGGCTGATGGTGGACGCCGAGCAGACCTACTTCCAGCCGGCCATCAGCCGCCTGACACTGGAGATGCAGCGCAAGTTCAATGTGGAGAAGCCGCTCATCTTCAACACGTACCAGTGCTACCTCAAGGCAAGCTCCCCGCTCAGCCCCTCCCTGCCTGCCTTGGGGCTTGGAGACCCCACAGGCGGGGCTCCTCTCTTCTGAGCTCCCTGGCATTTGCCTGGCTCTACACTCAGCACCTGCCAGGGAGCTCACGGGATGGAGGAGGGAGTGGGCCGTGCCCCCAAGGGATTGCTGGGGTCTTCTGCAGCACAGCTCACCCAGGGCGGGCCCCAGGGCCCAGGAAAGAGCCCCTTAGGTGGTGGCCACAGCCAGGCCTGCAGAGGAGGCCGAGGCCGGGGTGACTGGCTCAGAGTAGGAAGAAGGGCCCGCTGCCCGCAGCCTCTCCTGTGGTTCTCGGAACCCGCCGAGTGTCTAAGGAGCAGGAGGAAGACAGCGATCTCTATGAGGGTCCACTAGATGTGCCTGACGCCCCAAACGTGGAAGGCGCCACATGACCATTTCCTCCAGCGTGTTTTCAGTTCAACGCCCCTAAGAACTGGATGAAAGCTTTGGGTCCTCTTCAGAAAGACTCACCCAGGATGTCACATGTATTCAGGGAGCCCACCCTAGCCTGTGGGCCCCAAACTGCTCAGGGATGTTAACAGGTTCAGAGCTCTCAGGGGTGAGCTGGGTGCCCAGAGGACACAGGGCGGCATGGGGAGGGGTCCAGGCAGGAGCCTGCAGTACACACCCGTCCCCCCGTCAGCCTGGGAGTCTAGAGCACATGATGGCTGCTGGTGCCTGAGCTGCTCCCACAGGGCTGTCCACGGGCCACACAGGAAGCTGCAGACATCCCCATTGCCATTGCTCCTTGGGGACAGATCCTCACCCACACCTGCTCCAGGTGCCCTGAGCTGTACCTCCCCAGGCAGCTGCTGCCCAGCCCTGGTGACTGCACCTGGGCCCAGGAAGGCCCCATCCTGCTGTCACTTGGGCTTGCCCAGGCTCCCTGCGACTTTTGGCCCTGGCCCCACAGGATGCCTATGACAATGTGACCCTGGGCGTGGAGCTGGCTCGCCGTGAGTGCTGGTGTTTTGGGGCCAAGCTGGTGCGGGGCGCATACCTGGCCCAGGAGCGAGCCCGTGCGGCAGAGATCGGCTATGAGGACCCCATCAACCCCACGTACGAGGCCACCAACGCCATGTACCACAGGTGCGCAGCTCTCCCGCGCCTCCATCTTCCCAGGGCAGGGTGCCAAGAAACCGGGCCTGAGGGAGAGGCTTGGAGACTGACCCTGTCCCACCCTGCTGGGGCTAGAAGACCCCAGCAGGAGCGGCAGCCTCATGTGTCCCCAGGTCAGAACTGGTATTTCCTCTGCTTTTGTGTCACGTGTTGCTTTTTCAAAAACATTAAGGTTATTCTTTTACAAATATAGAAAAGCCCATTGAACAAAGCAAAATAGGCCACAGTTCCCTGAGCCGGCTCCTGCAGACACTTAGATCCAGAGATGTGCTCGAGCACCCGGCCCTCCCCGCCCCGCAGGCTCAGCCTGTTTGCTTTTCAGTTCACACAGTGGGATCGCCCATCAGCTGTTCTGCACCTGCTTTTACTGCTCTAGTTTCCTGGTGATCTTTTCACATAGCACAGGCTGGCCAACCATGAGCTTTTCCTCTTAGAGGTGTGTGTGCTGCAAATTCAGAGACCCCAGGTGTCTCCTGGTTGGCTGCAGCTCCCCTCCTGCCACCACCGTGCCCATCGTGCCGCAGCGCACACATCTCCGCCATTGTTGTTTGCGTTGTAGTGTGTTCTCTGCCCAATGTGCTTTTCATTTCGCGTTCCATCTGGGTCCCCTTGTGTGGGCTTGCAGAGTGGCGCTGTTACCAGCCGGCATGGGGTGCCCGGGACTGTGTGTCCAGCATCTTTGATCTTACTGGTTTCAGTCTGGTTATTGTAACAGGGACTCGCTGGACACACCGTCACCCTCTATGGTACACACGGGCCATCAGGGGTTTTGTGTCTGAGGATGCAGCTGTCCTAGGTTCCTGGAACTGGAATTGCTGGGTCAGAGAGAATGTGCGCGTGGTCAAGCCTGCTGTGTCCTCGCTGCAGGAGGGTGGTACCGCTCGGGCTTCCTGGTGCACCGGGATGCCCACCCCCACTGTGCCCTACAGGGACCTGCTTCCCTTTTTTTTTTTTTTTTTTTTTTTTTTTGAGACGGAGTCTCGCTCTGTCACCCGGGCTGGAGTGCAGTGGCCGGATTTCAGCTCACTGCAAGCTCCGCCTCCCGGGTTTACGCCATTCTCCTGCCTCAGCCTCCCGAGTGGCTGGGACTACAGGCGCCCGCCACCTCGCCCGGCTAGTTTTTTGTATTTTTAGTAGAGACGGGGTTTCACGGTATTAGCCAGGATGGTCTCGATCTCCTGACCTCGTGATCCGCCCGTCTTGGCCTCCCAAAGTGCTGGGATTACAGGCTTGAGCCACCGCGCCCGGCCCCTGCTTCCCTTTTATTTCCTTGCAGGGCCGGGGGGCACTGTAGGATCCCTCCCCAGAAGCAAAGCTGTGTCTGTCATGAGGCTCATGGCCATGTTTGGGCTGGTCCCCAGCGTCACGGCACGTTCGATGCAGGGACGCTGCACCCCAGCTGGTTCTGCGTGAATTGTCTGGTCCCAGACATCGCTCACTTCTTCTTGGTTGCTGGTCTTTCTTTTTCATGAGATGCTGGGAGGGGCAGATGCTGCTCCTGTTCCTCCTGATCCTGTGGGATCCTGTGGACACCCTTGGAAAGAGCCAGCTCACTGGATGGCCCTGGGCCTGCCCTCGGCCGCCTCTCTGTGCAGCTGGTAATGAGAGGCGCAGGCGACCACAGGCTGGAACTGGGCTCACGTGGCACTCTCCACAGGTGCCTGGACTACGTGCTGGAGGAGCTGAAGCACAACGCCAAGGCCAAGGTGATGGTGGCCTCCCACAACGAGGACACAGTGCGCTTCACGCTGCGCAGGTAGGTGCGCCCCACCCTGCACCGACACCCCACCCGAGCCGTTGGCTCCTCTGGTTGGGGAGAGGTGGCAGCAGCGCAGAGCTCAGGGTGGGCAGAGCAACCTGCTGGGTGCAGGCGGGCGGCTGTGGGGAAAGGTTGGTGAAATGAGCTGGAGGGCAGCTTCAGTGCCCTGCAGGCCCAGGTCTGCCGGCCTTCTGGACATCGGACTGTGAGAGCACAAAGGCTCTTTGCAGTTACGTTGGTTTTTAAAATTAACATCTTTTTTTTAGATAGAATCTCGCTCTGTCACCTCGGCTGGAGTGCAGTGGCATGGTCTCGGCTCACTGCAACCTCCACCTCCCAAGTTCAAGCAATTCCTCATGCCTCAGTCTCCCAAGTGGCTGGGATTACAGGTGTGCACCACCATGCCTGGCTAATTTTTTGTATTTTTAGCAGAGACAGGGTTTCACCATGTTGGTCTCAAACTCTTGGCCTCAAGTGATCCTCCCTTCTTGGCCTCCCAAAGTGCTGGGATTACAAGCATCAGCCACTGTACCCAGACTTTTAAAAATTAACATCTGACTTATTAAACTTCCAAATTAAAAACCTAAGTTTCATTAGGGGATTCGGAAGGCTCCTGAAAGGAGTGCTGGAGCCCAGTCCCTCAGGAGGCCTCCACAGCGCCGCCTCATTTATAAGCAGTTCCCTTAACATTTTAACTACATCTGGAATGTAACCGTCTGTTTTCCCTTTAAACATGTGTCCCATGGAGCACAACTTTGGTAGAATTCTAACAAGTCAAATGCAGAAGTTAGGTGAAGTCAGTTCTTGGATATTCCAGTACTGTCACCCCGGTTTTATCTCATGCCTTAGCCCAAGCTATGCACACAATGGGGTCCTAGGTCCCCCTCCCCTCCCAGATTCCGCCTTCCCAGGGATGGGACCCCTAGAACCCTCGGGGGCCTGGGCAGTGGCCTCGCTGGCTCTCACCTTCCTAGGAGCTGAGCAGAGGTTCCACTCCACAGCAGGGCAGGGTGTTCCAGATCCAGGGCTTGTAGCACGAGGGGGCTCCCCAAGTAGCTGTGAAGCCACAGGGCCAGGCTTGGGGCCAGGGCTGCAGCCAACAGGACACATCCTGGTGCTGCTCGGGGAGCTGACTCATGGCTCTGAAATCATTCAGTTATGTCCACATTCGGCCTTTGTTCACGATGCTGCTGCTTTTTCATGGCCTGAAATCGCAGCAAACCCGCTTTTGTGCCCTGACCCTCTGCTAATTGTCATAGATGGGACAGACTCACTGTCTCCACACGCACAGGCCTGGCGGCCAGCAGCAGCCAGCACTCGGGAGCTGGTGGGTCCTCTCAGCTTGTAATCAGGACTCCCGGCCTCTGGGTGGACTCTCAATGCTGGTGGGCTCACAGCCTGACTAGACACATCACCATCCAACTCCAAAAGGACAGCCTGCCCTCAGCAGGGCTTCCTCTCTCCAGCTTCCCGCCGGCACCTGTCTGTCCCCACTGTCTTGCTGTGGCAGTGGCTTCCCCACTGGACACAGCTTCCCCCTCCCCTGAGTGGCAGCTGGGCTCGCTCCTCATGGCCCCAAGGGCTGTGTGCCAGGTTCCCCCAATACCATGCTCACAACCCTGCCTGAGGCTGGACCCCTGCAGGCTTCAGCTCTGTGCCCCTGCAGTGGGTGGCTGGGGAGCTCTGGGGAATTGGGGCCCCCTCCCCTGAGTAAGTGCTTCTAGACTATGGCAGCTGCTCTGTCCTATGCCGGGCCCAGACTGCCACACCACCTACCCTCAAACAACCCGAGTTGGCTTTGGCCGAGGAGCCAACCAGCCCCAAACTTAGAGGCTGAAACAGTGGCATGTTCTGCAGGCCTGGGCGGGCTGGCTCAGCTGATGCTTGTGCTGCTGGTCGTGCCTGTGTCCCTCCTGCATCTGTGATCTGGGGCCGGTGGGGCCTAATGAGCTCATTCATGGCTGGGGCAGTAAAGGAGGCTGTACCCAGGTCCAGTGTCCCACAGGCCAGCCCAGGCTTGGGCATGTGGTGGGCTCAGGCTTCCAGAAGGCCTGGAGAGGGCAGGCCTCTGCTTGTGTCACCTTTGGTACCTCCCTGTTGGCCAAAATGCCTCATGAGGCCAAGCCCAGATGCCAGGCGGAGTGAGCTGCTGCCCGGCGCTGGGGGGAGCTGCAGTCACATGGCAGAGGCCGTGCACACCACAGGGGAGGGGGCAGCCAGCAATGGCAGCCCGGCTCTCGGGTTCTTGTCCTGGGGTTGAGGGAGACACACGATGGAGACCAGGGCGATGTGGCAGAGACGGGTGCCTGCTTTAGACTGGGTGGTCCCGACACTGGAGCCCAGCCCAGGGATGGAGGGAAAGGGCCTCTGGCTGATGGGTACTCTGGGAGCCAGGGCTGGGGCGGGGGGAGAACAGGGGAGGGGAGGCCCTCGGGGAGGGAGTGGGAAGCACAGCACAGGCCCCACCAGTCACCCAGGTGATGTGTGAGGAGCGGGCAGAACTCAGCCCAGGGTGGGGGCCCCAGTGCTGTGCAGACCGGCTAAGTCAGGATACCTGGATATAGGAAGCTGGAGATGAAACGTGAGAACTGTCACTGCATGGATATTTCAAACCCTGAGAATCTTTGTAAGACCCTGTCAGGGGTGGTGTGAAGACAGGACAGAGTTGAGGGCCCCACCCCAATATCTGAGCAGTGCTAACAGATATATAATGCAAGCCACATCTGTAAAATTCTTTAGTAGCCACATTAAAAAAGAAAATGAATTTCAAGAATATATTTTAATTAACCCAAAATATACAAAGTATTACTTCAAATCGTATTCCAGCTGCTTTTAGAAAAGCAGCACAGCATTGAGTGTTATGTTTCTACAAAGTCTCCTAAATCCCGTGTGTATGTGACATGCGCAGCACATCTCGGTTCAGGGCAGCCGCCTTCCGAGGACTCAGGGGCTGGTGGCAGCTGTGTGGGACAGAGCAGCTGTGGGGATGGGGCAGAGGAGCAGCCCACAGAGGGCCAGGGCAGGGCCAGAGACCAGTCATACCGCAGAACCCTGGAGGGGCTTGAGGAAGGGATGGCAGGAGAGCTGAGGAGCTTCCCTGCCCTGTGGGGCAGGCTGCTGGGTGGGTCAGGGCCCCAGGAAGGGCTGCACCTCCAGGAAGGGAGGTAGAGGAGAGGTGGCAGAGGGGAGGGTGGGGAAAGCAGGAGGAGGATCTTGTTGGCTAAGGGCTGACGCCTCCCCAGGGAGAAGAGTAGGGAAGCCCAGCAGAGTCCTGCTGAGAAGAGACCTCACTGGGGCAGGGCCGGGCAGAGCCCATACCCCAGCCCCACCTTGCAGGGATGAAGTCTGGAGAGTGTAGATGGGGAACCTGGGGTAGTAGGACGGGCTCAGAGCTGGGACAGGAGCCCTGTACCCCTGCACCGGGGACAGTGTCCTGGAGCTGGCCCTCAGCTCCTGGCTCCACTTGCATAGGATGGAGGAGCTGTGCCTGCATCCTGCTGACCATCAGGTGTACTTTGGACAGCTGCTAGGCATGTGTGACCAGATCAGCTTCCCGCTGGGTGAGTGGGGCCCTCCCTGGTGTGATGGGGTGCGGTGCTGGGCCTGGACCTCATGGCATATCTGCCCCCTTGCAGGCCAGGCCGGCTACCCCGTGTACAAGTACGTGCCCTACGGCCCCGTGATGGAGGTGCTGCCCTACTTGTCCCGCCGCGCCCTGGAGAACAGCAGCCTCATGAAGGGCGCCCGTCGGGAGCGGCAGCTGCTGTGGCTGGAGCTCTTGCGGCGGCTCCGAACTGGCAACCTCTTCCGTCGCCCTGCCTAGCACCCGCCAGCCCACCCTCGGCCTCCAGGCCCCCCCGCGCCCACCCCAGGCCGTCACCACAGTTGTAACCAACCCCATCCTCACATAGACTCACCTTTTTTTACTCCACACTTGCAGAGCTGCTGGAGGTGGGGTCAGGTGCCTCCCAGCCCTGCCCAGGGTCTGGGCACTCAGGTGTAGGCCGAACCTGCTACCTGCCTGGGATAGCCGCTGGGAACGGTTGGGAACTCTCCCCGGATGTGTGGGCCCAAGGCCCCTACCTCTGTGACCCCCATGTCCTTGGGCCTAGAGGATTGTCCACCTTCTGCCAGGGCCAGCCCACACAGCCCGAGCCCCTCGGGGAGCAGAGGCCGGGCTGGGGAGGCCCTGCCTGGTCAATAAACCACTGTTCCTGCAGCTGAGAGCCCTTGCCCTCACACAGGGTCAGCTCTGGGCAGCAAAGAGGGAGTGGCTCAGACAGGGTCAGGGAAGTCTCACCCCAGACTCTGGCTTCCAGCATCATCTGTTCCTGGAGGCCAGGCCCTGCGCAGACCTGGACACCCCCAACCCTGACTCCACAAGGACCCAGCAGGGCCCATGGGCCCAGGCCAGCATGGAGGGGACTCATGCAGATGCAGAGGCCAAGTTCTCTACATGGGCCTGGCATGCCTTCCCCTGGGGCTCCTGCCACCCGGAGTCCTCTACCCGTGACCTGCATCAGGTGCCTCCTAGTGGTTCCCACAGGACACTGACCAGGCTGCGGCAGGCGCACAGTTGCACCCCGGGCCTTCTCCCACGCTCTCCAGCCCCCAGCCCCACAAAGCAGGCTGGATGTGGTCCTCATGCCCTGGGGCTTGGATGGGGGCCCCGTGCAGATGGCAGTGACAGCATCCTGGGACCAGGGCTGGGGCAGGAAAGGCTGGAGGGTCCCAGTCTCTGTACAGGGGGAGGGGTGGTGGGCTGGGCACACAGCCCAGGAAGGGGCCCCCAGGCAGAGGCCTCTGCTGCAGCAGAGGCGGGGGCCCTACTGGGGCCCTGGTTATGGCAGAACCTGCAGCTGTCACACAAGCCATACGTGGGCCACACTGAGGCATCTTTATTTCTCTGGGTCACACAGAGCTTGGGCCTCGGAGCCTCTTCTGCATGGGGGCTGCAGCTGCCAAGGGAGCGGCTGAGACCAGAACAAGCACTCGGGTGGCCCGCAGTGCAGGCTGGGATGTGCCCCGTGGAGTGAGAAGGTGTGAGAATCCCCGGCCTCACTCTCTGCCGGGCCCTGAAGCAGACAGCGGCAGGCTGGGCCAGCCTTCCTTTTATGAGACCAACCTAGTGTTTGGCAGCAAGTCCCAGACGCAGGGGGACAGGCAGCCGGGTTCCACCCGGCCTCTCCTCAGCAGGGGACCCCTGTGGGCAGCTGGGAAGGCAGTGGCCAAAGGTCAAGAAGATGAACTCTGCCCAGACTTCTGCTGCCTGTGGCTATGGTGGGACAGGGCTGCCTTTCTGGTCACACTGGGCAGCAGGTGGCTGCCAGGGACCTCCCAGTCCCAGGGCTGCCTTCCCGGCCCGGCAGCCCCTCTGCTGCAGCTTCCGGATGAGTTCCAGCAGGTTCATCTGCAGCATCAGCTCCTGGGATACAGAGGGGCACCGTGAAGGCCAGAGTGACCCCCGGGCCCCTTTCACCCCAGCCCAAGGGTGCCAGGCAGTGAGCCCACAGGGCGGCCATGGCTGTGAAGCCTGGTCATGGCCTGCCAGGATAGGGTAGAATCTGAGCCTCTGCCCCCAGCAGGGCCACTCGGAATGGCATGTGGGAGGGGAGCAGAAGAGGGCCCTGTGGGGCACAGCAGGCCTGGGGAGGGTGGGCAGTGCCCCGTGGCTGGCTGGCTCACCCTCCTGTGGGGAATGGGCCTGGCCTCCGTGCTGGGAATGGCAGAGAAATCCTTTCCAGAGTCTCAATCCTTCCACTTCACCCCCTATACCCTGAGCCTGGCTCCCCAGGGACCAGCGGTGAAACCCCAGATGGAATGGGGTCTGTGGGGCCCAGGGGCACTCGGGCTAGGGCGGAGCAGGCCCAGGCGCTGACCTGTGGGTTGGTGGTCACATAGAAGCCAGCCACCCCCGCCTTCTCCAGTGTGCTCTGCTGGTCAGCCACCTTCCGGTCCAGCTCCAGGACGATCTTCCGGTCCATTGCCCGCTGCTCCTCACGGATCCGGTGTTCCACCGCCTGCCGTGGGGGGTGGGGCGGGAGGGGGAGGGCAGCTCAAACACATGCTCCTGCTGCCGTCCCCAGCAGCACCAGCTCTGACACCACCGATGCATCCTCACCACACCCAGGCCTCTCCTCAGCCATGCAAACTCCTGAAGGGGGCCCTAAGGGGCTTCCACGAATGCCCTAACTTGGGACTGCCTTGGGACCACACAAACGTCTCCGCAGGCACACCTTGCCCCATGGCTTGTTGGTTACATGCCAGTCTCTGGTTGTCCCTGTGCTCCCTGGGAGAAGGATGGGCCCCTTCCTGGCTGGCCCCATCATCCCACCATTGCCCTTGTACCCCCTCAAGGCCACCTGCTCTGCGGAGGCCCCAACCCACGAGGAGCTGCTATCCAGGGGAGCAACGGTGGGCCCTCACCCTCCACCCAGCCCCAGCACACCTGGCACCCTCAGGGAGGAGCCACCTGGTGGGACTCACTAGGCCTCCAGTGGCCCACTCAGGCCCAGGGTAGCCACCCACGCCTGAGGCCCCCACACCCCTTCAGCTCAGCCCAGTCAGCAGAGCCAGGTGGTGCCCACAAGAGACCTGGGCCGGCCACCCTGCCTGTGCCCCCCATACCTGTAGTTCTTGCTGCTGAGCCGCCTGAAGCACAGGCAGGTTGTGGGGCCGGCAGGCCTGCTGGGCTTCCTGGTGCTTCTGCCGCAGCGCCTGCCTGAGCACTGGGAGGGATGAGAGCCAGTCAGCAGGCGGTGGGACCTGCCTTGCCAGCCCAGCGGAGCAGCCAGGCCAAAGGGGTATCTGCACTGGGGACGCTGGCCTCCTCCATTCTCCCACCCCACTGTCACCCAGGGCCGGGCCCTCCAATGGCAAGTCTCCAGGGGACTCCAGAAGGTACGGGTGGACTGAAAGAGGGTGGGGTGGGGAAGACTGGCGGGGTGGGGCCAAAGCTGCAGCCCCAGACCCAGGGCAGCTGGAGGAGGCGGGTGGGAGGGAGGCTGCAGTCTGAGGGCTTCAGGGCCCCCATGGCCACAGGCCACTGGACATCTACTCAAGTGTCGGAGGCCACCTCAGACAAAAGCACAGGAAAGGAGCAGGAGGAGCGGGGTCGCTGAGCCTGAGTGTGGGGCCTCTGCCTACCAGGGGTATGCTCGGCCCCTCCACCCTTCAGGGTGGGCAGCCGCCTCCCCCATCTGCAGCTCCCAGCCCCTGCACAGCGCCAGATGGAGAAGGGTGAGCTGACCTGGCAGGCCCAAATTTGGGATGAACCTGGGGTGCCATAAGCCTGTGCGGCTCTGGGTCAGGGAGTCTGTGTGGCTTTGAGGGGCTCACCCTCAGCCACCAATCAAAGCTCCACGGTCCCTGCTGAACTGTGCACAAACACAGATGTGTGCAAACTGTCTAGTCTGAGGGGAATGTACAGAGGAAGTGATCATGGGACATAAACCATCATGGCAAAAATGGAACATGCAGCACCCCGCAGCTGGCGCCAGTGACCGGTAAGTGCCAAATGGCTACAGCTCCCCAGGAAGGAGGGGTCCCTGGCCACAAGAAACGTGAAACCCAACACTCTGTTCCTGGGAAGAGCCCTGATGTTGCAGCTCTTCTCTGGTGGCAAGTTTCCAGGGAACTTCAGGGTCCCTGAGGCTCCCCTGCAGGTAGCCTGGCTTCCACTGTGCCTGCAGCCTTCCCCGATCTCCTGTTTCTTGGCATTCTGTACACACTCAGTGATGGCATTTATCACATGAAATATGTTTCAAACCAAGAGCTCCCTCGAGACATCTCCATAACACAGGGAAGCAGGGAAATGTCACCTCCTTCACCCAGATTCCACTAGGTAGGCAACCAAAAGGCAAGAAGAGAGCCACGCCGGCTGCCTGTGTAGAAAGGGCCTGGCCTTAGACATGCCCAGGGAACACAAAGGAGGCAGGAGCAGCCAGTCACCCCTGCCAAATCAGAAAGGAGAAGGAGAAAGTCAACGCAGGCATGCCTGCTGCTGGTGGAACCAGGGCCTGGCCCAAACCTGAAGCACAAACAGCACTGGGCCCAGGCAGTTACTGAAACTCCCCATCCTGCTAGAAGGAACCACAGCTCTATGGAAAAATGGCGGATTCCAGGACTGAGACAGGGAGAAAACAAGAAAAGATGAGCGTGAACATGTACCTGAACCAGAAAGCAAGGAAGTACTCACAGAATGATGGGGAGGCATCTAAAGGAGCCTGGAGCGCCCCCACTGGCCACACATGGCACAGTCTGAGCAATAAGGAATAATGAGCCATGCCCTTGGGATTAAACTGTATGCCTCTTACAGCCCAATAAAAAATTTTAAAAAGACAAACGCCCAAACATTTAGGGGAAGAAGTAATGCCAATTACACACAAACTCTTCTGGAAAACTGAAGAGGAGAGAACACTTCCAAACTCATCCTATAAGGCTGGCAAAAACCCTGATACCCAAACCAGATATTACATGAAAACTATAGACCACATTTTGTCATGAACATAGACAAAAAAATTCTTTTTTTTTTTTTTTTTTGAGACGGAGTCTCGCTCTGTCGCCCAGGCTGGATTGCAGTGGCCCGATCTCGGCTCACTGCAAGCTCCGCCTCCCGGGTTCACGCCATTCTCCTGCCTCAGCCTCCCGAGTAGCTGGGACTACAGGTGCCCGCCACCACGCCCGGCTAGTTTTTTGTATCTTTTAGTAGAGACGGGGTTTCATCGTGTTAGCCAGGATGGTCTCGATCGCCTGACCTCGTGATCCGCCCGTCTCGGCCTCCCAAAGTGCTGGGATTACAGGCTTGAGCCACCGCGCCCGGCCCAAAAAAATTCTTAAGATTTTAGCAAATCAAATCCAGCGTACATAAAGAGGATACTACAGCACAACCAAGTAGGATGGAATTCAAGTAACTGTAATTCACTGTAGTCATAGAAAATGATTCACCACGTGATCATCTCAAGAGCTGCCAAACAGGGGTCTACCAAAATCCGACATCCATTCTTGATAGAAACACGAATCCTGGAGCAGATGGACAGCGCCTGCCTTCTGGGGAAGGGCGCCTTGCTCCGCTAGGAGGAATTTTTGCCACATTAAACCTGCTTCTAATCAGGCTTCTACCAGCAGTCCAGTGTACAGGAAACCCAGAGAGTGGAGAAGCAGGTTAAATGCACGAGGAAGCAACCTGATAGATCCAGAGCAGGGCATTTGCCCTGGACTCTACACAAAGTCAATGCCATGATAAATGCTGGGGACTGTTCCAGAAGCAAAGAGACCAAAGTAGCCAATTGTAGTATATGAACTTGGACTGGATCCTTACTTATACATCAACAATTTGCCACAAGTTAGGTAGCATGATGTGGCCGTGCACTGAAAGTCAGGAGTCACCCGGAACAGTTAATTTCTCAGGGGGCTACCCTCGGCAGCTGTGTAGGAGACCACTCTTGTTCTAGAGAACTTGCTCCCAATCCGAGGCCAAGGTTGACCCCACCCCTCGGTTGTCTGGAGGCATTCTTGGTTTTCCGGACTAGGGAGGGTACCCCTGCCATCCTGCAATGCGCAAGACAGCATCTCACCATAGACTTACCCAGCCACAAATGTCAACATTGCTGGGTTGAAAATCCTGGTCTCCAGGAACGCTGAAGACTCTAGGTGAACCGCTATGCGGTCACATGCACGCATTTTGGGATATCAAGCACTAGAGCAGAACGTTCACTACTGAACTTTCAGCGGCGAGCACAAGCGCACGCAGTAGACTCTCTTTTCAGCTTTTCTAAATGTTTCAACTTTTAAAAGAAGTTTGGGAAAAATAAAATAGCGAAGGTTGAAATCTGATGGTGCAGGGGGACCTGGCCTATATAATTTGCAGGAAAGGACTCCCAAGCGCACCAAGCATGCGGCTCAAGTGGGAAGCTCTTCGGGTTTGCGAGGGCGCCACAGGAGACAGTGCTTAGGAATTTGATGTGCAACTGGAATGAGGCCCTGCGAGGCCTGAGAGAGAACTGACTCTGAAGGGCGCTGCACAGCTGTCAACAGACCTCCAATTACGAAGGGCAACCAGTCAGAGCCACCACCAGAGTCTGCCTGTAGGCCAACCAGGCACCGAGGCCTAGGGCCGTCCCGCCTGGAAGGGGCTGGGGCACAGGGAAGCCCGAGCAAGGAGTTTCTGCTAAGAAGTGGGGGCTGCAGCAACTGAAAACAAAACTAGTTGGACCCACTGGTCACTAAAAAGGCACTGTCTCAGTCTCCGCGCCCATGGGTTTTGTCAATCTCGGGGGCCTTTTCCGAACACTCCCAGGGAAGGAGCCGATCTGCACAGATACCAAGAGCTGCCGGGAGGCGCCGACCCCGAGGAGGAGGCACCTCGTCCCGCTGCCCCCGCGCACCTCGGTGCTCGTTCTGTAGGCGCAGGCGCTGGTTGTACAGGCTCTTTTCAGTGAGGTGCTGGATCTCCAGTAGCCCCTGCACGATTTCGAACACGGTGCCGTCGAGAAGCGCCAGGGCCAGGTCGCTGAGCGTGGTGTAGGACAGGCGCTGCTGGAAGGAGCTGCGGGGTAGGGGGGCGCGGTGAGCCCTGGAGGGACCCGACACCGCCTCGGCAGGCCGCCGCCCGCCCGCCCGCGTACCTGGGCAACTCCTTCACAAGGCTCTGCAGCGCGGACAGCAGCTGGTAGTGTCGCTCCTGCTGCCGGGCACCGTCCGCCACCTCCTCCAAGGCGCCCGCATAACGCTCCATGGCGCGAACGCCCGCTAGCCGCCGGCAACAGTGACAGCGCCCCCAGCTTCACGTCATCCCGAGCGCGGCGCGCCCGCCCCTTTTACGACAGTTCCGAACACAGCGTGCCCCGCCCCTCTTACGACAGGCCCGAGCGCGGCGCGCTCGGCCGCGTGCCCCGCCCCGCGCCCCACCCCCTGCGTCATTTGGGAGGAGAGGGGCCCCGCCCCTCCGCGGAGGCTCCTAGGAGGATTTCGCTCAGCCCAGCCTCGCACCTGCCTGCTGCCGCGCGACCCTAGAGGCGAGATTCCACCGCCTGGATATCGCAGGACCATGGAGAATCCCACCCCTCCCTGAGTCAGTGCGGGCTGAGGTCCCGGCTCCGCACCGGCGCGCCTGCGAGGTGGACTCCTCCCAGTCACCGGCCTTCCCCCAGAGTGGGGGGCTCCGGCCAGAGCCCACAGGACCTGGGTCTAAGGCACCATCCGCGGCCGAACAGTGGCGCTGGGGTCTGTCTGCGTCCTCCCCGCCCCCGGGGTGAGACAGACAGGACCACCCTAGAGCCTCTGGGCCAGGACGGTTGGAGCCGGAGTCCCCATCTGGGCCTGTATGGTCGCCCCAGGCTGCCCGGCCCCCAGCGCGAACTGTGAGCCCAGACTGCACTTTCCCTGTTCCCAGGCCAGCTGCTGGGCCGGGGCTGGGGGGCTTCTGGTGGCTGGGGCTGAACCGGCTAGGAACAGGCTTTAATAGGAGGGGCTCGGGTGGAGGAAAGGCTCCTGCAAAGGTTCTGCCAGTATCAGGTCAGGTGGAGGGAGGAGAGGACCGGTGTGGCCAAGCTGCGGAAGCCAGCGCAGGAAACAAGGGCGGGGGCTGCTCATTACAGAGGCTGCTGGAGGCTTGTCCGAAGAGCAGCAGGCGGCACGGAAAGGCTTGGGGACACAGACACGCTCAGACTTGGCGTTTCACCAGGCATTCTTTAGCTGCCTGCGGGGTGGCTGGGCTGTGTGGGATGACCTGCTTTCACCAGGTTAGGAATTATGACTGGTTTCCAGAGAGAACATTGGTTAGTGATTGGCTATGAGGGAGAGGGGGCGTTGAGCCAACTGGGGTCCCCCTGAAGCGCCAGCAAAGTCTCTGGTTTTCTCCAGCATCTGTTTCCTCAGTCCCTGGCAGGATTGGCTCCGCTGCATGCCATGTCTGTGTGATCCCTTCCAGCCAGAAACCAGGAGTGAATAAAGTGAATAATGACAACAAGCGCTCAGGCCACTGCCTTGGAGGGCGGACCACAACCCAGAGCTGCTCATGCGCCGGGCACCCTGGCCTCCAGGTCCCTCGGAATGGCAGGAGCTGGAGGTGGGAGTGGAGACAGTGGGAGCTGAGCCTGCAGTGAGTGGCCAGGAGCCAGCTGGGGCTGGGCCTGGTCGGTCACTGTTAACCTCCTCCGGAGGTCGTCAGTGGGATAAGCACCTGGGTGAAGACGCCTGCCTGTTTCACCAGTGTCCCTGCCCTCAGTCCCCCAGTCCATGAAGGGTATCTGTGTGAAGACTGGGGGATATAGGGCAGCGCCATGTGATAATGATACATGCTGTGGCCAGCTGGGCAACGCTGTTTTCAGCTCCACAGTCTGCCAGGTGGGGTGGGCGCTGTGAGCCACAGCAGGAGCGAGCCAGGCCTGGGTTTGGACACCTGCTGCTCTGCCTCGTCCGGGTGCTGATGCAGGAACGCCCCTTCTCCCACCCTTGGTGCAACATCTGACCTGAACCAGCTTCCCCAGCCCAGCAACACTGCTCCCCTAATGTGGATGTCAACCTAAAGAAAGAAACTGAACCACAGTTCATATAGAGAGTTTGTCTGGGCCAAGGCTGAGAGAGCTGCCCAGGACACACCAAGTTGCCCTGGGAGTGCTTCCTTCAGCCTTATCACAAGCAAGTTTTTAAAGACAAGGGGACAGGGAGTGGGCTGATACGAAGTCAGCAGGAATTCTGACTGCTTTCCAGAGAGAACCTTAGTGACTGGCTATACAGTGTTGGACTACAGGGTAAGAGTTATGGTGTCTAGTGCATGGCTTTTTATGTCTACTTGGCATCAGTCTAGAACCCACAGAGCAATTGGCTTCAAGAGGTCTTTAGCTCAAGTGGGAGTGGGATGTGACTGCTGTTTCATTCCAGTGCCTCTGTGAGCCAGATAATTAAAGGGGGCTCCCATTCCTGATAAAAAGTTCCTTTTCTTTTTCATGGACATGAGCAGTGGGTCACTCAGGCATGAGGACTCCTGGGCCACCTGTGGGTCTTTAGGGAGGGGTCTCATCCTCCAGAGCCCCAGGGATGGGTGATGCGTGTGTAGGAATGGGGGAGCTGGTGCACAGACGTGCGTGTCCCTGTGTGTGTGGACACGGTGGGCGCCATGGCTCTTCATGTCGGGTGCTATCCACCGAAGGCCTTTGCTCTGCGGCCACTGTCCACCTCCATTTGGCCTCCCAAGTCCTCCAGACTGGCTGGTGACACCTTGGGTTAGTGTGGGGTGACTGGTGTGTGTTGGGGAGCTGCAGGTCCCCTGTCTCTGACACAGGTGTGTCTGGGCAAACACCAAGGTTTGAAGGGATGGGCACCTGTGTGTATGTGTGTGCGCACGTGTGGCAAAATGCTTTGCTGCGTGGCTTTTGTGTGGGTCTGTCTTTGTCACATGTGCCTCTCTGTGTCTCTGTGAGTTTCCGTGTGTCAGGTTGTATGTCCGTTGTGTGGGCGGAGAGACAGCTCTGCCGTGGGGCCCTGGGCCATTGCAGGATCCCCACAGGCCACGCAGAGGTGCGCACAGCAGCTGACCTAAGCCTGCTCCTCCCAGAACATCAGGCTGCACCCAGGCCACCTCTCACTCCCTCTGTCTCCCGAGACTGCTCCTCACTGCCTGCCTCGCTGGCCCTGGTGAGGGGGAGGCTGCCTGCCCCCGGCCCCCACAACAGAGCCACAGATGAGGATGCCTCCCGGCGCAGTCTCCAGGGGCTGCTCCGCAGTGGGTGTCCCGCAGCGCGTGCTCTCTGACCCCTTTTGTTTCGGTGCTGTCCTTTTTAGTGTGTGGCACCAGGACGGCAGGGAGCTGCCACCTCAGGCTTCTCTTATTTTCACTCTGTGAGTAATCAGCTCCGAATGAGAGGGGCTTATTGTGTCTTTACTGTCCAATCAGTCAGGCCTTGGCCTTGGCGTGTCTTGCGTGTGCTTGACCAATGTACTGCCCGTGGGGTCTGGTGGAGGCACAGCACCCTTTTGGAAGACAGGGTCTGTGCAGACCAGTTATGGGTGGTATTTCCTGGGCCCAGCTTTTGCCTAAGTGGTGTGGGATGGGAGGAGGGCAGGGCCTCTCACTGTCCCACCAGCAAAATGGGCAGTGTGGCCAGCTCCTCAGGACCCCAGAGCATTTGCTCCAGGTAGATAAAATGTTGCGGTGTTGGGTGTAAGAGTAGGATTGAAACCAGCCACCCAGTTGGTGCTTTGTTACCATCAGAAGTGTTTGCTGAGTCAAAGCAAATGGCCACTCAAAACCGAGTGGGCTGAGTGTGGTGACTCACACCTGTAATCCCAGCACTATTGGGAGGCCAAGGTGGGCAGACGGCTTGAGGCCAGGAGTTCAAGACCAGCCTGGGCAACAGGGCAAGAGCCTGTCTCTACAAAACGTTTAAAAAATTAGCTGGCGTAGTGGCATGTGCCTGAAGTCCCAGCTACTTGCGAGGCTGAGGTGGGATCACTTGAGCCTGGGAGGTCCAGGCTGCAGTGAGCCGAGATTGCATCACTGTACTCCAGCCTGGGCGACAGAGCAAGAACCAAATAATAAATAAATAAGTAAGTAAATCCATCCATCCACCCCAGAGTGAGTCAGCTGGGGCTGAGAAGGCATGCCTGCTGCTGCGTTGCTTCTCCCTGAACGACAGGATTCCCTGGTTCCAGCCAGAAGACGATGGTCAACAGCCACTGCTATAGTGGTGCCCAGTTAAAACTCTTTAGTTCCTGTTTCTGTAAAAAAAAAAAAAAAAAAAAAAAGTGCCTAATTGCATCTGGGTACAAACCTTGCAGTGACGAGAGAAAAAAAGATGAAAGCGACCTGTGAGGGAGGCTCGGGTTGGCATGCGGCAGGTGCTCTGTGAGTGTGGTGGGTGTCGGTTTGCGCTGTAGATGCTCAGGAAGTGAGGAGCTGTGGAGTGCTGACTGTGTACATGACGCCTCCGCTGGCTGACCCAGGAGAGTTTCATGAAACAATGTTGGTGGACTCAGCCCTGAATCCCTCAGGCAGTCAGAGAGCAACCTCTCTTTTTTTTTTTTTTTTTTTGAGACAGAGGCTCGCTGTGTTGCCCAGGCTGGGATGCAATGGTGTGATCTCAGCTCACTGCAACCTCCACCTCCCGGGTTCAAGCAATTCTCCTGCCTTGGCCTCCTGAGTAGCTGGGATTACAGGCGCACACCACCGTGCCCGGCTAATTTTTTTGTATTTTTAATAGAGATGGGGTTTCACCATGTTGGTCAGGCTGGTCTTGAACTCCTGACCTTGTGATCTCAGCCTCCCATAGTGCTGAGATTACAGGCTTAAGCCACCACGCCTGGCCTTCTCTGTCTATTACAAAGAACTTTAGGCCCGGAGCGGTGGCTCACGCCTGTAATCCCAGTACTTTGGGAGGCTGAGACGGGTGGATCACGAGGTCAGGAGATCGAGACCATCCTGGCTAACATGATGAAACCCCATCTCTACTAAAAATACAAAAAATTTAGTCAGGCATGGTGGCAGCTGCCTGTAGTCCCAGCTACTCGGGAGGCTGAGGCAGGGGAATGGTGTGAACCTAGGAGGCAGAGCTTGCCGTGAGTCGAGATCATGCCACCGTACTCCAGCCTGGGGGACACAGCGAGACTCCGTCTCAAAAAAAAAAAAAAAGAACTTTAGGTTCCTCATGCCAAATCGGCAACTCCTGTAAAAGTAGGTGTGTTTGTTTGGCAGAAAAGAGGTCACGTGCCTCGGACAGATCCATGCTGTTGGATCTTTCATCTCCTCTCTTGGAGATTGATCCCATCATAGTGCTCTTTGGCAAAATGACAGGTGAGACCCTGCAGGCCAACCAGCTAGGTCGGAAGCAGAGCCCTGGTGGCAGCATGGGCCTGGTTGCTGAAGTGTTTGGTGATGAGGGGCCGAGGGGTCTTTGCTGTGCCAGAGACCTCCAATGAGTCACACTGATGGCTAGTTAGAGATAATGCAGAGAAGACCCAGAAAGCTCAGGAAAGCCGTCCACAGTTGCTGCTCATCGTCTGCGCCACTGGGAAAGTGAGATTGCTTCCTTCTGCCTGGTGGGTTGTGAACATGGATAGAATTCTCCTTAGACCCCATGGGCAGTCAGTAATACATGCACGTTCTGAGGTTTGCACTTAGAGCCAATGAGAAGAGGAATGTTGCCGACGGGCTTGGACAAAAGCCCAGTGAGACTCCAGGGGGCTGGTCCTCTGGCTGGCACATGCAGGATGAGAAGGAGTGAATGTCACTCAGATGCCCAATGGCCACCCCCATGTCCCAAGCTGGCCAGGCCATGACCACTATGCCAGTGATGTGAGCGTGAGGAAAAACTTGCAAAGACCCACCAGGACTTGTGCAAAGGGTCTTCACCTCCACAAGGGAACCCTGACCTGCCCAGATTTGTTTCCTCATCTGCTTAGTGCCATGGACAATACGAGGGGCAGCTGTATCTTCCCAGGCCACTATAACCCCAGCGGTTATAGTGGGTTCCATTCGGTTTAGAATGGAAAACATGCCTGCCCAGATGATGAGATGTCACTGTGTGTGTGTGCGTCTATGGCTACCATTACAAAGGACCACAGACAGAGGCCAACAACAGGAATGTGTTTTCTGACAGTGCTGATGGCCAGAGGGCTGAGATCAAGTTGTTGGTAGGGTTGGTTCTGTAAACCAAAAATAAAATTCTAAGACCCCTTCTCTTGGCCAAGGGCATTCCAGAGTTAGCCTGAAAAGCTAGTTCAGGCAGTGATGAGAAGCAGAGGTTGGACATGTCTCGTTTTACCCTCCTCCCTTTTGGAATTCAGGAAAAGCTGACCAGCATTAACATCAATATAGACCTTAAGTCTGATCAGAAACATATACAATCTACTTTCTCTGAAGCCTGCTACCTGGAGGCTTCATCTGCATAACTTTGCTCTCCATAATCCTTCATCATCGTAACCCAGACATTCCTTTCTATTGATTCCAGGTCTTTAGATAATAACTTAACTCTTTCAACTAATTGCCAATCAGAAAACCTTTAAATCTACTTACGACCCCAAAGCCCCCTGCTTTGAGTTGCTCCGCCCTTCCAGACCCAGCCGATTGTAAATCTTATCTGTACTGATTGATGTCTCATGTCTCCCTAAAAAGTATAAAAGCAAGCTGTACCCGACCACCTTGGGCATGTGTCATCAGGACCTCCTGAGGCTGTGTCATAGCTGTATCCTTAACCTTGGCAAAATGGACTTTCTAACTGGATTGAGACCTGTCTCAGATACTTCTGGGCTCACAGTTCCTTCTGAGGGCTGTAAGGGAAGGATCTGTTCTAGGACTCTCCTTGGTTTGTCGATGGCTGACGTCTCCCTGTGTCTTCACAATGTCTTCCCTCTGTGTGTCTTGTTAAGAGATAAATTTCAGCCAAATTACATTTAAAAGAGTTTGAGCAAAGAACAATTCATGAGTTGGCAGCCTCCCAAGCCAGAGTAGGCTCAGAGACTCCAGCGCAGGCACGTAGTGAAAGATTTATGGACAGAAAAAGGAGAGTGACCTACAGAAAACAGAAGTGAGGGACGGACACAGCCGGATTGGCTACGGCTCGGCATTTGCCTTATTTCTACACAGTTTGGACAGTTAGACATATTTAATTGGCCAAAACTTAGTGATTGGCACAAAAGTAGGCTAGAGTCTGCTTACAGTTCCATTTAGGTTATAGTTTACAACATGCAGAGAAATCTTTAGGCTGAACTTAAAATATGTAAGGAGGTAGTTTTAGACTAAACTTGATTTAACAGTCTGTTTCCAAGTTTATTCTGATAAAGACACCAGTTATAGAGTGGGATTAGGGTTCGCCCCAATGACCATGAGGTCATTTAACGTAATTACTTCTGTAAAGAGCCTATCTCCAAATGCAGCCACCTTCTGAGATAACTGGAGGTCAGGACTTCAACATATGGATTGGAAGGGGAGATGAAATTGAACCCATCACAGTCACGAGGGTGAGATTGACGAGTTTGTTCTATCAGTACCTCCAGGCTGTTGGGGAACATGAATCTTCTCTTGGCCCCATAGTCAGCCTTTGGGAAACTCTTCAGTTCCTGGCAACAAGCTCCTGGAGTGGAAGACTAGACCCAGGCCAAGGGAAATGCCCTTCTGTGTAAGGCAGAGAAAAGGACCACAATGGAAGATCCAGACTAGGCTGGAGGACCCTGTGGGCCTGGCTGTGATACCAGGGTATTCCCACAGAGATCGGTGATCTGCCCACAAGGGAGGTGCTCTCCCTCCCAGGCCACAGAAGGATCACACATTTAAAGATCCCCATCTCGGCCAGGCGCGGCAGCTCATGCCTGTAATCCCAGCACTTTGGGAGGCCAAGATGGGTGGATCCCCTGAGGTTAGGAGTTTGAGACCAGCCTGGCCAACATGGTGAAGCCCTGTCTCTACTAAAAGTACAAAAATTAGCCTGGTGTGGTGGCGGATGCCTGTAATCCCAGCTACTCGGGAGGCTTAGGCAGGAGAATTGCTTGAACCCAGGAGGCAGAGGTTGCAGTGAGCTGAGATCATGCCATTGCACTCCAGCCTGGATGACAAGAATTAAACTCCGTCAAAAAAAAAAAAAAAAAGTAAATAAAAATAAAGATCCCTGTCTCCCTTGGTGTTTTCTGGGCACTATCAGAGGCCTGGAGTCCTAGACCCCTCCTGAGGCCTGTGCTGCTCTGACTGGTGGCTGCCCATCCAACACCTTCACACCTCCCTCCCCAGGCCTGAGAACCAGGGGAGCAGATGTGGAAATGCCAGTCTGAGGGCAGGAGAAAATGAGATGAGATGTCCAGCCCCAGTAGTGAGGGAGGGAAAAGGGAAGTGAATTCTCCTTCCCCAGCCTTTGTTCCACTCAGGCCCTCAGTGGATTGGGTGATGCCCATCACACTGGGGAGGGCCGTCTGCTTTACCCACTGGCTCACATGCTAAGCGCACCTGGAAATGCCCTCACGGGCACACGTGGAACAGTGTGCAGTCCGGGCACGCCGTGGCCCAGCCAGGATGGTCAACATAAAATCAACCATCGCAGGACCATGGGGGCTGATGAACGATCTCTGAGCTCACTGGAGAGAAACCTCCAGTGAACAAAGAGGAGGCACCGATACTCGAATTCTGATTTGCTTGCTCAAGTATTGGCGGCAGCTCACGCCTCACCCGGAGACTTTGCTCAGCTCATTACATAAGATCTTCTAAAAGGCAGCCACTTTTGCGTGGCAATTCAGCCAATAAGCCTAGAAACCATCCAACAGGCCATGCGTGTGGCCTTTGTGCTCGGCCTGGGCCTGCTGTGCACTGGCTGTGCACCAAGCCTGGTGTGGGAGGGGGTTTCTCCTGTCAGCCCCACCACGTAAAGCCTTTGTTATTGCCTGTGGTCAGGACTAACAAATCACACACAGGAGCCGGGCTCAATTATGACACTATGTGACATGTTGCATTACAAATAGTCAAAACTAGGGACACAGACCTGAGACACATTACACTGCTATATAGCATACCTGTTGTGAAAGCAGATAAAATGTAAAAGCTGCTGGGACCCCCCGGACACTTTGAGCCTTGAGAGAGATGTGACTGATCTGAGCCACGTAAGCGGGTAGCTGCAACTTCAGCTTCTCAGATCATACATTCTCTCTTCCTCACTGTTCATGTTCTGTAAATGACCAGGAGAAACCAGAGACCAGGCCTCCCCTCCTAGTCACAGGTCTTTGTCATATTTTATTGTCCTTTATTGTCCTTTATTGTCCTGTACCTAACTCAGACGAGACGGTACAAAAGACCACATTTTACATCTTCATTGTGTTTTTTTTTTTTTTTTTTGAAATGGAGTCTTGCTCTGTCGCCCAGGCTGGAGTGCGGTGGCGTGATCTCGGCTCACTACATGTTCCGCCCCCTGGGTTCACACCATTCTCCTGCCTCAGCCTCCCAAGTAGCTGGGACTACAGGCGCCTGCCATCACACCCAGCTAATTTTTTGTATTTTTAGTAGAGACGGAGTTTCACCATGTTAGCCAGGATGGTCTCGATCTCCTGACCTTGTGATCCACCCGCCTCGGCCTCCCAGAGTGCTGGGATTACAGGCGTGAGCCACTGCGCCTGGCCGTGAAATGTTCAATATTCCTTTCCCATAAAGGAATACTGCCTTGACTCATCAGATTACTGTAGCTGCATGCTAGCCTTGAGGGAATATGTTGAAACCCTGCTAAGCTTCCCAACCCTCATTTATGTAAATGAGCCCCAAAACTTCTCCACTTTGGGGCACTTGAATTCCATTCTTTGGAATCTGTGTTCCTGGGTGGCTGTCGCCAAGGTTTGTGCTCAAATAAACTCTACATTTCACCATATTTCCTGAAACTTGCTATGTAAGGTTGACAATATCATATGGCAACCAAGAGATGGCCTGCAGATGTGAGTCACATTATATCACTGGATGACTTATTTTAATTTTCTTATTTTTGAGGCAGGGTCTAGCTTTGTTGCCCAGGCTGGAGTGTAGTAGCACAATCTCGGCTCACCGTAGCCTCTGCTTCCTTGGTTCAAGTCATCCTCCCACCTCAGCCTCCTGAGTAGCTGGGAATGCAGACACACACCACCACGCCTGGCTAATTTTTGTATTTTTAGTAGAAACAGGGTTTCACCATGTTGCCCAGGCGGGTCCTGAACTCCTGAGCTCAAGCGATCTACCCACCTCAGACTCCCAAAGTGTGGGGATTATAGGTGTGAGCCACCATGCCTGGGCCACTGGATGACTTATGATATCATATGTGACATTGTGACATCATGTGAGTCAGGGATGTATCCCGTTCTCAGCTGCTATATGCTGTTACACTGACAGAATGAGAGCGAGGAATGTGTCCCACTCGCTCAGCTGTTGTATCATACAAGGTGCAGGGACTAAGTGTGTCAGCTGTGTCCTCATCCTACATAGCATGTGAGAGCAGAAGATAGGATGCAGATCTGAGGAGCGTTACACGCCTAGGCAATAAAGGTGCCAGCATCAGCTGAGAGCGCAGACAGACCTCAGTCACATTTGTTGCTATGTAACTAAAAATACAAAATTAGCTGGGTGAGGTGGTGCACACCTGTGGTCCCCGCTACTCAGGAGGCTGAGGCAGGAGAATCGCTTGAACCCAGGAGGCGCAGGGTGCAGTGAGCTGAGATTGCACCACTGCACTCCAGCCTGGGGGACAGAGTGAGACTCCATCTCAAAAAAAAAGAAAAAAAAAAAATCTAGGACAACCAAGAGAGGGACTCAGACTCACCTTACTCTATGTCACATATGGCATTTAACACTTGAGGGGGACACGCACTTGTCACTTTGTATCACTGTGTCCTATATGATAGCCAATGATAACCCAAGAGGGGGAGGCAGCCCTGTTCACACCATGTCACCATGTCACTTATGATATTCTATGACATCAAGGAGCCCAGACCTCAGTTGCATTATGTCACTATGGCACATACAGTATCATACAACAACTGACAGAAGAGATGCAGGTCTGATTCACAGTGTATGTGAGTCACAAATGTCACTATGACATCATACAGCAGGTGAGGGGATAGTCATTACCTCGGGGCACACTGTCACACGTGATACCATATGACAGCAGAGGGCGGATGCAGAACTGAGTTGTATTATGTCACTATGTAACCTGTGACAGATGATAGCTGATGGGGGTGAAGACCAAAGTCACATTTTGTACCCACATTATATGAAATACACAACATGCACGAGGGAGATGCAGACACAAATCACACTGTGTGCTGTGTCCCATAGACATGTTTAATTCCTGTGTTGAAGAGAGCCAGGTTCATGAATGAACTTAGTCACTCACCTTGTATGAGATCACACAGCAGCTGAGAGTGGGACACATTCCTCCTTCCCATTCTGTCGGTGAACGACCACACACTGTGTTACTGTCTGAGCCACTGTGTTTAGCCGTGTATAGCGCACGTGGCACACTGTTCACTGATACATATTTGCTCCGTATTGAAGTGAGGCAGATGCGTGAGTGATTGCGAATAATGCTACCTTTGTGAAGCATTGCATTCAGAAGCATGAGGTTCATGTACTACCATCTTCTGTGATACATATTTAAATGTTAAGTTTAACAGGTCTACCATGAGTGAGTGAGCCTCACATTATCTTTGAGAATCAATGTGTTTAGCAGGGTGTGGTTCATCTAATATAGCCTTCTTTAATACATGTTCACCATCTGTGTTTATTAGAAATAGGTTTGTGAGTGACTTAGCATAGTGTTCTCCCTATGAAACCCTGGGTTTTTTTCTCTTTTTTTTTTTGAGACGGAGTTTTGCTCTTGTCGCTCAGGCTGGAGTGCAATGGTGTGGTCTCGGCTCACTGCAACCTCTGCCTCCCAGGTTCAAGCAATCCTCCTGCCTCAGCCTCCCGAGTAGCTGGGATTACAGGCATCTACCACCACGCCCACCTAATTTTTGTATTTTTAGTAGAGACGGGGTTTCACCATGTTGGCTGGGCTGGTGTCAAGCTCCTGACCTCAGGTAATCTGCCCGCCTCAGCCTCCCAAATCGCTGGAATTACAGGCATGAGCCAGCATACCCAGCTGAAACCCTGTTTTAAGAAGCGTGTGGTGGCCGGGTGTGGTGGCTCACGCCTGTAATCCCAGCACTTTGGGAGGCCGAGGCTGGCAGATCATGAGGTCAGGAGATCGAGACCACCCTGGCTAACCCGGTGAAACCCCATCTCTACTAAAAAAATACAAAAAATTAGCCGGGCGTGGTGGCAGACGCCTGTAGTCCCAGCTACTCGGGAGGCTGAGGCAGGAGAATGGTGTGAACCTGGGAGGCGGAGCTTTCAGTGAGCCGAGATCGTGCCACTGCACTCCAGCCTGGGTGATAGAGTGAGACTCTGTCTCAAAAAAAAAAAAAAAAAGAAGTGTATGGTGCAGGTACTACATTCTTTGTTGTTCCATGTTCAAACCCTGTGTTTAATAGAGATAGGTGCAAGATTGCCTAGGTGTAGTGTTGACTCTTGGAACTACTGTGGTTAGCATTGTGTGTTTTCTGTAGTATCGTTTTTCAGTGATGCCTGTTTAGTTTATCAGATCTAGGGACTATTGTTATCTTAGTGAAACACTGTTTAGCTGCATGTGATGCATGTAATACTTCTTCGTTCACTGATATTTGTTTAAATCAATCAGTGTTTACCAGAACTAGATACGTGAGTTACTGAGAATAGCCTAATCTCTGAAAATGTTTTCCAGCATATGGTGCATGGTAATATGCTCTTCTATGGCACCTCTTTCCAATTTTTTTTTTTTTTTTTTTTTTTTGAGATGGAGTCTAACACTGTCGCCCAGGCTGGGGTGCAGTGGTGCGATCTTGGCTCACTGCAAGCTCTGCCTCCTAGGTTCACGCCATTCTCCTGCCTCAGCCTCCTGAGTAGCTGGGACTACAGGCACCTGCCACAATGCCTGGCTAATTTTTTTGTATTTTTAGTAGAGACGGGGTTTCATTGTATTAGCCAGGATGGTCTCGATCTCCTGACCTTGTGATCCGCCCGCCTTGGCCTCCCAAAGTGCTGGGATTACAGGTGTGCGCCACCGTGCCCAGCCTCCAATTTTTTTATCGTGGCAAAATATACATAACAGATTATACCATTTTTAAGTGTAGAATTTAGTGGTAGTAAGTATAGAGAGAATCTTGAAAGCAGCAAGAGAAAAGTGACTTCTCATGTGCAAGGGAGCCTCTACAAGATTATTAGTGGATATTTCAGCAGAAACCTTGCAGGCAGGTAGGTGGTGGGATGATATATTGAAAGTACTGAAAGAGTGAAGCCTGCCAACTGAGAATACTATATTTGACAAAACTGTCCTTCAAAAGTGAAGGGTAAATTAAGACATTCCCAGATAAATAAAACCTAAAGGAGTTTATTACCACTAGACCTGACCAATAAGAAATAATAAAGGGACCGGGCACAGTGGCTCATGCCTGTAATCCCAGCACTTTGGGGGACCGAGACAGGTGGATCGGTCAGGTGTTCAAGACCAGCCTGACCAACATGGCAAAACCCTGTCTCTAATAAAAATACAAAAATTAGCTGGGTGTGGTGGCACACACCTTTAATCCCAGCTATTAAGGAGGCTGAGGCAGAAGAATCACTTGAACCCAGGAGGTGGAGGTCTCAGTGAGCCAAGATCACACCACTGCACTCCAGCCTGGGTGACAGAGTAAGACTATCCCAAAAAAAAAAAAAAAAAAGAAACAATAAAGGGAGTCCTTCAAGTTGATATGAAGGGATGCTAGACAGTTGCTCAGCCTGATGAAAATATAAAGGTAAATGCATAAAGATTAAAACCTGTATTATTGTAATTTTTATTCATAACTTAATTTTTAATATTTTAATGGAATTTAAACCACAAAAGCATAACAATAACTATAAATCTATGTTAATGGATACAAACAATACAAAGTTTAATTTGTGATATCAGTAACTTAATAGTGGGGCAAAGATGTAAAGAGTATAGTTTTTGTATGTGAATGAAGTTGTTATCTGTTTAAAATAATAAGATAACTTTACGATGTTCCGTGTAATTCCCATAGTAACCACAAAGAAAATACCTACAGCATATATGTAAAAGGAAATGAGAAGGAAATCAAAGCACAGCACTACAAAAAAATCAACTATAACACAATGGAAGACAATAAAGGAGAAAAGAAGGACAAAAAGGCTCTAAGACATACAGAAAACAATGATCAAAATAGTGATAGTAAGTCCTTCCTAATCAACAATTTCATTAAATGTATATAGGTTAAACTCCCAATAAAAAGACATAAATTGGCTGATTAGATTTAAAAAAACAGGACCCTATACATGCTGTCTACAAGAGACTCATTTGAAATCCAATACAAATGGATTGCAAAATGAGAGAATGGAGGATATGCCATGCAAACAGTAATCAAAACAGATCAGGAATGGCTGTACAAGTATAGACAAAATAGATTTTAAGTAAAAAACTATTACAAGAGAGGGTTCTGGGAAGAAAGTGGAGTAGGAGGCACAAGGAATTCATCTCCCCACCTAGGAAATAATCACACTGGCAGAATCTGTCTGATACAACTATTTTGGAACTGTAGGCTCTATCAAAGGAGGCTTGCAACCTCCAAAGGAAGGGTTAAACTATAATTTTTACTTAACTTTGGTCAATTTCAGCTCTTAGCTCAGCAGTGGCTACCCATTCCCCATGCCCCAGCTTCACGGCAAGAAGCTTTGCGTGTATTCCTGAGGCAGCTTGTACCAAGCTTGTGGGAACAATCGTGGGCAATAAGCACTCTGTCCTCCAAATGTTGGGATCTGTGTTCTGGCTGTTGATTGCTACTTTTGATTATGGAAGTGCAAACACAGAGGCAGGCAGCCATTATTGCTCACAACTCCCTACTCCATTGTTGCAAGCCCTTACCAGACTGAAGCAACTTCTAGGAGATAGAAAAGGCCAGAACCCCATTTCCCTTCCCCTTCATTGTTCTCTTTTCCACTTTTGGGAGCCAAACATTAAAGACTAGGACATTCAAAAACAATGGCATACACAGAGGAAATTAAAGTTACCGCACATACTTGGAGAGAAGAGTGTGTGCCCAGGGAAAGGAGCAGCTTCAGACCTGAGAAGACCTTAAGTTTACAACTCAGGTTGATCCTCAGCATGGAGACAACCTACGACAATGTAAAACATAACAAAACCCCCAAAAGAGCAAACCCTGAGGAAGAGGAGAGCCTCATCTCCAGAGTTACCGAATTATTAGATTCAAATATCCAGTTTTCAATAAAAAACACAAGGCACGTTCCTACCTCAAAATAATAAGAGCTATTTATGACAAACCCACAGCCAATATCATACTGAATGGGCAAAAACTGGAAAAATTCCCTTTGAAAACTGGCACAAGACAGGGATGCCCTCTTTCACCACTCCTATTCAACATAGTGTTGGAAGTTCTGGCTAGGGCAATCAGGCAAGAGAAAGAAATCAAGGGTATTCAGTTAGGAAAAGAAGAAGTCAAATTGTCTCTCTTTGCAGATGACATGATTGTATATTTAGAAAACCCCATTGTCTCAGCCCAAAATCTCCTTAAGCTGATAAGCAACTTCAGCAAAGTCTCAGGATACAAAATCAATGTGTAAAAATCACAAGCATTCTTATACACCAGTAACAGACAAACAGAGAGCCAAATCATGAATGAACTTCCATTCACAATTGCTTCAAAGAGAATAAAATACCTAGGAATCCACCTTACAAGGGATGTAAAGGACCTCTTCAAGGAGAACTACAAACCACTGCTCAGTGAAATAAAAGAGGACACAAACAAATGGAAGAACATACCATGCTCATGGATAGGAAGAATCAATATCATGAAAATGGCCATACTGCCCAAGGTTATTTATAGATTCAATGCCATCCCCATCAAGCTACCAATGACTTTCTTCACAGAATTGGAAAAAACTGCTTTAAAGTTCATATGGAACCAAAAAAGAGCCCGCATCCCCAAGACAATCCTAAGTCAAAAGAACAAAGCTGGAGGCATCACGCTACCTGACTTCAAACTATACTATAAGGCTACAGTAACCAAAACAGCATGGTACTGGTACCAAAACAGAGATATGGACCAATGGAACAGAACCGAGTCCTCAGAAATAATACCACACATCTACAGCTATCTGATCTTTGACAAACCTGAGAGAAACAAGAAATGGGGAAAGGATTCCCTATTTAATAAATGGTTCTGGGAAAATTGGCTGGCCATAAGTAGAAAGCTGAAACTGGATCCTTTCCTTACTCCTTATACGAAAATTAATTCAAGATGGATTAGAGACTTAAATGTTAGACCTAATACCGTAAAAACCCTAGAGGAAAACCTAGGTAGTACCATTCAGGACATAGGCATGGGCAAAGACTTCATGTCTAAAACACCAAAAGCAACGGCAGCAAAAGCCAAAATTGACAAATGGGATCTAATTAAACTAAAAAGCTTCTGCACAGCAAAAGAAACTACCATCAGAGTGAACAGGCAACCTACAGAATGGGAGAAAATCTTTGCAATCTACTCATCTGACAAAGGGTTAATATCCAGAACCTACAAAGAACTCAAACAAATTTACAAGAAAAAAACAAACAACCCCATCAAAAAGTGGGCAAAGGATATGAACAGACATTTCTCAAAAGAAGACATTCATACAGCCAACAGACACATGAAAAAATGCTCATCATCACTGGCCATCAGAGAAATGCAAATCAAAACCACAATGAGATACCATCTCACACCAGTTAGAATGGCGATCATTAAAAAGTCAGGAAACAACAGGTGCTGGAGAGGATGTGGAGAAATAGGAACACTTTTACACTGTTGGTGGGATTGTAAACTAGTTCAACCATTATGGAAAACAGTATGGCGATTCCTCAAGGATCTAGAACTAGATGTACCATATGACCCAGCCATCCCATTACTGGGTATATACCCAAAGGATTATAAATCATGCTGCTATAAAGACACATGCACATGTATGTTTATTGCGGCACTATTCACAATAGCAAAGACTTGGAATCAACCCAAATGTCCATCAGTGACAGACTGGATTAAGAAAATGTGGCACATATACACCATGGAATACTATGCAGCCATAAAAAAGGATGAGTTTGTGTCCTTTGTAGGGACATGGATGCAGCTGGAAACCATCATTCTTAGCAAACTATCACAAGAACAGAAAACCAAACACCGCATGTTCTCGCTCATAGGTGGGAACTGAACAATGAGATCACTTGGACTCGGGAAGCGGAACATCACACACCGGGGCCTATCATGGGGAGGGGGGAGGGGGGAGGGATTGCATTGGGAGTTATACCTGATGTAAATGACGAGCTGATGGGTGCTGACGAGTTGATGGGTGCAGCACAGCAACATGGCACAAGTATACATATGTAACAAACCTGCACGTTATGCATATGTACCCTAGAACTTAAAGTACAATAATTAAAAAAAAAAAAAAAAAAAACACAAGGCATACGAAAAACAAGAAAGTATGGTCTTTCAAAGGAAGAACAACAGAAACCATCCCAGAGAAAGACCAGATGGTAACCGACTACACAAACACTTTTAAAAAACTTTCTTAAAGATGTCAAGGAACTAAAGGAAGATGTGGACCTAAAGAGAAAAATAAATAAATAAATTCTGGAGCTAAAAGTGTAGTAATTGAAATAAAAGTTCACCAGAGGGATTCAAAGGCAGATTTGAGCAATAGAAGAAAGATTCAGCGAACTCGAAGATAGGACACTTGAAATGATCAAGTCAGAGGAACAGAAATAAAAACGATTGTTGAATAGCAAGCAGATATGCATTGTGGAAGTCCCAAAAGAAGACAGAGAAAGGGGCAGAGAGATCATTTGAAGAAATAATGGCTGAGGCCGAGTGCGGTGACTCACATCTGTAATCCCAGCACTTTGGGAGGCCAAAGTGGGTGGATCACAAGGTCAGGAGTTCGAGACCAGCCTGGCCAATACGGTGAAACCCCATCTCTACTAAAAATACAAAATTAGCCAGGTGTGGTGGTGCATGCCTGTAATCCCAGCTACTTGGGAGGTGGAGGCAGGAGAATCGCTTGAACCCAGGAGGCAGAGGTTGCAGTGAGCCAAGATTGTGCCATTGCCCTCCAGCCTGGGCAACAAGAGTGAAACTCCATCTCAAAAAAAAAAAAAAAAAAAAAAATTAGCTGGGTGTGGTGGCACATACCTGTAGTCCCAGCTACTCAGGAGGCCGAGGCAGAAGAATTGCTGAATCCAGAGGTTGCAGTGAGTCAAGATCGCACCACTGCATTCTAGCCTGGGCAACAGAGCGAGACTTTGTCTCAAAAAAGCAAAAAATAAAATAAAATAAAATAAAAGGCTGAACACTTCCCAAATTTGAAGAAAGACATGAAAATAAATATCCAGAAAAGTCAATGAACTCCAAGTAGGATGAACTAAAAAAGACTCATACTGAGACATTATAATTAGCCAGTAGGGACTCTTGAAAGCACCTACAGAGAACCAAGTAGTCACATGCTAGGAATATACAATAGGATTATAGGTAGATTTCTCATCAGACACTTTGGAGAACAGAAGACAATGGGATGACACATGTAAAGGGCTAAAAGAAAAACAACCACTACCTCTCAACCAAGAATCCTATATTCAGCAAAACTGTCCTTCAAAAGCGAGGAAGAAATTGGGAAATCCCCAAGTAAACCAAAGTTGAGAAGTTTGCTACCATTAGACCTGCCCTGCAAGAAATCTTAAAGAGAATCATGTAGGTTGAAAAGAAAGAACACTAGATAGTAACTCAAAGCCATATAAAGAAATAAAGATGCCAGTAAAAGTAAATATATGGGAAAACATTAAATCTGGTATTATCATAACTTTGGTTTAAAACCCCATGTTTTTCTTTCTACGTAATTTAATAGATGAACGCATTAAAAACAATTATTACTTTATGTTTATGGACACACAATGTACAAAAATGTAGTTTTGTGACATCGATAACTGAAAGAGGAGGGGCAAAACTGTGAGGAGAGATTTTGTATATTATTGAAATTTAGCTGGTATAAATTCAAATTAGAGTGCTATAACTTTAGAATGTTAAGTGTAATCCCTATGGTAACCACAAATAAAATAATCGTATAACATACAAAGAGCAAATGAGAAGGGAATTAAAACACTTCGCTACAAAAACTCAACTAAATACAAATGAGATCATGCAGGAAATGGACAAAAAAGGTGTAAGGCACATAGAAAATGAATGGCAAAATGACAGAAGTCAGTCCCCCCTTATCAGTAATCACTTTATTACTTTTTAAACCATTTTGTTGCAGAATGATTTACATAAAAACTGTATATATTTAATGTATACATCTTGACAAATTTGTACCATAAAACCATTACCATCATTAAGCCCATAAACATATCCATCACCTTTTAAAATTTCCTTCTGCCTCTTTATTACTGTTTAAAACATGATTTTAACGGCCAGGCGCAGTGGCTCACGCCTGTAATCCCAGCACTTTGGGAGGCTGAGGCAGGCGGATCACCTGAGATCAGGAGTTCGAGAGCAGCCTGGCTGACATGGCAAAACCCCGTATCTACCATAAATACAAAAATTAGCTGGGCATGGTGGCGGGCACCTGTAATCCGAGCTATTTGGGAGGCTGAGGTAGGAGAATCGTTTGAACCTGGGAGGCGGAGGTTGCAGTGAGCCGAGATAGCACCATTGCACTCCAGCCTGGGCAACAAGAGTGAAACTCTGTCTTAAAAAAAAAAAAAGTTTATAATTAAAAAATTTAAGAATATAGGCCTGGCACAGTGGCTCACGCCTGTAATCCCACACCTTGGGAGGCCGAGACGGGCGGATCATGAGGAGATCGAGACCATCCTGGCTAACCCGGTGAAACCCCGTCTCTACTAAAAATACAAAAAACTAGCCGGGCGAGGTGGCAGGCGCCTGTAGTCCCAGCTACTCGGGAGGCTGAGGCAGGAGAATGGCGTGAACCCGGGAGGCGGAGCTTGCAGTGAGCTGAGATCCGGCCACTGCACTCTAGCCTGGGCGACAGAGCGAGACTCCGTCTCAAAAAAATAAATACATAAATAAATAAATAAATAAATAAAAGAAATAAAATACAGGTTTTTTTTGTTTTTGTTTTTGTTTTTGAGACAGAGTCTCACTCTGTCACCCAGGCTGGAGTGCAGTGGTGTGACCGCAGCTCACTGCAACTTCTGCCTCCCAGGTTCAAGCGATTCTCCTGCCTCAGCCTCCCGAGTAGCTGGGACTTGTACAAGTCCACACCACCATTCCTGGCTAATTTTGTGTATTTTTAGTAGAGAAAGGGTTTCGCCAAGTTGCCCAGGTTGGTCTTCAACTCCTGACCTCAGGTGATCCGCCCACCTCAGCTTCACTCCCAAAGTGCTGGGATTACAGGCATGAGCCACCGTGCCCAACCAAGATACAGGTCTTTCAATCAAGGATCAGCAGAAAGAAAAGAGAAAGATCACTTATTGAAAGCTCTTAGCTTCAATGTGTCAGGCATGGTGACATGTATGTCATTTAATCTTCATAAGATCTCTTTCCAATAGATATTATCTCCATTTTTCTAGTGAGGAAACCAAGACTCAGACTGGTTAAATAATTTGTACAAGTCCGGGCACGGTGGCTCATGCCTATAATCCCAGAATTTTGGAAGGCCAAGGCTGGTGGATCACCTGAACCCAGGAGTTTGAGACCAGCCTGGGTAACATGGCGAAATCTTGTCTCTTCCAAAAAATACAAAAAGTTAATCTAGCGTGGTGGTGTGCGCCTGTGGTCCCAGCTACTCTGGAGGCTGAGGTGGGAGGATGGCTTGGGCCCAGGAGGACAAGGCTGCAGTGAGCTGAGATCCCGCCACTGCCCTCCAGCCTGGGTGACAGAGGGGAGACCCTGTCTCAAAAGTGAAAAAATATACATTTGGCATTGCACATCTAAAAGGAAAACCTGACCCCAGGACAGAATGTTTCCTTTATTTCCCTGTTTGGACTATAACCAGGAAGACGGCTAGATACACTAAATAATTTTTTCCGAAAGTGACCATGGATAATCCTACTGTTTTATTAACTGGGAAGGCTATGGACCCTGGCAAGGCTATGGACCTGAGGACTGCCCATAGGGGATTTACCGATCAGATCCATGCTCCAATCAAGTCCGCTCTTTCTTTCAATGACACCCAGGTAAACCTGGATCCAAGAAGCCAGTGAAGACCATCCTGAAATATTTTTTCTGAGAACCTTGTAATGTCTCAGCCCCACTCCTATCCATCCAATTACTATTACCTGCAAGATTATAGACCAGGCTCACTATGGATGCATTCTCACAAGGGTGAGACACAATACATGGCTATTGAAGCTGAGACAGGATGTTGCTTCTGCACTGCGAGCTCTCCTCCTCTGCTGGCTCTGGGTACCTTTCTGCTCTCCCTCCAATTCTACCTCTCCTTCCACATCTTCTGTGACCCTCTCTGAGGCCAACTATTTGATGGATCAATAGCTTTGCTCCCTGCAGACTGTTTGAATGTACTTTGGTTATACTATCTTGTTCTGCCCTCTGATATTTATTTACTCCTGATTTCTGCTGATTAATTGGCCTTTGTCTTATTGCTGCTCAAACCCTTGCATTTCTTGTTGCAGCCTTGTGCTCTCAGACCCTCAGCCTGCTGCCACATTCAACATAATTACCATCTCTTTCTAAAATTCTATATAGGCAGATCCAACATATACTACTTGGAACTAGCTTCCCTTCAGGCCTACTACAATCCAAAGCCATTTATTGAGACCAGCAATACAGCCGCCACTGCACCCGGCTAATTTTTTGGCTAACATGGTGAAACCCTATCTCTACTAAAACTACAAAAAAATTCGCTGGGCGTGGTGGCGGACACCTGTAGTCCCAGCTACTCAGGAGGCCAAGACAGGAGAATGGTGTGAACCCAGGAGGCAGAGCTTGCAGTGAGATGAGATAGCGCCACTGCACTCCAGCCTGGCAAACAGAGCAAGACTCCGTCCAAAAAAAAAAAGATGGAGATGCATAGTCCAGCTGGACGGTAGAACCACAAATCCAGGGAGAGGAGCAAAAAGAACAAGCAGATGAAGAGGAATGGGAACAGATTTGTGGTTCATGACTGGCCTGCATGCACCATCCAGGGGTGGAATGGCAACAGTCAGCCAAATTTAAAGAAATGAAAAAACAAAACAAAGCAAAACAATCTCATCCCACTGAAAACCAAAGCTGAGTAAGCCTTGTCTGGAAACTTCTTTTGAGGATAATTGCAAACTTCTGGGAACTTGAGTGGAGAACGTGGGGGTGGAACAAATACAGTTTTTCGTCAGAGATGTAATGTTTGGGTAACACACGTTTCTCCAGGCCAGTCTAGTGTGGCAGCACAATTGGATACTTCGGATCATAGCAGCCCTTTCAAGGAGGTCATTAACACCACAGGTGCCTTCTGTATCTCTCAAGGATATACGGAGGTAGGGGAAGCCTCTTCTGCACTTCTGAACGGCTACTTCCTGACTCCTATCACCAGCCACATCCAGCGTGCAGTCACTTCTCTGCTAAAGTAGAGATACTTTCCCTCTACCTGTTCTACAATCAACCCACAAAAAAGACTGACTTTGGGCCTTCTTTCCTTGGCTGCCTTTAAACGTACGGCACTTTTTTTTTTTTTTGAGGCCGAATTTCGCTCTTGTTGCCCAGGCTGGACTGCAATGGCACACTCTCAGCTCAGTGCAATTATTATTGATAATAATAATAATAGAGTACCTCAACACTCCACTATAATCAACACTCCACTGTCGTCAACGGGCAGATCATCCAGACAACAAAAAATCATCAGTTAAGCTGTACTACTCTATACCGAATGGACCTAACAGAAATGTACACAGCTTTCCACTCCACAACTGCACGACGCACACTCTACTCAGTAGCACATGGATTATTCTCCAGGATAGACTATGTGTTAGGCCGAAAGACAAGTAACAACACGTTTTTAAAAACTGAAATCGTATCAAGCATCTTTTCTAAACACAGTAGAATACCACAAGCAATCAGTAACAGCAAGAACTTTGAAAACTATATAAATACATGAAAATTAAAATACATGCTCACAAACCAATAAATGAAAAAATTAAAAATTCATTGAAACGAATAAGGAAAATCAAACATTCATTGAAACAAATAAGAATAGAAACATATCATAAAACTTGTGGCATGCTGCAAAAAGTGTAAAAGGAGAAGTGCATAGTTATAAATGCCTACATCAGAAAAGTAGAAAGATCTCAAATAGCCAATCTGACAGTACTCTTCAAGTAATGAGATAAATGCTAAAGTTTGCAGAAAGAAATAAATTATAAAGATTAGATACGAAATTTCAAAAATAGAAACAAAAACATTACAAAAAGTCAACGGAACAAAGAGCTGGGTTTTTTTTGAAAAAAAAAAATCAAAATTGACAAGCTATAATGAGACTAGGAAAAGAGGAAGAAAACTGCAATAAAATCACAGATGAAAAAGGAAACATTACAATTGATAACAAATACAAAAGATCATAAGAGATTACTAAAAACACCTATATACAAATTGAAAAATCTAGGAGAAATGAATAAATTTCTAAAAATAGCAATTTGACAAGATAGAATAAAGAAACAGCAATTTGACAAGCTGAACAGACTAATAATGAGTAATGCAATTAAAGCAGTAATAAAAATCTCCCATCGAAGAAAAACCAGAAGAATTATGGTTTTACTGCTGAATTCTACCAAACAATTTTAAAAGAGGTAATACCAATTTCACTCAAAATATTCCCCCAAAAATGAAGAAGAAGGAATACTTCCAAGCTTGTTCTAGGAGGCCAGCATTACCCTGCTACAAAACCAGACCAGGACACAACACAAAAAAGAAAACTGCAGGCAAATATCCCTGATGAACACAGATGCAAAAAATCCTCAACAAAATACTTAATGAAAATTGCATTTGACAACACAATAAGATCATCTGCCATGATCAAGGGGGATTCATCGGAGGAATATGAGGATGGTTCAATAAACACAAATGAATAAATGTCATCTATCACATTCAGTGAACCAAGAAGAAAAAACATAATCATTTCAGTAGATACTGACAAAAATAAAATTCAACGTTCCTTCATGATAAAAACTCAAAATGAGTACAGAAGGAACACAGCACCATAAAGGCCATATATAACAAACCCACAGCTAACATCGTAATAAATGGGGCAAAGGTAAAAGCTCTTCGTCTAAGATCTTGAACAAGTGTGGCTACTTTTACCATTTTTATTCATCATGGTACTGGAAGTCCTAGCTAGAGTAATTAGACAGGAAAATGCAATAAAAGCCATCCAAATTGGAAAAAAAAAAGTCAAACTGTCTCTGTTTGCAGGTGACATGATCATATATACATAGAGAACCCTAAAGATGCCACAAAATATCTACTAGAAATAATAAATTTAGTAAAGTTGCAAGATACAATATCAATATACAAAAATGAGTAGCACACATGTTCCAATAGTGAAACACATAAGAAATCAAGAAAGATATTTCATTACAGTACCTACCCACAACCCCCCACCAAAATAACGATGCCTAGGGATAAACGTAACCAAAAAGGTGAAAGATCCTACAATGAAAACTATAAAACATAAATCAAAGATATTAAAGCAGACACAAGTGAATGGAAAGACATCCCATGTCCATGTACTAGAAGAATATTGTTAAAATATCTATATCACTCAATGTGACCTACAGAATCAATGCAATCTGTGTTAAACTACAGATATTCTTTATAGTAAGGAAGGAGACCACTACTACTCCTGCTGCCCTCCTCCCCCCACCTTGCCTAGTTCACAAGACAGGAGGAAAGTGAGAAAGAAACAAAAGTAAGATAAATAGCCAGACAACCTTGGTACCACCACCCGGCCCTAGGAGTTAAACAAAGTAATAATAACATCAACCCCTGGCCTAAACTACTTGTGTTATCTGTAAATTCCAGACACTGTATGAAAAGAGCATTGTAAAACTTTTTGTTTTGTTAGCTGATGCATGTAGCCCCCAGTCACGTTTCCCATGCTTGCTCGATTTATCATGACCCTTTCATGTGGACCCCTTAAAGTTGTAAGCCTTTAAAAAGGCCAAGTATTCCTTTCTCGGGGAGCTCGGCTTTTAAGACGCAAGTCTGCCGATGCTCCCAGCCGAATAAAAAACCTCTTCCTTCTTTAATTCGGTGTCTGAGAAGTTTTGTCTGCGGCTTGGCCTGCTACAATAGAAACAAAAAAAGAGATTCTAAAATTCACATGGAAATGCTAAACACCTTAGACAAAAAAACTTTAATAAAAAGAAAAGCTAGAGACATCACACTACCTGACTGCAAAATATACTACAAAATATACTACAAATCCATAGTAACTGCAAATCTATAGTATAGTATCAAAACAGCACGGTACTATCAAAAAAAGGGGCAGGGGAGAGACAGAGACAGACAAATGACAGACATAAACAAATGAAACAGAATATAGAACTCAGAAATAAATCCACGCATTTACAGTCAACTCATTTTTAACAAAGGCACCAAGAACACACCTTCCGGAAGGACAATCTCTTCAATAAACTGTGCTAGGAAAACCCAAAACCCACATGTAGAAGAATAAATCTAGACCGTTATCTTATTATATACAAAAATCAACTCAAAGATTTAAATGTAGGACCTGAAACTATGAAACTACTAGAGAAGAAAACATTGGATAAATGCTTAATGAAATTGGTTAGGACAAGGAATTATCAAAGAGACTTCAAAAGTACAAGCAACAAAAGCAGAAATAGACAAGTGGAATTAAACTAAAAAGCTTCTGCAAAAGAGAAGCAGCAATCAGTAGAATAAAGAAACAATCCAGAGAATGGAAGAAAGTATTTGCAAACTATGCATCAGGCAAGCGGTTAATATACAAAATATAGAAAGCAAAACTACTCAAAAGCAAAAATACAAATAATCTAATTTAAAAATCGAAAAAAGATCTGCCCAAAACCTTCGTCCCCCACCATTATTTCCCCACCTTCTTTTCCAGACTGCCATCGCCCCCCTCCCTCTCGCCACTCTTTTCCTTTCTCCATCTACCCCCAAAATTTTTCCCCACCATCTTTTCGCAAAGCCCTCTCTACTATCCCGCTCACCACCCTTTTCCCCACCATCTTTTCCTCCTCAACCTGGCCACCCTCTTTCCCCCCTCACGCTCTCATCACCCTCTTTTACTCCTCCATCTACCCAAAAACATTTCCCCTGTCTTTTCCCAAAGCCTTCTCCCTACTCCTGCTACCCACCACCCTCTTTTCCCCCTTCATCTACCCGAAAACTGATTTTCCCACCATCTTTTGCCCACCCTCTTTCAGCAACACCTTCTCCTGCTCGCCATTCTTTCTCCCCTTTGGCACTCACCACCTGCTTTACCCCGCTATCTACCCCAAAACTATTTTCTCCGCTCCTACCACTCCCACCGCTCCGGTCTTAGTGCAGTCTCCGCCACCATCTCTGCTCCTACAGCTCCAGCCTCACTGCAGTCTTTGTCACCACCACCAACCGCAGCCAGGCAAGGCGAAACGGGAACTGCAGTGTCGCTGTCTCCAGCCTCCAGCCTGCAGAAGGTAGCTTCCTAAGCTAGCACGGAACAGCTTGGCTGGCAGACACAAAAAAGCCCGGAGGGCTGGGCGCGGTGGGCTCACGCCTGTAATCCCAGCACTTTGGGAGATGGAGGCTGGCAGATCACGAGGTCAGGAGATCTAGACCATCCTGCTTAACACAGTGAAACCCCTTTTCTACTAAAAACACAAAAAATTTGCCAGGCGTGGTGGCGGGCACTTATAGTCCCAGCTACTCAGGAGGCTGAGGCAGGAGAATGGCGTGAACCCGGGAGGTGGAGCTTGCAGTGAGCCCAGATCGCCCCACTGCACTCCAGCCTGGGCGACAGAGCAAGACTTAGTCTCAAAAAAAAAAAAAAAAAAAAAGCCTGTAGTGTTCCGACCTCAGCATGCTTTACATACTGAGGTTAGGCGGTGGGGTTTCCTGGACTACATGTTCTGATCGGATAAGATGAACTTCTAGGCTTATGCTGATTGGACTTTATTTTCATGCTCTGATTGGTTGTTCTAATACTTACTCTCATCCAATCAGAACATGATAAAGTCCAATCGGAGTAGGCCTAGAGGTTTTTCTCTCATCCAATTAGAACACGTACTCTAGGAACCTCATTTGCATAACCTCAGTATATAAACCATGCTGAGGTGGGGAATCAGGCCACTCCAGGCTTTTCTGTGTTTGCCCACCCAGCATTTCCATGCTAGCTTAGGAAGACTGCGAAAGCAAAATGGTTAGTATTTTATTTTTTCCTAGGTAATTAGAAAAGGACTTGCATTTAAAAAGAAAAAGTTTCTATAAGAATAAATAAAATTTCCCATTAAACAGTGCTTTAACAAAGATGTGTGAGAGCATGCCTAGTGTATGCAATTATAGTTTTCAAATTGTTCTTAAAAAGTACATATTTTTTAGGAGGATTTCAGGCCAGGCGCAGTGGCTCACGCCTGTAATCCCAACATTTTGGGAGGCCAAGGCAGGCAGATCACAGGGTCAGGAGAGCGAGACAATCCTGGCTAACATGGTGAAACCCCCTCCCTACTAAAAATACAAAAAATTAGCCAGGCGTGGTGGCAGGCACCTATAGTCCCAGCAACTCAGGAGGCTGAGGCAGGAGTATGGTGTGAACTCGGGAGGCGGAGCTTGCAGCGAGCCGAGATCACGCCACTGCACTCCAGCCTGGGCCACAGAGCGAGACTCCGTCTCAAAAAAAAAAAAAAAAAAAAAAAGAAAAAGAAAAAAAAGATGTAACGCCACTGTAAACTGAAGAGAACCTGTACTGTGGGCTGAAAATCCCTATTCTAAAATCTGACACTTCAAACACTGAAACGTTTTAAATGCAGACATAATTTTTCTCAATAGCCAGACAGAGTATCAGTATTGATTAGAACAATTTTTCTCTATTAGAGTGGTTTCTGTTTTATATTTATTGATTAAAATATATTTTGAATAAAATTTTATGTCATGTCTGAAAAAATTAGTATATTTAATTGTAACAACTGGTAAGACAGAATATTTTCAATTTATACAATAACAGGTAGCATGTATGTCAGATATTATTCCCTGCTTAGGCAAATTTGTAATAAGGCCAGATTATGTCTCATGAAAAAATAAAGCAATGTAAAATTGAAGATTGAATTCTTCTGCAGACTAGAAAACTCATTCTGAAGCATAAGATCAATGAGAGTTGGCTGGCCACGGTGGCTCACGCCTGTAATCCCAGCATTTTGGGAGGCCGAGGCAGGCAGATCACGAGGTCAGGAGATCGAGACCATCCTGGCTAACACGGTGAAACCCCGTCTCTACTAAAAATGAAAAAAATTAGCTGGGCGTGGTGTCAGGTACCTGTAGTCCCAGCTACTTGGGAGGCTGAGGCAGGAGAATGGCGTGAACCTGGGGGCGAGCTTGCAGTGAGCTGAGATCGTGCCACTGCACTCCAGCCTGGCCAACAGAGCAAGACTCCGTCTCAAAAAAAGAAAAAAAATCAGTGAGAGTCACAACAGTCAAAGAAAGCTTCATGAAAATGGAAAATGTGCACACCAAGTCTGAATGAATGAGGATAAACAAAAACTGAAAATGCAAGAACAACACGAGGAAGGCAGAGAGATAAAGAAGTCAGCCCAATTAACTAAATATAAAATCCAGTGGCAGAGAAATAAAAACATGGGTCCACACAATAACTTGTAAATGAATGCTCATAGTAGCATTATTCATAATAGCCAAAAGTAGAAACAACCTAAAGATCTATCCATGAATGAATAGCTGCTGTAGCCATGCAATAGAATATTATTTGACAATAAATAAAAATGAAGTACTGATATGTACTACAAAATAGATGAACCTTAAAATCATTACGCTAAGTGAGAGAAGCCACTCATAAAACACTACAATGACTCCATTTATATGAAATGTTCAGAACAGGCAAATCTATGATGGTTGCCTAGGTCTGGGGAAGGTGAAGAAACATGGAAGTGGGTGGTGGTGGACTAACTGATGTGAAGTTTCTCTTTAGGGTGATGAAAATGTTCGGAAATTGGTTGTGGTGATGGTTATACAACTCTGTGAATATATTAAGAGACCCTGAGTTGCACAATTTAAATGGGTGAACTGTATGATATGTGAATTTTATCCCAGTAAAGTTCTTTTTTAAACATCCAATGGCAGTATCAAGATAATTTCCTTTATTTTCTAATTTGAATATGCATACTGTACATGATCTAAATATTTATATGTTTACACAACATATTTCTTGAAAATGAAAGGATTGCCCAGCTATTCAAATACTGTGTATATGAACCAAAACATTTGCATTTTGTTGAATAGTATAATGTCCTTGGCATCCATTCACAAAAGTAGAGCTAAGAAATAAGATAATTTTCTGGAATATTCCATTAAACATTCTTCTCTGATTAAATATGGCTTGCCTCACCATGGCAACATAAACCACTGAAAAATACTGTTTATCCGAAGAATAGTCTCTCAACCTGTGGGATAAATGATGCATAATTCTTAACAGTATTATTATGAGAAAAAAACGTAATTATAAGAAAAACATTGCAGAATGACAGTCACAGTTTTAAAAATAAGCATATTATAAAGATAATAAAATCATAATAAAACTAATTATAATCAACATATAAAATAAGTCTTCCAAGGAAATTAGTATCATAAAACAATTTATATTATTTAACCAGCTATAGATTCACTGTTGGCATGTTACATTTAATACTTACTTGACTTTTGATTTGAAATAATTTCTTCATTAAATCTGGTATTTCATCTTTGAGATTAATGTGATACTGTGATGTAACCTCTAGTGAAGCTTCAGACACACAGTTTATTGAGATCAGCCAATCTTTTTAAGTTGTCTCACAATGACCTGACATGTTTGTTATTGATTTTGTAAATCATCTTACCAAATTAACATTATTTACTTTCAAAAATATCCCCAAATATATTAATTCACCTTATTTTCTTTATGTGTACACATTCATGCTTATTACTGAATCCACTTAAGGACACAAGAAGGTGTTATCTTCCTGCCAGACTGGTCCTCTCTTACTAGACACCAGATTCATCCCACTAGTCATTTGTCCCCTAACGAATCTGCAATGCTTCACAACCTACTGAAGTCTCAAAAAAATATGTGGGCGGGACTAGTGGGGGTAAATTCTACACAGTGGAATGAATGCTTTCCTTCTTTTTTATTAGCAACACAAATCAACATCCCAGTTCCTCACATATTCAATCACCTGCTGAAATGTTTCCAATAGATTTCTATCTCCAAATACAAGTATTTTTGTTTCAAAGGCTTTAGAGGCCCCAGGTAACCTGGTCTCCATATCCCTCCTGGCCTCAGCTGCTATGTTTCTCTCCTCTACTCACTTCTTTTGTGCTATACATGAACCCTGCCACACCCCGTGAATTGAAAAATGGGGATCCAATGCAAAGTTAATAAATCACAGATAGCTACAATGATCTTTCTCTGGGACAAAGTTCTATCCACATGATAGTCTTTGAGCCTTGAAATAGAAATTATGAGCAAATTATTTGTAACAATATTCAAAGTAAATTATAAATACCAGTGGGATGATTAAATCAAATTTTGATATTACTAAAATTTACTATATTTGTCCTAAGCTATTATTTAATAAAATGCAGATGCCTTTAAAAATTGAGTGGTCATAACAATACATAATTTGAGATTCAAATATGTTCAGATTTAAGTCAAATTGACATAAATGAAAATAAAATTCTACCAACTAAAATATATAAAAAGTTACTGAAAAAAAGTATTATTACAAGATGCAGAAATGTACACTTCAAAATCTACTTCAAATACACTTCAGTTCCTCTGGAAAATTTAGAACTAACTGTCAAAGTAAATTGCTGAATTGAATCTCAATTTCAAAATACGCATTCCTGATATGGGCATTCCCATTTATCTGCTTCACTGTGGTCATACAATACAGCCACAAAGAGACATTAAAACCTTTATTTCAGCAGTATAAGCCAATGTCATTAATGTTAATCTATTAAAAAATCTTTAAACTCTTAAAATTTCATCAGCGACACAATGTCTGTACTCAAAGTAAAACATCTCTCGGCTTTAACTTTCATTTGGTGGAAATGAGGCATGTTTCTAAGCTGATACAGTAAATACATTTATCATCTATATATGTATTCAACTAGATTCAGCATTTAGCCAAGGCCAAACATGACTTTAAATTTTCTTTCAGAAAGGTTGAAAAATATTTATATTTTTTGATACTTCTCTTTCTGCTTTCTCTTTTTCATATCGATATATACCTTCTTTTAAATGGTTACAGTCATTAAATACTTCCTCATTTTTCTCTTTTAGGAGATAATGTTGCTTTTTCCTTTCAAGAAACCGAATATTAATTATTATCTTGCTTTTGTTATGTTATCAGCTTTCTTATGCGCATGAACTAATTGCTGTCGAAGCTGCATTTGACACTGTATTCCACTTAGGTCTCTTTGTGCATCTTTTAAAATCAATGTATTTTCTCTTAGAGCATCTCCTGCATAATTGAGATTAAGTTTTAGGCTTTTGGAATTCCTTTGAGCTTCAGAAAGTGGCTGATGAAGCTTCTAATTGTTATATATTATATTATTCATATCAGCATTCATTTTTTCTTGCACATGAGCATCTCCTGCACTCTGGAAAGCAAGTTCTTAGTTTTTGTTTGTTTGTTTGTTTGTTTGTTTTGAGGGGAGACAGCATCTGACTCTGTCACCCAGGCTGGAGCACAGTGGCACAATCTCAGCTCACTGCAAGCTCCACCTCCCAGGTTCAAGCGATTCTCCTGCCTCAGCCTCCTGAGTAGCTGGGACTACGGGCACGCGCCACCACACCCAGCTAATTTTTATATTTTTAGTAGAGACAGAGTTTCACCATGTTGGTCAGGCTGGTCTCGAACTCCTGACCTCAGGTGATCCACCCGCCTCGGCCTCCCAAAGTGCTGGGATTATAGGCATGAGCCACCGCGTCCAGCTGGTTTTTTTGATGTCATACTTGGGTCATGGTCTTGTATAGCAGAAGCCAGTCTAGGATGGTATGATTCAATTTCTGTCTCCAGCATTTCTTTGTCTTGTTTTTCCCTCAATTTAGAAGTGAGCATTGTGTTCTCAGCTGTCAGAACTTTAAGCTGCCCACTATACTGAGATGCCCTTTTTGTTCATGTTTTTTCAATTTTAGGATCATTTGAAGTTAGGCATTCTTTTCTTTTAAAATATTAATGTCCTCAGAGTATTTATTTTCCTTCTCCTCCTGTTGATGTTTTAGTGTGTCTGTTTCCAGTTTTAGCTAGCAATTTCCTTTTCCAACATGCAGTTTTCATGTAAGATCATTTTCATTTTCGTAAGTATAAAAAACCTAAATAAAACAAAATAAACTTTTAGCTAGTACTCAAAAAATGACATATCATAGTTCCTCTGAAATTAAAAAATAACTTGTATATTTATACAATGAAAGGGTTTCCATATGTAGGTATCAGCTGAAGAACCATTGAATCAAAACATCAAATGCTACAGAGCATAAATTCCCCAAAGTTTAAACATTTATTTGAAGACAGTGAATTCATAAAAGTAAAAATAAACGACTAGAGAATTTTTAAGAGCCTCAGAATTGAAAAACATTTTCCCTGAATTACAACAAACTCAAAAGCATAAAACAAAAGACTAATCAATTTGGCTACATACGCAAATTGGGTTTACACTCTGATGTCTAACCTATACAAGACCCCGTACTAAGAGCCTTAGTGCTGCATATATTTAGACAGATAAAATTTCCTGAAGCTCTTTCAGTTCCTTTTCCTGAGAATATTCTATAGATATTCTATTTTAAAAAAAAAGGGTTAATTTTAAGAATTATATTTATGAATGTTTGATAAGTTGGGTCACTGTAACAAGCACTTTTAGTTATCATAATTCTGAAAGGAAAAGATTAAAAATATAAACAAGTTGTAGGATTTTCTCCAGGTCTTCTGAGTCTACATCCAGTACTTCTCCACCAAACCCAGTTAATTCTACTAGATAAATATATACATATAAAAGAAGTCTCTTATTTCAAAACAAAAGTGATAAAAAAGATAAAATTTAGAGAACCCTACTTAGAAAAACATGAGCTTATTTACTATGGCAATAACTTTTGTTTCCTCTTGATAATGTTTGAGTCAGTATTAAATGTTAACTAGGAAAAATACACTAAACTATGTTGCTAGGAAAAAAATACTTACCAATGAATTATCACTAAGCATATGGTAGGGATTCTTGTTGTTTTCAAAAGCTCTTTGTATTGAAATAAGATGCTGCTTGGATACTATAATTTATAATAAATAACAGTAGCTAAAAATGTAACAGTTAATTTTAAGACAACATTTTTTGTTTGATTTAGACCTGAATAATACATACAAAATCAAAGGGATATTAAAAGTAATATTAGTAAATTTAAAGTAAATTAATCACTTTTAATTAGAAAGTTAAAAGTAATATTAGTAACAAAAACAAGATGGTACTGGTACCAAAACAGAGATATAGACAAATGGAACAGAACAGAGACCTCAGAAATAACACCACACATCTACAACCACCTGATCTTTGACAAACCTGACAAAAACAAGCAATGGGGAAAGGATTCCCTATTTAATAAACGGGGTTGGGCAAACTGGCTAGCCATATGCAGAGAACTTAAACTAGATCCCTTCCTTACACCTTATACAAAAATTAACTCAAGATGGATTAAAGACTTAAACGTAAGACCTAAAACCATAAAATCCCTAAAAGAAAACCTAGATAACACCATTCAGGACATAGGCATGGGCAAAAACTTCATGACTAAAACACCAAAAGCAATGGCAACAAAAGCCAAAATAGGCAAATGAGATCTCAATAAACTAAAGAGCTTCTGCACAGCTAAAGAAACTATCATCAGAGTGAACAGGCAACCTACAGAACGGGAGAGCATTTCTGCAATCTATCCATCTGACAAAGGGCTAATATCCAGAATCTACAAAGAACTTAAACAAATTCATGAGAAAAAACAACCCCATCAAAAAGTAGACAAAGGATATGAACAGACACTTCTCAAAAGAAGACATTTATGCAGCCAACAAACGTATGAAAAAGTGCTCATCATCACTGGTCATTAGAGAAATGCAAATCAAAACCACAATGAGATACCATCTCACGCCAGTTAGAATGGTGATCATTAAAAAGTCAGGAAACAACAGATGCTGGAGAGGATGTGGAGAAATAGGAACGTTTTTACATTGTTGGTGGGAGTGTAAATTAGTTCAACCATTGTGGAAGACAGTGAGGTGATTCTTTAAGGATCTAGAACCAGAAAAAGCATTTGACCCAGCAATCCCATTACTGGGTATATACCCAGAGGATTATAAATAACGCTACTATAAAGACACATGCACGGCCGGGCGCGGTGGCTCACACCTGTAATACCCGCACTTTGGGCGAACTACAAGGTCAGGAAATCGAGACCATCCTGGCTAACACGGTGAAACTCCCTCCCTACTAAAAATACAAAAAAATTAGCTGGGTGTGGTGGCGGGCGCCTGTAGTCCCAGCTACTCGGGAGGCTGAGGCAGGAGAATGGCGTGAACCCGGGAGGCGGAGCTTGCAGTGAGCCGAGATCATGCCATTGCACTCCAGCCTGGGCGACAGAGTGAGGCTCTGTCTCAAAAATAAATAAATAAATAAAACAAAGACACATGCACACGTATGTTTATTGTGGCACTGTTCATAGTAGAAAAGACTTGGAACCCAAATGCCCATCAATGATACACTGGCTAAAGTAAATGTGGCACATATATACCATGGAATACTATGCAGCCATAAAAAAAGGATGAGTTCATGTCCTTTGCAGGGACATGGATGAAGCTGGAAACCACCATTCTCAGTAAACTAACACAGGAACAGAAAACCAAACACCGCATGTTTTCACTCATAAGTGGGAGTTGACAGTGAGAACACATGGACACAGGGCGGGGAACATCACACAGCGGGGCCTGTTGTGGGGTTGAGGGGGCTAGGGGAGGGATAGCATTAGGAGTCATACCTAATGTAGATGACTGGTTGATGGGTGCAGCAAACCACCATGGCACATGTATACCTATGTAACAAACCTGCACATGCTGCACAGCTACCCCAGAACTTAAAGTGCAATTTTAAAAAGAAGTGAAAAAAAAGTAATCTTGATGAAATAAAGTTAGAAATGTAAAATTTTTACGAGAGATCGATTTACCTGATTTGAATTGCTTCTTACAGTCTTCAATTCCATATCTTGTATTCTGAGAGTCCATTCAAGTTGCTGTTTCTCTTCTCTTTCCTATGTTGCTCTTCGATTCTTTATAATTCTTCCCTAATTTTTTCATTTAATGTATCGGCATTTCTTCTCCTCTCTTCTTCTTGGTTTAAAGTCAATCTGCCATTAAATATTCCTATCTTAAAATTCATTTCGTTGGAAAATACAATTCACTTTGAGATCTACTTCTTCCTATATTGATTTGTTATTCTAATAAAATTCCTATATTCTTAAAATTTTTTTCCTTTCTAGTTCTCAGGTATTTATTACTCTAATCTCTTCCAAGTGACATATATACTTGAAAAATACCGAGAAAAGAACATCTTCTACTTAGAAAGGTTCTGTTACTAGCAACTTCAACAACAGTTATGGAAAAGAATATTAGAAGCTATTCAGTAAATTTATAAGTTAAAAATTATTTTTTAAAAATATCAAATAATCAGCCAGGTGTGGTGGCTCATGCCTGTAATCCCAGCATGTTGGGAGGCCAAGGAAGGCGGATCACCTGAGGTCAGGAGTTAGAAACCAACCTGGCCAACATGGAAAAACCCCATCTCTACTAAAAATACAAAAAAATAGTCAGGCATGGTGGTGCACACCTGCAATCTCAGCTACTTGGGAGGCTGAGGCAGGAGAATTGCTTGAACCCGTGGGGCAGAGGTTGCAGTGAGCTGAGATCATGCCTTTGCACTCCAGACTAGGCAACAAGAGCAAAACTTTGCCTCAAAAAAAAAAAAAAAGAAAAAAAAAAAACACACATACACACAGTCAAAATTACTCCTTAATGAGGACAGATCATTTAGAGTTAACTGATTAAAATGACATTACTTTCTATAAACAAGTTTACAGATTCATTAGACATAAATGTGGCAAGTAACCCTAAAAATAATTTTAATATTAAAATCTGAGACTAGGATAAAGAGTCTAATATCTGTTATCTCATATACCTTTTGTTTCTTTTTCGAGTAATACTTTAAATGTTATGTTGTTGTTTATTATATATTTTATCAACAAATCTTAAATATCTTTTAGAACAAGACAGAATATAATAATTAAACAATGAGCCGGGCGCGGTGGCTCACGCCTGTAATCCCAGCACTTTGGGAGGCCGAGGCGGGCGGATCACAAGGTCAGGAGATCGAGACCACGGTGAAACCCCGTCTCTACTAAAAATACAAAAAATTAGCCGGGCGCGGTTGTGGGCGCCTGTAGTCCCAGCTACTCGGGAGGCTGAGGCAGGAGAATGGCATGAACCCGGGAGGCGGAGCTTGCAGTGAGCCGAGATCGCGCCACTGCACTCCAGCCTGGGCGACAGAGCGAGACTCTGTTTCAAAAAAAAAAAAAAAAAAAAAATTAAACAATGAAAATAATATGTATTTTTAACATAGAACTCTGAATTAATTTTATTTATGTAGAAGAGCAAGATATGTTGAATAAACTAATCATACATTACTCTATGTTTTCTTTATATTCCATGCATATTAAGATTAAAAGTGCAGACTGGGTGCGGTGGCTCACACCTGTAATCCCAGCAGTTTTTTTTTTTTTTTTTTTTTTTTTTTTTTTTTTTTTTTGAGACGGAGTCTCGCTCTGTCGCCCAGGCTGGATTGCAGTGGCCCGATCTCGGCTCACTGGAAGCTCCGCCTCCCGGGTTCACGCCATTCTCCTGCCTCAGCCTCCGGAGTAGCTGGGACTACAGGCGCCCGCCACCACGCCCGGCTAGTTTTTTGTATCTTTTTAGTAGAGACGGGGTTTCATCGTGTTAGCCAGGATGGTCTCGATCGCCTGACCTCGTGATCCGCCCGTCTCGGCCTCCCAAAGTGCTGGGATTACAGGCTTGAGCCACCGCGCCCGGCCAATCCCAGCACTTTGGGAGGCCGAGGTGGGTGGATCACGAGGTCAGGAGATCAAGACAGTCCTGGCTAACATGGTGAAACCCTGTCTCTACTGAAAACACAAGATAGCCAGGCGTGGTGGTGGGTGCCTATAGTCCCAGCTACTTGGGAGGCTGAGGCAGGAGAATGGTGTGAACCCAGGAGGTGGAGCTCGCAGTGAGCTGAGATGGTGCCACTACACTCTAGCCTGGGCAACAGAGCGAGATTTCCTCTAAAAAAAAAAAAAAAAAAAGGAAAAAAAGATTAAAAGTGTATAATTAAAAAAAAATTAGACATAAAAATTGTGATTTAAATATGCATTTACTTATCAGTAGAAGTATTCACAGTTAAGAACTTGTATTATTTAAAAGAATCTGACACTCTGCAAAACAGAGATTTTTTTTCTCCAGCTAAACCTCAGAAGGTAAGTCAGCTATTACATAACGTATCCTACATACTTTTAGTATAAATAGTTGAAAGATTTATTTAAAACTAGGATGTCGTACCTCACACTGCAGAGCTCTTGTTCCCATTTAACTTTTTGGTTCTCTAACTGCTATTTTATTTGTTTGGCTTCTGATAGTTCCTTTTTGTAGTACACAAAACTTATTTTTCATTTGTTTTATTTTTGCTGTATGTTGTTCACAGTGATATTTTTTCAGTTCCCTTGCTGTTTCACAAGAAGGAATTGCGTCCAAGAATTTGGATAGGCAAACTGAATCCGTCTCAAGGAGGAGACAGAAATAAAGTATATTAGTACTTTGGGATATAAAGGACTGCATATTTTAACAATCACTAATTCATACACTGAATATATATTGATTGCCTACCATGTGGAAGGCATTATACTAAAGCTCTGCAGATTAAACAGAAAAAAACCTCTGCTCTTGTTTAGCTTAAAATATACTGAAAAACAAAGCCCCAGACAAGTGACAATTATAAATTCAGATAGATACTATAAGGAAACAGATTGCTAAGAATGAGATCTATACTAGGCCCACGGAAAATTCTCCTGAGGAATGTATGGCTACACTGAGGAATGAAGATTGAAAAGGAAGCAGTTGAGCAAAGGGGGATGGAAAGCATTTTAGCCAGTCTGTGGCACGTGCTGAAATGCTACTGTAGTCTGCCTCTAGCCAAGAGAGTACAACAGACACTGCTTTTTCTTCTTAGTTAAAATAACTAAAAACAAAACACGCAAAATACATTAAACAATGTTACAGACAATGGACAGTAGGCAAAGAAGATAATGATCTTTGAAAAACACACACAAAAATGGAAAGCAGGCCGGGCGCGGTGGCTCAAGCCTGTAATCCCAGCACTTTGGGAGGCCAAGACGGGTGGATCACAAGGTCAGGAGATCGAGACCATCCTGGCTAACACAGTGAAACCCCGTCTCTACTAAAAAAAAAATACAAAAAAAAAAAAAAACTAGCGGGGCGAGGTGGCGGGCGCCTGTAGTCCCAGCTACTCGGGAGGCTGAGGCAGGAGAATGGCGTGCACCCGGGAGGCGGAGCTTGCAGTGAGCTGAGATCTGGCCACTGCACTCCAGCCTGGGCGACAGAGCGAGACTCCGTCTCAAAAAAAAAAAAAAAAAAAAAAAAATGGAAAGCAAACCTTTCGAATGTTTCAGCTTCCTACCTTGACAGAGATTCCAAGACATGACACAGGAAGAAAAAATTGAGGTGGGGTCTACCAGACTCTCTTGGCTACAGTGATGAAGCTCAGAGTCTGGTAAAACCAAAGCAGACAGCCACCTGGAACCAATTTTTCAACTGGAAACCTGATGTCCACCTGGTGCCTGATGTCCATTTGGAAACTGGAGTCCACCTGGGAACTGGCATACGCCTAAGACATAGTGTCGAGCTGGTGTTTGATGTTCAATGTTCACCAGGCTCCAGGTGGACACCAGGCCCCAGGTTGACACCCAGGCTCCAGGTGGACACTGGGCCACAGATGAACTCCAGGCCTCCAGTGAACATCAGGCCCCCAGTGAACATCAGGCCTCAGGTGAACATGAGGCCCCAGGTGAATACCCAGGCCCCAAATGGAAACCAAAACCCCAGACGTCCAGGCATTAGACCCCATGTGGACATCCAGGCCCCAGGAAGTCATGAGGCCCCAGGTGGACATTCAGACCCAGGTTGACACCCAGGCCTCAGGCGAACAGCAGGCCAAGAATTCCAGGCCCCAGGTGAAGAGCAGGCCCTAGGTGGACAGCAGGATCCAGGTGGACACAAGGCACCTAGGTGGATACATAAGACCCTGGTGAACATCAGGCCCCATATGGACACCCAGACCCTAGAAGGACACCAGGCCCTATGAGGATACGAAAATTCAAATAAACACTAGGCCCCAGGCTGAAATCAGATCCAAGGAGGACACCAGACCTCCAGTGACAACCAAGCCCCAGGGGGCTAGGTGGGCCCCAGCTGGATAGCAGGTACCAGATTGACATCCAGGGCCCAGGTAAACACCAGGCCCCAGAAGAACAACAGGCACAAGGTAGACATAGACCCCAGGTGCACACCAGATCCCACGTGGATGTCTAGGACCCGGGTGAACAACAGGCCCGAGGTGAAAATCCAGTCTCCAGGAGGGCACCAAGCCCCAGGCAGACACCAGGCCCCAGGAGGACACCAAGATACAAATGGACATCAGGCCTCAGATGGACACCAGGCTCCAGGTGGACATCAGCCCCTAGGTGAGTATCAGGTGAACACCCAGTCTCAAGGTAGACGTCAGGTCCTAGGTAGACAGTAGCCACTGGGTGAACACTGTGCCCCAGGCAGACACCAGGTCTCAAGTAGACACCCAGTCCCCAGGTGGACACCAGAGACCAGGCAGCCTGATAAGACTCCAGGTGGACACCAGGCTGCAGGTGGTACCAGGCTCCCAGCTGATACCCAGGTCCAGGGAAACACCCAGGCCCCAGGTAGACAGCAGGAACCAGTGCACCCCAGGCACCCAGGTAGACACCTAGGCCGCTGGTGAACATCAGGCCTCAGGCTGGATACCCAGGCCCCAGGTAAACACCCAGGCCCCATATGTCAGGTCATTAGGTCCCATGTAAACAACTAGGCCGCAGGAAGTCATCAGGCCCTGGTGGACACTGAGACCCCAGGTGAATATCCAGTCCCAGGCTGACACAAAGGACTCAGGTGCACACCAGGCCCTAGGAGAACTCCAGCCCCAGCTGAAGATCAATGCCCCAGTTGGATACCCAGGCCCTAGCTAACTACCAGGCCCCAGGATTCCATCAGGCTCCAGGTTTTCATCAGGCCTCAAGTGGATACTACACTCTAGGTGGACGTCAGGAAATGCCCAGTTCCCAGGTCAAAACCAGGCTGCTGATGAACACCCTGACCCCAGGTAAACATGAGGCTTCAGGTGGACACGTGACTGTAACTGGACATCAGGCCCTGGATGGACACCCAGCCCCATATGGATACCTAAACCCCTGGTGAATATCAAGCCCCAGGTGCACATCTGGGTCCCAAGTAAACATCTAGGCCTCAGAAGTCCAGACATCAGGCCCCATTGGAAATCCGGGTCCCAGGAAGTCCTCAGGCACCAGGAAACACTCAGGCCTCAGTTAGATATCCGGTCCCAAGTTGACACCCAGGGACCTAATGTCCACCTGGAGCCTGGTATCCATCTAAAGCCTGCGGTCTGCCGGGGGCATTATTATGTCCCTTGAAGACTAAATATCCAACAAGGGCCTGATTTTCACCTGAGGCCTGGGTATCTGCCTGAAGTCTTGGTATCCTCCTTGGGCCTGAAGGCCATCTGTGACATTCTGTCCCACTGGGGCCCAGGTGTAAACCCGGTCCCTGATGTAAACCTCAAGTCCAGTGTGTACCCAGCTGGGACCTGACGGCCACCTGAGGCCATATATCTACCTGGAGCCAGGGTGTCCACTTGGGGCCTAATGCTCACCAGGAGCACCTAGGCCTCAGAAGTCCTGACATCAGGCCTCATGTGGAAATCCGGGTCCCAGAGAGTCCTCAGGCACCAGGAAACACTCACGCCTCAGTTGGATATTCGGTCTCACGTCAGGTGACGAAACAAGTCTTAACAAATATGAGAATATTAAAATAATACCAAGTGTCTTCTGAGAGCACAATGTAATAAAACAATAAATCAAAAATAGCAAACAGGAAAATTCGCAAATATATGGAAACCAAATGACACTCTCTTGAACAATCATAGAGTAAAAGAGAACATCAACAGGATATTTTTAAAATAGCTTGATATATACAAAAATGCAAAATAAAATCATCAGAATTTATGGAATGCTGCGTAAACATTATTAAGAGTTTATAGCACTGAACACCAACATTTTTTAAAAAGAAAGAGCTGTATAAATCAATGCAACTTTACAACTCAACGAACTAAAATAAACACAAAGTCAGCCAAAAAAAAAAAAAAAAAGAAAAGGAAATAATACTGACTACAGCAAAAGTAAACAAAGTAGGGAGTAGAAAAACAAATAGAAGGCCGGGCGCGGTGGCTCACGCCTATAATCCCAGCACTTTGGGAGGCCGAGACGGGCGGATCACAAGGTCAGGAGATCGAGACCATGGTGAAACCCGTCTCTACTAAAAATAGAAAAAATGAGCCGGGCGCAGTGGCGGGCGCCTGTAGTCCCAGCTACTCGGGAGGCTGAGGCAGGAGAATGGCGTGAACCCGGGAGGCGGAGCTTGCAGTGAGCCGAGATTGCGCCACTGCACTCCAGCCTGGGCGATAGAAAAACACCCCGTCAAAAAAAAAAAAAAAAAAGAAAAACAAATAGAAAAAAAAATGAAACAAAAATTGGTTTTTAAAAGATAAATGACATTGACCAACTCTTAGATAAAACGTTAGAGTACTCAAATAGACAAAATCAGCAATTAAAGAGTAAATGTTGCAATGCATAACACAGAAATAAAAAAGATCACAGGGGATCTTTTGAACAATTACATGCCAACGACTTGGATAACCTGCCATATTATGAACAATTATATGCCAACAACTTGGATAACCTGGAAGACATGGATAAATTCCTAGAAACATACAATTTGCCAAGACTAATTCAAGAAGAAACAGAAAGCCTGCACAAACCATTAAGAAAAAGATGAAATCTGTTGTCAAAAACTCTTCAACCAAGAATAGCACAGTTCCAGGTGGCTTCATGGGGAAAGTCTACCAAACACCCAAAGAACGAACATCAACCCCTTCTTTTTTTTTTTTTTTTTTTTTTTTTTTTTTTTTTTTTTGGGGG
>NC_037678.1:30927548-30979673 GCF_003255815.1 Theropithecus gelada | reverse complement strand
CCGGATCTCAGCTCACTGCAAGCTCCGCCTCCCGGGTTTACGCCATTCTGCTGCCTCAGCCTCCCGAGTAGCTGGGACTACAGGCGCCCGCCGCCTCGCCCGGCTAGTTTTTTGTATTTTTTAGTAGAGACGGGGTTTCACCGTGTTCGCCAGGATGGTCTCGATCTCCTGACCTCGTGATCCGCCCGTCTCGGCCTCCCAAAGTGCTGGGATTACAGGCTTGAGCCACCGCGCCCGGCCCATCAACCCCTTCTATAACCTTCAAAAGATAGAGGAACAAACACTGTCAAATTCGTTTTGTGTAGCTTGATTCCAAAGCCAGGAAAAGGAAATGCAAGAAAAGAAAACTACCAACCATATCCCTGAACAAAGCTGGAGCCATTGCACTGTCTGATCTCAAAATGTACCACATCGTTGTAGTAATCAAAGTGGCACGCTACCGGCACGATAAAGACATACAGACCAACGGACAGAATAGAGGACCAAGAAATAAAGCGACACCTTTACAGTTAACTGATCTTTGACACAGGTGTCAAGAACACACAATGGGGAGAGGACAATCTCTTTAACAAATCGTGTTGGGATGACTAGATATACACATGCAGAAGAATGAAATTAGACCCGTATTTCACCTTATATTTCACAAAAATCAACTCAAAATGCTTCAAATACTTATGTCTTATACTTGCAACTGTAAAATTTCTAGAAGAAAACATGAAGAAAAACCATCTTGGCATTGGTCTTGGCAATAATTTTCTGGATATTACATGAAATGCACAGGCAACAAAAGCAAAAATAGGCAAACGAGATTATGTCAAACTACAAATCTCCCGCATAGCAAAGGGAACAATCAAGAAAACTGCAAGGCAATATTAAGAATGGGAAAAATATTTCCAAACCATATATCTGATAAGGAGTTAATATCCAAAATATATAAAGAACTTATGCAATTCAGTATCAAAAAAACTCAATTAAAAAATAGTCAAAAAGAGGCCGGGCACGGTGGCTCAAGCCTGTAATCCCAGCACTTTGGGAGGCCGAGGCGGGCGGATCACGAGGTCAGGAGATTGAGACCATCCTGGCTAACACGGTGAAACCTCGTCTCTACTAAAAAATACAAAAAACTAGCCGGGCGAGGTGGCGGGCGCCTGTAGTCCCAGCTACTCGGGAGGCTGAGGCAGGAGAATGGCGTAAACCCGGGAGGCGGAGCTTGCAGTGAGCTGAAATCTGGCCACTGCAGTCCAGCGTGGGAGACAGAGCAAGACTCCATCTCAAAAAAAAAAAAAAAAAAAAAAGGTCAAAAAGACTTAAACACTTCTCAAAAGAATATATTCAGATGGTCAAAAAGCACATGAAAAGGTACTCAAAATCTCTAGTCATTAGGGAAATGCAAACAAAACAAAAATTAAGACAGCACCTCACACATGTTAGGATGACTATTTCCAAAAAGAGGAAAGATATCAAGCATTAGAGAGGATGTGGAGAAAAGGCAACTTTGTATAGTGTAGGTATTCCATTTATAGGTACAGTCATCAGAGCTGATCAAATTCAGTGAAAAAAGAAAACAAATCAGGAATCTTGAGTCCTTTTGAACCAGGTATTGAAAGTTTTAGTTTTTTAAATCATGAAATATAATTTTTTTTAGTAGCAGTACCTTTAATATCTGATATGAGCAATCTCACACAAGGAGAAAATAGTAAATTACATCTAGCAAACCACCACTGATAAAAGAGAATAAAATTGTACCATGTCAGGCTCATAGAATAAAAACACGGTTGCCATGAACATTATGAATATAGTAGGTGTGAGATAAGCTACTGCATTTTTATTCTTATTGTCATGGCTGTGGGACAGGAGTAAGAATTCTGCATTGTCGGACATGTACCCGATCCCCTAATCCTGGAGACCAAACTCTGTGCTGGCCATGATACCCGCAGTCAAAGGCGCCCAGTACGACTGTGCGGTGGCGGTATCAGGTGTGGATTCCTCAGTGGGGTCCCTGCCAGGGTGGCTGTGCTCAGAATTCAGTTAAGTGTGCTAGGCTTCTTGATTAAGTATTGACGGTGGCAAAGTGTGTTTGTTTGAGGCTTAGGCAGTATTTCAGTATCACAGCCCGTACGTTTTCCTATGCATTAAAAGAACCACCAGGTGATAAGCTGCTCTCCTTTGAGGGCTTTCATAACATAACAACCTTTTCACCTTTTGCCTGTGTATCAGCTTTTCCTTCCTAATAACTCACCTCAAAACTTAGTGTTTTAAAACACCTAAAATTGACGTATTAATAGCTCACAATTCTGTAACTCCGCTGGGTGGTTCTTTGGGTGGCCTCGGATATGCTCGTTCATGCGCCTCTAACTAGTCGGCTTCCAGAGCAGCTCAGGGTTGGTTGCTGCAGGGGGCCTTACCTGGGGTGGCTGCTCCAGGCTCCATGGGTCTCTCAACATCCCCGGGCTAGGCTGGAATTGTTCCTATGGTCTCAGAAGGGCTCCAAGAGTTGTCTCTGAATAATGAAATCTCCCAGGTTTTCTGGCCTGGTCTCCATCTTCTATTGTTACCAGAAGATTGTAAAGAGGCCATAGCTTCCCTAAAGAGGACCCGGAGGCAGGACGCCACCATTCCTAGTCGCTACCCCTGGGATTCCCTCGTCTGACCTAACTTGCTGGGAGGGCCCAGCCTCGCCTGAACGCCGACCCTGAGCATGCGCAGGCAGCAGCACGGCCTCGCCCGCGCCCACCTCCGGGCCCGCTGCGGCGCCCAAACAGGAATGACTGTGCTCATTTTTCAGTTGAAAAATAAAATCTAAGTTTCAGTGAGGTTGGAATTCGTTCAGCGCGATTGTTTCAAAATGTAGAGAAGTTCTCCACAATAGATGTTTTCTGAAGTCATGGGCTCTCTTCATAATGACATGTTGAAAAATAACATCTATGCCGGGCGTTGTGGCTCACGCCTGTAATCCTAGCACTTTGGGAGACCGAGGCGGGTGGACCACGGGGTTGGAAGATCGAGACCATCCTGGCTAATATGGTGAAACCCCGTCTCTACTAAAAATACAAAAAAATGAGTGGAGGCGGGCGCCTGTAGTCCCAGGTACTCCGGAGGCTGAGGCAGGAGGCGAGCTTGCAGTGAGCCGAGATCGCGCCACTGCACTCCAGCCTGGGCGACAGAGTGAGACTCTGCCTGAAACAAAAACAAAAACAAAAACAAAAAAGAAAAAACTTATCCTCTCATCATCCATCGTTTAATATTCTTCCTTCCAATTCCCTGATCATCTAGCCAACTACTAGCAGCTACTCATGAATCAGGGTCCACTTCTGGTAAAACCACCTGTACACAAGTTAGGTAAGTGAACCAATGTGGGAAATTTGTCAGTTTCTAAGCTTGTCTGTTTAGCCATAGAATGGACCCAGAGAATCACTGATCCAACTGTGAGACAATCAGGTAAAAATTTCATTATCATTTGACCCCCCAAAAACCTGAACTGTTCTGATTTTTTTTTTTTTTTTTTTTTTTTGAGACCGAGTCTGGCTCTGTCTCATGCCCATGGTAGATCCCACTAGCAGCTGAATTTCTTTATTAGTCCTATTGCAAACACGAAGTTTTGTATTAGCACCTCAGGGGAATTATTTAATTTTGCAAAAGTATGTCATCCTAATTTATTTATTTATTTTTTCTAAGATCTGGTAATAAGGATCCACTCTCTGTTTCCTATCTTTTTCTGCTTACTCATCCTGCTTCAGGTGACCTCCTTTTATTCTTAGGTTCAGAGTTATGGCTGACCTCTGCTTTACTCAAATACAGAATGTATTTTGGTTTCTCATTTTGTTTATTGCTTCTGTCTTCAAATTAGAAATCCTAGAGTTCATTAGATTTATGTTTTTGTTTATTTTTGAAAGAGCATCCTGCTCTGTCACCCAGGCTGGAATGCAGTGGCACAATGACTGCTCACTGTGGCATTGACCTCCTGGGCTCCAGTGATTCTCCTGCCTCAGCCTCCCAAGTAGCTGGGATTACAGGCACCTGCCACCACACCCGGCTAATATTTGTATTTTTAGAGGGTTTCACCATGTTGGCCAGGCTGGTCTCGAACTCCTGATCTCAGGTTATCTGCCCACCTTGACCTCCCAAAGTTCTGGGATTACAAGCATGAGCTACCGTGCCCAGCCAATTTTTATGACCATGAGTGGGGACAGATTTACTAAACAGATCACGAAGAGCCATAGTTTTCAGGGAAGAAATTGATAAATTAGACTATATTCAAATTAACAATTTCTGTTTATTAAGAGACACCACTAAGAAAATGACAAAACAAGTTGCAGAATGAGAACAGATCTATGACATAGAACTGACAGAGGGCTCACATCAACGACATATAAAGAGCTCTTAAAAATCACTAAGAGAAAAATGGGTAAAAGATATAAACATGTAATTTATAAAAGCAAATACTTGAATGTGTTCAACTTTATTAATATTCATATAAATGCAAATTAACATCACAACAAGATAACACATCCTCCAAAACGGCTGAAATGTGAAAGACAGAACCCCAGGTGTTGGATAGAATCTGGAGCAACAAGAACCCTCATCTGCTGGAGGGGACACTGTGTTTGGCATTGAATACTAGTTCTAGAAAGTAGCACATTTAGGACTCAGGTATTTCACTCTTAGGATAACAGAAACACATGCACAGGTGCATCGAAAGACATGTATGGAAATGTGTGTGGCATCATTCTGTGTCATTGGAAAAATATCTTGACACAAACCCCAAATGTGACTTCTGTTTTCCAGCTGGGAAGCTGTCACTCCTGTCCTCACAACAACAACCAAAACACCTTGAAGAAGCTGAACATTAACAACTTGTCTTAGATCCACCAGAGACTTGAGGCTAACAGGGCAAACTATTATCCCCCCACTGGAGGGGCAACAAGTCCCAGCCTAACAAGATCGGAGACTGGCTGCGGCGCCAGAACCACAGTGGGAAGACTGAAATGTAAATGACAAATCGCTGGAGGCTTCGTGTACAGAAACTTGAGAATTAAGAATTAAGGGAGCCCAGTCTTAGGGGGCCCTACACTTTCAGGAACCTCCAGGAGCTCTGCCAGAGGCTCTTGTGAACATCAGAGAAAAATTCCCTCCCATTTCCCACAGGGAAGGGGAAAAGTAACTACATTGAAATATGCCCAGGGCGTTCCGTTCTCCTTAGCAAAAGCCTGCCCCAGGGAAACTGTTTCACCAGAGTCTAACCACCTTGGGCTTTAGCAGGGCCTAACACGTGTTAGTATAAGAATAAAAATCACATCAAACTTTTCTTCAGAACCCATGCAAGCAAGCAAGAAAACTCCACCAACCTAAAATTCTGTATCCAGCAAAATTATCTTTCCAAAGTGAAGAAAAATAAAGACTTTCTCAGACAAACACAAATTTGCTGTCAGTAGATCTGTCAAAATGTTAAAAGAAGTTATCCAGAGAGAAGAAAATGATATAGGCTAGAAACTTGGATCTAGATAAAGAAAAAAAGGTTTTAGAGAAGGAAGAAAGGGACTTCCTGGCTCCCTCCTCCAGGGGGCACTGGTGCCATGCCCAGCACGCAGATGCCCCTACCCAATGCCGAATAGGAACACAGAGCACCGTGAATTGCTGGCTCTAAAAGGAAGAGTGGAAGATTTGTGTTCTCAACCCACAGCTGCTACTGCTACATTTAAAGACACTGCCGTGAACATTGCAAGTTCTCTGGCTCATGGAGGGAGGAATCTATTCCAAAGACTCGGGAAAAACTGTAAATTAAACAAAAATATGGTGAAATCTGTTTCCTGAGCTTTACTGATGTTAATAATGCACTTTATTGGTCAGGCACAGTGGCTCACAACTGTAATCCTAGCACTTTGGGTGGCCAAGGCGGGAGGATCACAAGGTCAGGAGATCGAGACCAGCCTGGCCAACATGGTGAAACCCTGTCTCTACTGAAAATACAATAATTAGCTGGGCATGGTGGCACGTGCCTGAAATCCCAGTGACTTGGGAAGCTGAAGCAGGAGAATTGCTTGAACCCGGGAGGTGGAGGTTGCCGTGAGCTGAGATGGCACCACTGCACTCCAGCCTGGCAACAGAGGAAGACCCCCTCTAAAAAAAAAAAAAAAAAAAAAAAAAACTGGTCACCTTTTCACCATATAAAAAAATTAGCTCAGGTTGGATTAAAGATTTAAATTTAAGACCTCAAACTACAATAATCCTAGAAGAAAAATTTCAAAAGTACCATTCTGGATATGGGCTATGGGAAATAATTCATGACAAAGTCTTCAAAAGAAATTGCAACAAAAGCAAAAGTTGACAAGTGGGACCTAATTAAAGTAAAGAGCTGTCACACAGCAAAAGAAACCAACAGAGTAAACAGACAACCTACAGAATGGGGCGAATTACTCACAAACCATCATACAACAAAGGGCTAATATCCAGAATCTATAAGGAACTTAATTCCACAAGCAAAAAATGAATAACCCCCTTTGAAAAGGGGCCATAGTCATAGACACTTCTCAAAAGAAGACATACATGCAGGCAACAAACATGAATAAAATGCTCATCATCACTAATCATGAGAGAAATGCAAATCAAAACCACAGTGAGATATTATCTCACACCAGTCAGAATGGCTATTTTTAAGAAGTCAGGCCGGGCGCGGTGGCTCAAGCCTGTAATCCCAGCACTTTGGGAGGCCGAGACGGGCGGATCACGAGGTCAGGAGATCGAGACCATCTTGGCTAACAGGGTGAAACCCCGTCTCTATTAAGAAATACAAAAAACTAGCCGGGCGAGGTGGCGGGCGCCTGTAGTCCCAGCTACTCGGGAGGCTGAGGCCGGAGAATGGCGTGAACCCGGGAGGCGGAGCTTGCAGTGAGCTGAGATCCGGCCACTGCACTCCAGCCTGGGCGACAGAGCGAGACTCCGTCTCAAAAAAAAAAAAAAAACAAAACAAAAAAACAAAAAAAAAAAGAAGTCAAAAAAATAGCAAGATACTGGCAAAGATAAGGAGAAAAGAGAATGCTTATACACCGTTGGTGGGAATGTAAGTTAGCTCAGCCACTGTGGAAAGCAGCTTAGAGATTTCTCAAAGAACATAAAACAGAACTAACATTCAGCCCAGCAATCTCATTACTGAATCTGTATCCAAAAGAAAACAAGTCATTCCACCATAAAGACAGGTGCACTCGTATGTTTATTGCAACACTATTCACAATAGCAAAGACATGGGATCAACCTAGGTGCCCCTCAACAGTGGACTGGATACAAATGTGGTACATATAGACCATGGAATACTGTGCAGCCACAACAGAATGAAATTATGTTCTTTGAGGGAAAATGGCTAGAGCTGGGATCCACTAAGTAAACTAATGTAGTAACGGAAACCAAAGGCCTCATATTCTTATAAGTAGGAGCTAAACTCTCAGTACCCGTGGACATGAAGGTGGTAACAATAGACACTAGGGACTGCTAGGAGCGGGAGGGAGGAAGGAAAAGGCTGAAAAAACCGCTGAGTACTGTGTTCAGTACCTAGGGGTTGGAATCATTAATACCCCAATCCTCAGCAGCACACAATATACCCAGGGAAAAAAGCTGCACGTGCACACCCTGAATCTAACATAAAAGTTGAAAAAGAAAAAAACAGAATGGAATCTCTGTCTGTTCTCAACATATCAGTCATGCCCCTCTTCAATTTGAAACTCTCACTATTGGCTATATTTGGGGATACCCTATTTCCCATCTCATAACTTATTTTAGGAAGCACAGAATAATAATGTGTGGGCTTGGGATTCAGTTTTTGCAATAAAACACTGAGCCTTCAATGATCTTCCTGTACATGTAAAAACACAGCTGTCTGCATGGCAGCAGCTGGACCCCACAGTGTGGATTGTGCCTTCACCCTGAAATGTCTATGATGCCCTATCGCCACGGTGATGGGATTAGGGATCTCTTGCCCTCGGTCCTAAGTGCCACTATCTGTGCTGAGTTTTTCAAAGGTCAGAGCAGATTGAACCTTTGTGGTTTCATTTTTCCTGATTTTGATTTTTCTTATGGGGAACCTGTGTTCCTGCATTCGAGGTATGTTCATCCTGGCCTGTCAAATGCGGTCTTTTCAAATTACTTGTTAATATTTTCAAAATATGTTATTTTTAAAATCCTCTGTGTTTTCCATATGCAGTTATAAATATGTTTTCTGGTTATGTTTTATTCCTCACTTTATATATTTGATTCTTGTGTCAAGCAGGGCGCCTGTGAACTTTTTCTTCATTTAAAAAATATATATCATTTGCTTTTACATCCTCCACCCTTCAACGCTCCCCACCCCAAATTAAGTTATTCCCTTGGGGAGCATATGGCAAAGTCTATTTTAAGGCAGTTTTTAACCTAATTAAGAACCTATGAAATCATTACTATCAATTATCTGTTGACCATGGGTATAAAACACTGAGCCTTCAATAACCTTATGTGCAAAAGCACACTTGTCTGCATGGCAGCAGTTGGACCCCACAATGTGGATTGTGCCTTCACCCCAGAATGTCTATGATGCCCTATTGCCATGCTGATGGGATTAGGGATCTCTTGCCCTCGGTCCTAAGTGCCACTGTCTGTGCTGAGTTTTTCAAAGGTCAGAGCAGATTGAACCTTGGTGCTTTCGTTTTCCCTGATTTTGATTTTTCTTATGGGGAACCTGTGTTCCTGCATTCGAGGTATGTTCATCCTGGCCTGTCAAATGTGGTCTTTTCAAATTACTAGTTAATACTTTCAAAACATGTTATTTAAAAAATTATCCTCTGTATTTTCCATAGGCAGTTACAAATATGTTTCATGTTGATGTTTTATTTCTCAATTTATATATTTGATTCTTGTGTCAAGCAGGGTACCTTTGAAATTTTTCTTCATTTAAAAACTATGTATCTTGACTTAGGCCTGTAATCCCAGCACTTTGGGAGGCCAAGGCGGGAGGATCACGAAGTGAGATCAAGACCATCCTGGCCAATACGGTGAAATCCTGTCTCTACTAAATATACAAAAAAATTAGCCAGATGTGGTGGCAGCTGGTGAAGTCCCAGTGTGGTGTAGTCCCAGGTACCCGGGAGGCTGAGGCAGGAGAATTGCTTGAACCTGTGAGGCGGAGGTTGCAGTGAGCCGGGATGGCACCATTGCACTCCAGCCTGTGCAACAGAGCAAGACTCCATCTAAAAAAAAAAATCTATATATATATATGTACACACATATATACATACATATATACATATATACACACATATATATACACATATATATACACACACACATATATACACACACACATCATCAAAATCATAGAATTGTCAATTACAGTCAATCACCCAACCTTCTCACCTTTCCAGAGTAATCTTAGTCAAATATTTTTTTTGTTACCCAGTGAAATGCAGCATTTCAACTCAGAAAGATAAATAGAACGAATTGGTAGAGACTGTTAACTAAGAACAAACAGTATTATTTATACTCAGAAACAAGTAGATCATGTACATATATATGAAGATAAAAATTAAAGGGATAATTGTATAATTTGCATGTCGAGAGCTTTGAAAACCTATTTACTTGTTAATGCTGTTTTGATGGATTGTGTGACTTAGTTCTCCCAAGCCATCATCCAGGGCTCTGTGCAGGAGTTCAGTGCTCATCAGTTCCGTGACTTGGAAACTGTCTAAGTTTAGAGGCACTTGTATTTGTTAGTAAATAAGGCAAGATGCTATTGTTTCACGGGTTTTAGTGCAGAAGACTAGATAGATAAGCTGCTCCACCCAGCACACTGGTGTTCATTTCATGGTCATCTCATCTGTTGACCGTGGATATAAAGCATTTATCTTCAATGACCTTCCTGTACATGTAAAAGCACAGCTGTCTGCATGGCAGCAGTTGGACCCCACAATATGGATTCTGCCTTCACCCTGAAATGTCTATGATATCCTATCGCCATGGTGATGGGATTAGGGATCTCTTGCCCTTTGCTCTGCCACTGTCTGTGCCAGCCAAGCCACTAGGCCATTGTGGCAGACAGCAGTGCCCTTTGTGTGGAGGGCACTGAGTGTGCACTGAGGCAGACACAGCACTTTTGACAACTTTATCTGCTTCTTTCAAAACTGGGTCTGAATTTTGATAAAGTGGTTGGTTTTAGGCCAAGAAGGTGTGTAAGCCTCTGAGCCTTATTAAGCTGTGAAATCTAAAGCAGGTCATTTCACTGATAATTAAGCCTCATGAGCACTTATACTGTACCCTTTACCTACATCGAATCATTCGGCCATCACCACAGACATATGGCATGATTGATTTACTATCACCTTTCGCTGGGCAGAAAAAGACAGAGATGAATGTGCCCAAGCTTATCAGCCCCTCAGCAAAAGAGCCGAAATGGGATCCCAAGCATATGGCCCCAGTGCTGCGGCTCTGAACTACCGACCTGCCCTCAGCACTCAGCCGTGGGATTGTGAGTCACTGTGCAAGGGAGTTCCAACATCTGCGTGTATGTGTGGAATGATCTGAGCCTGCAGAGTTCCTACACATTAGCCACATTATAGGGTGGTGTCTGTGGTCACATAGCTCAGGGCAGGTATTAGTACATGAATAGCTTAGCTGTGTCATAGTCTTTACGTGAAAGGCACATAAAAGCCCAAATGCTTTTGAATTGGTTGAGGATTTTGAGTTGGAGGACAACACTTGGGACAACCGGTCACATTCTTTCAGTGCTCGGCCACTGCTCAGCACATATCCCAAAGCCGGTAAATAATGGAAAGACCCTTGATTGATATTTGATGGCATTATGAACTTCAAATGACCCCTATAGAAATGTTAAAAAAAAAAAAAAAAGTCTGTGAGCTACACAACCTGGGGACAAGACAAGTAAGAACACAAACTACCACTAAATAATTAGCCTCCTGTATCACCGTGGTTGCAACTCCCTTGACAGCTGGTTTGAAGAGCCTCAGCGCTCACCAGGGCCATCTCCCCGCTATGCCCTCTCTCGCTGTGGGTTGCCTGGGCTGAACATAGGCAGCCCCTCACATGATGACTGCTGACACAAGGCAAAGGAAGACTAAATGGAAAATGTAAGGTTATACTGATTATTTTAAAATATAAGTATTTCAGTATTTTCTAATCTTTAATAATTGATTTTTTTAGGGGAGTTTTTTTTGTTTTTGTTTTTGTTTTTGTTTTTGTTTTGAGACAGAGTCTTGCGCTGTTGCCCGGGTTGGAGTGCAGTGGCATGATCTCAGCTCACTGCAACCTCCGCCTCCTGTGTTCTAGCAATTCTCCTGCTTCAGCCTCCCGAGTGGCTGGGATTACAGGCATGTGCTACCACGCCCAGCTAAGTTTTTGTGTTTTTAGTAGAGATGGGGTTTCACTCTGTTAGCCAGGATGGTCTCAATCTTCTGACCTCATGATTCACCCAACTTGGCCTCCCAAAGAGCTGGGATTACAGGCCTGAGTCACCGCGCCTGGCCCGGCCCAACCCGTTTTTTGTTTTTGTTTTTTGTTTTGTTTTGTTTTTTGAGATGAAGTCTCTGTCATCCAGGCTGGAGTGCAGTGGCGCGATCTCAGCTCACTGCAACCTCTGCCTCCAGGTTCAAGGGATTCTCCTGCCTCAGCCTCCCGAGTAGCTGGGACTACAAGCACATGCCACCTTGCCTGGCTAAATTTTTGTGTTTTCTTTTTTCTTTTTTTTTAGTAGAGATGGGGTTTCACCATGTTGGTCAGGCCGATCTCGCATTCCTGACCTCAAATGACCCGCCCTCCTCGACCTCCCAAACTGCTGGGATTACAGGTGTGAGCCACTATGCCTGGCTAATTATTTTCGTAACCAAGACAAGAAATAAATATGATTAATGCTGGTGCATGGTATTAAATTTAGTCTTTAAAAAATTCACGCATAAACAAGGGCAGAACCCTGTACCCTCCATGATAAATGCAGTAGCAGTGTATGTGGGTCTGTGGAGGTTGAAAGGGACTTGGTAGGAGTCAGGAAGGTAGTGGCCATCCTGCTGGGCTTTTAAAGGATCTGAAGAAGTGACAGTATGCTGTGGTTGAATCCTAGCATGTATGTTAGTATTTGTTCATTTGGAGTTTGATTATTTCATGTTGCTTTCATTTGCCACTACCTGGAAAGCCAAGGGCTCTACTCTCATTTCCTTTCTGCTCTTTCTTTGCCTTCCTTGGTCCATAAAGAGGATGGTCCAGGAGAAGCTCATTCCATGCTTGTTAACCAGGCACATCCCTAAGTTCCAGTCCCTGAGTCATTCATGAGTAGCACCACCATGAACTGACAGCCATGCTGTGTCCTTCCACATCCCCTAGGTGACTCCTTCGAGCCTTCCAGAAAGTGGATGAGAAGGAAGCCCTACTCTACTACCACGGTAAAGTAGCCTGTCTTTGCCTAAGATGTAAATGTTGTTTTCTTGGTTCCCTTATTTTTCAGTTGATATCAGCTATGGGAAAATTATCCAGTACATTATAGATGTTAGCTAATATTTCCTTGGGAATGGAGGAGGTGTATCTTACCAACTGACACCTGATTCCAGAGGACATACAACATTGGCAGTGTCAGATAGTACACTGTGTGTTAAGGGATATTTTCTTCAGGAACAAGCTTTCCACTTTAGATAAGAATTCTGTAATTGCTAGCCCAAAATTATCTAGACAGAAACATTCTTCAGGAAAACTCCTGTGCTTTCCTACGGGAACTCTACTCTAGAGTTGGGGCTTTTGACTTGAACATTCTTTCCCATCTTGGTTACCCAGAGTTTCCAAGTGAACGAAAGACCTGTGCGAGCCATCCATAGCATGGCCTGATTCTCAGAGTGTTTTCCTTCTCTAATTACAGGTGACTTCAGGGAGCACATTCAATGGTACGTATTCTGGAATCGCTCACTGGCTGTGAGAAAAAGATTCTGTAGGAAATGTGGAGCCTAACTGCTGGCTTTTGTCTGGAGAGCCTCCATGATCTAAGACGCTTGGTGGGAATGAGGATGGGGGGGTATAGTAAAAGAAACTGGTTTCCCAGGTGACAAACACTTTTTATCTATGTATAGTTCCTGGGAACATGTTCACATTAGGTGGTGTTCACGTTAGGTGACGTTCACATTAGGTTGTGTGGGAGTGTGTGTATTAGTGTTGGGGGGGGTGGGGTGGTCTATGTGCAAGTCTGCATGATTTGCTTGTGAATGTGTGTCTATGTGTGTTTCCCCTAGGAAAAAAATGTTGTGTTTACCCAACACAACTCTCAGTGCCATTTTTCTTAATTTAACAAATCAGACCACACATTTTACTTACATTAGTTCAAACCTCCTCATGCCCATATGCTGTGAGCTTGTTTATTGAATCCACATACCAGATGGAGAAACTAAGCCACATAAACAAATGTGCCCTGGCTCACTTGCTACGAAGTGAGGAGCCAAGATGTCTATTCGTACGGTGCTAATGTTGAAGGCCTGAACTACAACCTCTATTTATCAGCCAGTGAAGGGATCACTATTCACCATGCAAGGGAGCTCCAGCACCCTCTATGCCTGGAATTACCCAAGCCTGCAGAGATCCCAAACACCATCCCTCACATGAGAGAGCCTCAGTGATCTCAGAATCCAGGTAGCTATGTAGACATCTCCCTGCAGGTGTCACATAGTCCTTAGTGTGAAACAGACATAGAAAGCCCATGTTTCTGATCAAGTCACAGGTTCTGAAACACTAAGGGAGGCACTAAGTAGGACAATATGGTGCCTGTGTGTCATAGCTGGGTCTCTCCTCAAGACATGGCTCAAGTCCAATAAGAATTGGGGAAATGCTTTAGAGTCTTGGACAGAGTTATCACCACAAGCCCTCTGAGCTACGTAATTTAGGGATCATGACAATTAAGTACTCAAATTGCCACTTGGTTGTTATCCGGGTATCCGTCATCCTTGTGGCAACTCTCTTGTGAAGCTGGCGGGGAGAGCCTCAGTGCTGGAGCTCCCTTCTGGATGGACCCTCTCTGTGTTAGCAGGTGGGTGCAGGCGTGGGGGTCAGCACGCTCAGTGGATTTACACACACAGCATTGAAGAGTAAGACTGGGCTTCATTATTTACACATTTTCAATAACTGATGATCTTCATAACATAAAATCAATGATTTACTACATTAGAATACTGTCCCTAGTATTGAATCTTGTCTCTCAATAAAAGGTTGCTTAAAGTCACATGAGAGATTCCATTCAACTGATGATACATGGGACAGGCCGTGGCAGCAGTTAAAGCAGTCATTTGAAAAGGCTTTTACTATAAACTTACATCTAAGCCTGAGGTGGGGGATAAAAGAGATGATTAGCTCCCCTCTGCCATGTTCCTATTATGTGCGTGGTGGAGGACAATTACACAGGAAGGTGATGGAGGGAACAGAGCAAAGGATTGCACAGGTCCATTGAACCCATAAGACAATGTTGAGGTTAGTGAACGAGACTGCTCATTCTAGGTCAAATTTTACCTCGTGCATTCTTTCCATACTTTCTTCTAGTAGTTCCTTCTCTTTTTTATTAACTCGGTCACTGTTGCTAAAATCCTTACTAAAAGAGGACAAAGCTTTGTAATAACATAAAAACTTGAAAAGTTGTGATAGCTCAAATTTTACAAAATACTGGGGGCTTTTGCCTGAGACCTGGATGACCTAGTTGTATAAGAATGGGGGGGTCCTCTGAAGGAACTGGACTTCTGGGAAGAAAGATCTAAGTTGTCTCTCTGTGATATGGAGTTAGTCTTAAAGCCAGGGACATGGTAGTCTCTGAGAGCAAGCAGGGGGTCACAGAAGAACACAGAGAAATAAATAATGTGGGTAATACATATGTTTATAGTATCTAGAAGAAAACATCAAGATGTACATTAAAATATATCTAGAGTTTTGACAAAGACAACTAAAATATAAGAATCTTTAAAACTCACAATGCAAATCAGGACCACATGGCTTCCTTTTATTTCTACTGAACAGTAAAATAAACATAGCACCAATCTTGCGAACACACTTCCAGAGAATACACAGAGTAAATGCAGCCTTACTGCCTGATTATTTCCAGAGAATCTTGATTGCACTCCTGCAATAACAGACATTACAGAAAAGGGGAAGGACAGAAACATTTTTTCTGAAGGTAGAAGTCAAACCCTGAAAACAAACATTAGCAATCTAGCATCAGACTTGTTTTCAGAAAGGAAGAAAAATGGGATTTTATGGGGGGATTTCACTAGGGTTCATGGGGAGAGAAACAGTGGCTTTCTGAGATCGTTGTTAAAGTGTTGGGAGAAGAGACAGGGCCATTGGGTTAATGGAAGGGACATTTGGTGACAGAGGAAAACAGAACTTGGGGTGAACATCAGAGAGGGTCCTGTGGCTATGGAGAGGTCTCCCTAAGAAGAGACAGGACTCTGTCCCCTGCCACAGCAAGGTCTAGGGATGGATGTGGAGTGTGTAAATTAGAAACTGAATTTGGATGTGGAAAGAATGAGTGGAGAAGGCACACCCAGAGCTGGCGCAGCCACTGCCCATTCTCAGCCCGACCTTATTGCAGGCGGCTCTGATCAATAGTGAAGGAGGCAGTGGGGGTTGCAGACTTAATTCATTAAACCACCAAAGCACCAGCCACATGGCCACTTTTCCAGTTAATTCACAGTAGCTTGCATATTCAGGTTTGATCCGTGGAAGGGAAGTTACTCTTTGCAGACCCATCTTTTGACAATCATTTTGCAATGTCAGAAGGTCTGAACAGCCTTAGGAGGCAAGCAGACCCTGGTCCCTCAGTGTAGTCACTGGAGGAGACAGTCACTGAGAGGCAGCTGACAGGGTGAAGGGAGAGGGGAGGAAGGCCACAGAGATGACAGCCTTTAAAATAAACTGTCATCTTGGGGAGGTCAAGGATCTGAAAGAGGAAGGAGAATCTTTATCATTAAGGACCTGTCCTTATCTCAGGCATCTCCTCCAGAGCATCACCTTTGTCCACCCACACACCTCGGGCTAGGAGGACTGGAGAAAGACAGTGAGGGGGTCTCTTGGGTCTCTGGCACAGGGCGTGATGTAGAGGTGTCAGTTGCTCAGGAATCTCTGTCTCTAGGGAACCAAATACATTTCCCATCTCAGATCCTTCACTCATTGGGGTTGGGATTCTGGTCATCACTTATCATCTCTGAATGTCAGCACCCTCAAGTGTAAAATCCCAGCCACAGCCCCTCCTCTGCCCTCCCTGCAGGGCCGATGTTCTCCATAAGCCATAAGGCATCATGCCCACGGAAAAGCCGAATAGGAAACCATGTGCCACTCCCCCAGAGCCATCCGAGCACCCTCTCCATATTCAGCCACTAAGTGTCCAACTTATTCCTCCTGGCATGTAGTAAACACTTAGAGAACACTACTGAAGTACCAGTCCTCTCTTAAGGTTTTCCTGTATTTAGTGGTTTTTTAGCCCTATACTGTGATACTAAGAAGTAGGGCCTAAAAAGTATTGCTAAAATTTCATTATGACAGTGCAGAGGACTGAGGGCAGAGGGACAACATGAGCTTGCCAGGTCCACATGGCTTAGTGGAATTTGAATCCGGGCCCGCACTCTGCACCAGCCCTTCACTCGCAGTCGTCCTGCTGTGTTCTCCTCTCCGTGAAGGCACTGCCTACAGTCTGCCTGATAGAGGCGTTGAGTGCTCACTGAATCACTTTGATTCAGCAGGCTCTGCTTGGAAGCCTGTAAAGAACAGGATCATAAGTTTAAACTTAAAACTGATTATCACTATTTTCCCTCTAGTCTTCTGTCAGCAAGATGTCAACAGCCCTCTCTATTGTAAATGCATTAACCAGCATCTTCTCTCACAGAGGTTTTAAGAAGATACGCTGTGTACACCATCCAGCGTCGAAGGCATCATGACTTCTGGGTAAAGAAGATGTACCCACAAGAAGGTACTGTGGAAGTTCATTAATTAAGTTGATTTAAGAATCACAATTGTGGGGAGTATTCAGAGTCTATGTAAGAGGAAACTATGAAGAGATTAAGCCTTATTTTTTAATGTGTCGGAGTTCTAATTTGCCTAGTCAGTAAGTATTACTACAACCACAAAAGTAAATATCCACTTAAAAGTCAATTTTGGTTGATGTTTCATGACAGACAATGTTTCAAGCTAATGTCTAGAACTTACCTAGTTGTTAAACATTAGCATTGATCTCCCTGAAAGAGTGGTGCTATATTATTATTTTCCAATTAATATATTTCTTTAGAGAGTTTTAAATTGATATAAAAACTGAGCATATGGCCGGGCATGGTGGTTCACACTTATAATCCCAGCACTTTAGGAGGCCAAGGCAGGCAGATTATCTGAGGCCGGGAGTAGGAGACCAGGCTGGCCTACATGGTGAAACCCCATCTCTACTAAAAATACAAAAAAATATTAGCCAGGTGTGGTGGTGGGTGCCTGTAATCCCAGCTACTCAGGAGGCTGAAGCAGGAGAATCACTTGAACCTGGGAGGTGGAGGTTGCAGCCAGCCAAGATCACACCATTGCACTCCAGCCTGGGCAACAAGAGTGAAACTCTGTCTCAAAAAAAAAAAAAAAAAAAAGTAAGCATATAATACATGAAGTTCCCACATTATTCTGTCTCCTCACCCTCACTTCCTAATTTCACCTATTATTAACATCTTACATTACTGTAATACATTTGCTAATAATGAGAAAATATTGACACATTATTATCTGAAGTCTATCATTTGCATAATGTTCTTTCTTTCTGTTATACATATATATGAAGTTTGAAATATTTATAACATTATGTTCATCCTTACGGTCTCATAAAGAATATGTTCACCTCCTAAAAATCCCCTCTTCTCATTAATCTCTGTCCTTTCTCTGCAGAAACCTTGGCAACTATTAATATTTTTACTGTCACTTCAGTTTTGCCTTTTCCAGAATGTCATATAGTTGGAATCATATATTATGTAGTTTTTTCAGATGAATTTAGTTCACTAAATTGATGTATACTTAAGCTTCCTTCCTGTCTTTTTTATGCCTTAATAGCAAAAAATGACACAATAAATCACTAAATAATATTGCATTAAATGAATTTTTGTCTTTGTATTCACCTGTTGAAGAATTTGTTAGATTTCATGAGAGGAAACCATCTGGGTCTGGTGCTTTCTTTTTCAGAATGGTCTTAATATGAATTCAACTTATTTAATAGAAATAAGTGTATTCAAATTATCTAGGATTCTAGTGTGACCTTGGAAAGATTGTCTTTCAAGGACTTGATACATTGCACTGAGGTTACCAAACTGCGGTTATAGAATTGTTTATAATATTCCTTGATTATCCTTTTAATGCCCAACAGTTCAGTGGAGATGGCTCCTGTTTCATTTCTGAAATTGGTCATTTGTGTTATCTTTTTTTTCTTGGTTAGCCTGCATAGAAGTTCATTCATTGTAACGAGCATCTCAGAGAACCAGCTTTTGTTTTTATTGATTTTCTGATGATTTCAGTGTTTTAATTTTATTGACTTCCGTGATGTTGTTTATTACTTCTACTTGCTTTACATTGCTTTCCTTTATTTTCTACAGTTTCCTAATTGAAACATGATATTACTGATTTTAGATCTTGTGATTTTTAATGTATTGCATCCAATGCTATAAATTTCCCTCTAAGGACTGCTTTTGCTACATCTAGAAATCTTGTCAAGTCACATTTTCATTTAATGTAGTTAAAGCTTTTTTTTTTCTTTTTTTTTTTTTTAATTATACTTTTAAGTTCTAGGGTACATGTGCACAACATGCAGGTTTGTTACATATGTACACATGTGCCATGTTGGTGTGCTGCACCCATTAACTCGTCATTTACATTAGGTATATCTCCTAATGCTATCCCTCCCCCCTACCCTCTCCCCACAATAGGACCCAGTATATGATGTTCCCCTTCCTGTGTCCAAGTGATCTCATTGTTCAATTCCCACCTATGAGTGAGAACATGCAGTATTTGGTTTTCTGTTCTTGCGATAGTTTGCTGAGAATGATGGTTTCCAGCTGCATCCATGTCCCTACAAAGGACACGAACTCATCCTTTTTTATGGCTGCATAGTATTCCATGGTGTATATGTGCCACATTTTCTTAATCCAGTCTGTCACTGATGGACATTTGGGTTGATTCCAAGTCTTTGCTATCGTGAATAGTGCCGCAATAAACATACGTGTGCATGTGTCTTTATATCATCATGACTCTTTTTTTTTTTTTTTTTGAGATGGAGTCTCGCTCTGTGGCCCAGGCTGGAGTGCAGTGGCCGGATCTCAGCTCACTGCAAGCTCCACCTCCCGGGTTTACGCCATTCTCCTGCCTCAGCCTCCTGAGTAGCTGGGACTACAGGGGCCCACCACCTCGCGGGCTAGTTTTTTGTATTTTTTAGTAGAGACGGGGTTTCACCGTGTTAGCCAGGATGATCTCGATCTCCTGACCTCGTGATCCGCCCATCTCGGCCTCCCAAAGTGCTGGGATTACAGGCTTGAGCCACCGCGCCCGGCCTATACCATCATGACTTATAATCCTTTGGGTATATACCCAGTAATGGGATGGCTGGGTCAAATGGTATTTCTAGTTCTAGATCCTTGAGGAATCGCCACACTGTCTTCCACAATGGTTGAACTAGTTTACAGTTCCACCAACAGTGTAAGAGTGTTCCTATTTCTCCACATCCTCTCCAGCACCTGTTGTTTCTTGATTTTTTAATGATTGCCATTCTAACTGGTGTGAGATGGTATCTCATTGTGGTTTTGATTTGCATTTCTCTGATGGCGAGTGATGATGAGCATTTTAGTTAAAGGTATTTTTAATTTTCTATTGAGACTGCTTCTTTAACCCATGAGTTATTTAAAGGTGCATTGCTAATTTGTAAATATTTGGGGATTTTCTGGTTCTTTTACAGTTGTTGATTTTTTGTTGTCAGGTATGTGTTGCAAAAGCAGTCATCTATCTCATCTTGCCACCACCCAAGATGGCCCAGGATGTGGGCTCTCCCTGAGTGTATCTTTGGCAATCTGCCAGCCTGATGTGGTCTGCCTCCCTCTTTAGTCTGAGCTTGCCTTCTGCTTAGAAAGGGCCATTCTGAGTTCTGGCAGGAAGTTTTCCCAAAATTGAGAAGGTGACATTCTTACTCCCCAGTGCAGCCTGCACCTCTAACCTGTGGTCAGCAGACAGGACAGAGGCCCTCAGTAGACAGAGTTCAGCAGAGTCTCTGACCGAAATGCATCTTCAGAGTCTGTACCTACCCCCTGTGACCTCAGGCAGACTCTGTGTCCTAAAGCAGGAAGAACTGTGCGACCATCCTGTGGAAATTTGTGAGGCTCACCGTGTTACTCAAGTAAGGTCTTTGGAAAGTGTCATATTACTACTGTTTGTTAACTGCTTGTTGGTGGCCTGGCTGGGCCACACCCTGTATGAAAACCAGGACCCCTCAGCTGGTGTGCGTGTCTGTGCAGCCTGAGACCCTCATGTGAACAGCCTCATGGCAGCTGTCTTTTCCCCTTACCACCATCAGTGCCTCCTTGTTCCTGGGCCCTGCTTTCTCTGATGGGTGCTCCACTGTTTTCCTGTACCTCAGTGACTACAGCTGGATGTCTCTTCTGGAATCTAGGCGAGGGGACATCAATAGCAGCTCTGCTGTGGCACTGCCTTCTTTCTTAGCTTGTCTTGCTCTGTCTCAGGCTCCCTCTAAAGATCCCACCCTTCAGGTTCTTCCACAAGTTTCTTATTGAAATCCGAGCAGAAAAATATGACCAATATGACCAATCCTATACCCATTGAAGACATGAATGAAGAATTAAAACAATTATCCATGGACTTTTCCATATAAATACCTAAAAGTAATTTCTTAAAAAAAATCAAGGAAGATGTAATAGTTTTCCATAAATTAGAATACCCAGCCAGGCACAGTGGCTCACGCCTGTAATCCCAGCACTTTGGGAGAACAAGGTGGGCGGATCACGAGGTCAGGAGATCGAGACCATCCTGGCTAACATGGTGATACCCCGTCTCTACTAAAAAATACAAAAAAATTAGCCCGGTGTGGTGGCGGGTGCCTGTAGTCCCAGCTACTGGGGAGGCTGACGCAGGAGAATGCGTGAACCCGGAAGGTGGAGCTTGCAGTGACCCGAGATTGCGTCACTGCACTCCAGCCTGGGAGACAGAGCGAGTCTCTGTCTCAAAAAAAAAAAAGTTTCCCTCACCCACCTTCTCTCTTGCCCACTGGCAGTTAATCCCCACTCCCATCTCCAGCCCTAAGCAATACTGCTGTGGTATTCCAGCTCCATAAATTTCCTGCTTATTTAATGGAAATGGACATATATATATATATTTGGAACCTGACTTCCTTTAGCACACTATGTTTGAAGTTAATTGATGCTTTAGCACGTGCTGGTAGGGTGTTTTCCTTCAGAGTCTGTTGTGTTTATTCATACAGATAGTGTTTATTCATTTATCAGTTAATGGACATTTAATTATTTTTGTTTTTTGCTATGATGAGTAATGTAGCTTTGAGCATTCATATACAGTCTTGTAATGCATAATGACATTTTGGTCTATATATATATATATTTTTTTTTTTTTTTTTGAGATCCAGGCTGGAGTGCAGTGGCACAATCTTGGCTCACTGGAACCTCTGCCTCCGAGGGTTAAGCAATTCCCGTGCCCCAACCTCCCAAGTAGCTGGGATACCCAACACATGCCATCACACCCGGTTAAGTTTTGTATTTTCAGTAGAGACAGGGTTTTGCTGTGTTGGTCAGGCTCGTCTCAAACTCCTAGCCTCAGGTGATCCACCCACCTCTGCCTCCCAAAGTGCTGGGATTATAGGCATGAGCCACCGCACCCAGCCTAAATTTTTTAAGAAACAAGAGAACTATATTCTAAATTAGCTTTGCCAATTTATATTCCTACAATGATGCATAGCACTAATTTCACTGCACAATGTATGGCAGGCCCCAATATGTAAGAAATGGTGAAAGTAACACATAAAGATTAGTATAAAACAAATAAGATTATCATTGTCGCTCTCATCTTTGTCAAATTCTCCAAGCAATCTAAATATGCTTGGCAACATAGCTGAAAAAAGCATTATCCGTTACATTTATCAGTAACAAAGACATACATTTGAAGGGGAAAAACACTTGTACTGACAACACAAGGTCAGAATTAACATACAAATTCTGCTGGTCACTTTGGAATATTTAATTGCGTGGAGAAGTGTTTTGTAGACAAATGCTCTATGGAGCACCTGAGGTAGGGAGAATCAACAAAACTTGGGTTTCAAAAGTTACCTGGGTTTAGAGCATGAAACTTGGTTGGAGGACACACACCTTGCGTGAGCGAGGTGCCTCGGTGTGTGTGGACGTGTTGGAGGTACGGTATAATGGTGGCTTCCTCCAGAAAGGGACATTTGGGGTAGATTCGTTCCATTTGAACAACACAGCCTGATGTGGCATGCACATGAATGGAGGTGAAATGGACAGTAGCTGATAGGAGCAGTCCTGACAAGGCCAAGGTGAAAAACCTGGGAACCCCTCCAGGTGCAAAGTCTTCAGTTGAAAAAGGAGGTGGCCCCAGGAAATACTGAGATGGATCAGCAATGCATGGGAGACAGAGTTCTTGGCCCTGCAGAGTGAGTAGTGTGGATTCTCAAGTTTTCTCCTCTCTCCATTGATTTCTCTGCCAATGCAGATGACTTCCATCATACATCTTCAGCAACCTTGAAAGATTGGATGAGCTTCGGCCCAGTCTTGAAAGTAAAGGAAGGCAGCTAGCAAGACTGGCATCTGGGCTTGGCTGTGCATGTTTTCTATTGTGGGGAAATATATATAACAGAATACTTATAATTTGAACCTTTTAACCAAAGTGTGCACACAGTGGCATTCAAAATATTCACAGTGTTGCATAACCAATACCACTATCTACACCCAAAATTTTGATGATTTCTTACAGAACCTTGTCCACAGTAAGCAATACAGCACTTTCCCCCTATTTCCAGGCCATGGTGATTCCTATCCCACTTTCTCTTGTATGAATTTGATTATTCTAGGCATTTCGTATAAGTACAATTATACACTATATTCCTTTTGTGTCTGGCTTATTTCCATAAGCATAATGTTTTCAATGTCCACCCATGTTGTATCATCTATCAAAATTGTGTTCCTTTTTTACAGATGGATGATGTACCATAGCATGTAGACCACCTTGCTTTTTCTTCATTGATGGTTGAATTATTTTCACCTTTTGGCTCCTGTGAAAAGTGATGCTATAAACATTATACAAATATCTGTTTGATTTCTGTTTTCCATTCTTTGGGGTATATACCGAACAGTAGAGTTCCTGGGCCCAACAGGAGTTCTATATTTAACTTTCTGAGCCTGAGCCACTGCAGACTGTTTTTCACAGTGGCTGCAACTTTATCCATTTCTATCACTAATGTATCAGGGTTACAATTTCTTTACATCTTTGTCCACACTTATTTTCCTTTAAATCATCCTAATAGGTGTATATTGGTGTCTACTTGTGTTTTTCATTTGCATTTCCCTAATGACTAATGATGCTGAGCAGCTTTTCCTGTGCTACTATCAGTGGGTGTATCTTCTTTAGGGAAATATATGTTCAAGTCTTTTACCCATTTTTAAAAAGTTGTCTGATTTTTATTTAGTTTGTTGTATATTTTTGAATATATTTTATATATATTTAAAATAAATTTTAGTCTCTTACAAGGTAAATATTTTACAAATATTTCACCTTTTGTATAGAACTTTAGATTCACAAACTTCATTAATTTTTATAAAATCCTCAGCAATTGACCCCAAACAGATAAGACTGAAGCACTATTTTAGGAATAGTTGAAAGTATTATCACCCCAAAACATAGTCATAATCAAATCCTGCAAGCTACACGTAAGGCACAATGACAAATAAGGCAGCAAAGGGCCATCTGGTGATTAGTCCACCACACTTGTTGCAACTGTTTGTGCTGCAGTTTAAACATATCAGCATTCAACCCACGTCTCCTCTCTTGAAGTAAACTGTCCTATGTTGGCTGGCCTGAGCAAGCATAGATAGTCTCCAGCCTCAATTAATATGCATGCATGACAAAGAAGGAGGTCTGGATGAAAAAATATTGTATGATTAATAATTATGCTTTAATTAATTTTAAAGGATATAATTTCAGTGTTTGTAATTCTCCCGTCGGCAGTTATAACAAAGGATTAGTGACTAAATACAGTAGACTGTTTTGCCTAGAATTGAATCCAGTCTGTCTATTAAGCTTTGCTTTTATTCAAGTGCAAAATGCTAAAACACATAATAACTGCAGTGACAGCCACTGTGGATCCTCAGAGGATTCCACAAAAATGGTCTTGGGACATAAATCCTACAAGCTAATATTGTTTTACGGGGTTTAGAAAACCATTTAACTGGGTTTCAAACCTCACAGTGTGAGCAGTGGGACTCTCATCAAACTATAACGTGTGCTTCAGTACCATTTGTAGACTGACTCATTCCCATTGCCTTAAGTTGCCATCAGCAAAATGCCAGGGACTCCATTTCTTGCTCCTCAGCTCCTCGTTCTTGCCTGTCTTTCCACAAGGGAAGATTTTTAGCAGGAGCTCAAGCTGTGCTTTTAATGAAACACATCCCCACACACTGTCCTGTTGTCCACATTAAGCAGAGCTCCCTGAATAACTCATGAACAAAAGCATCTATGACTAACTGTTGCTCTGTGTCCTCCTAGCCTCTGAGGAGTCCCCAGCTCACAAGGAGGGAGGAGATGGAGAGAGGCCGGTCGACACAAGGGTAAGGTTGCCTTGCATTCCCTGAAATAGAAATGTTCCTTTCTTGGTGTCTTTCTTTTTCAACTGACTTTACACGTGAAAAAATGACAATGTACATTACAGGTATTAAATGCAGTTTTCTGGGGGGGTGGAAGAAGTGACTCTTAGCAACTGATACATAATCCAAAATGTCATTTACCTATGACGGCTGCAGGTTGTAGACTGTATCCTTGGGGTTCTTGTCCTTGGAAGCAATGTCTTCTCCTTGGATTCAGTATTTTGCACTTGCCAACCTACGTGGATCTGAGAGATCCACCACCCAGAAGCTGATGTCTTTTCCAGTGTGTATCCTACCCTTGTTTGGGGGGCCTTGAGGTTGACTACACTTTCTGATCAAGTTTTCAATATTCACTGAGAGAAACAGAGTCTTGTGCGAAACAATCTACAACACGACGTACCCCTCATAAAGCTTTGTTTCTGTATTGCAGGTGGTGCAGGCGGCCCCTCTGGGGTGTGACTCTAGTAAGTATTCTGGAACTATTTGCCAAAAAAAAAAATCTGGATGCCAAGAAACGTGTGGCATCCTTGCAGGTTTCAATGTGAAGAGCCACCCTGATCCTGGGATTGCGATAGGAATAAGCACAGTGGAAGTGTTTTTTAAAAATCTGAATTCCCCAGGGAAATATTATGGCCAATTTTTGAGGAAGCAGCTGTGCTCCCTTTTGGGTGGTGCTGAGTTGGGTGCTTGAGGATTCGTGGTGTCTCATGTGAGGCTGCATCATGTGGTGTGAGTGTGTGCGTTTCTGTACAGATGAGGCTGTGTGTTTCCTCAGGAAAGATTTCCCATTTATACAACCCAATCACAGGTGTCCACTTCTAAAAATAAAATCCACCCCCCGCCCACTCTTTCTGTGCAGTGGCTCCTCCACCCTCACCAGAGCCATCCCTGGGTCTGGCTTATTATCCCCACTGCTCAGGTGGAGATCCTGAAGGGCCAAGGGGGTGGCCCCAGCTCCCAAGTTACTGAATGAAAAAGTGAAAACACGAACCCAGGAGTGTGGGCCTGTGCTGACGCTGACATGCACTTAGTCATGGGGTGTTCGCCACCACACAGGGAGTCCAGCATTCATGTATAAGCCCTAAAGCACCGAGCCCAAAAGGCCCCAGACACAGCCCATCATCATAAAGTGACCTCCATGGTCACACAACCCAGGGCAGTTCTAGGCACATCTCCCCATGGGCCGGCGTAGTCATCAGTGTGTCAAAAGCACAAAGATCCCCGGGGGTTTGGGTCAGCTCACAGAGCCTGTTTTTGTTGTTGTTGCAGTTGTTGTTGTTGTTTTTAACTTTTAAGTTTAGGGTTACATGTGCAGGATGTGCAGGTTTGCTACATATGTAAATGTCATGAGAGTTTGTTGTACAGATTATTTCATCACCCATATATTAAGCCTAATATCAGCTATTTGTCCTGATCCTCCCCTTCCTCCCACCTCCCACCCTCCAGTAGGCCCCAAGCTCACAAATTCTGAGAGGAGTGGGGGACCACGCAGGCCAGTGCGGCCCACTTCAGTTGTGAAGTTAATTTGCTCAGCAACTGGACAAAGCCCATAAGGAAGGGTGATGTATTTTAGTAGATTTAGTAATACTATCTTCCCAAGCCCTAAAATGCTCAAATCCTGCCAGCTGAAAATGGTGAGGAGGGACAGATAGGAACTCTGTGCAGCACTTGGTTATTAGCCTGGCTTCCGTCCCCTTGTGGCAACTCTCTTGTGCATGTGGGTTAAAGACCCTCAGCCTCAAGCCAAGCCGCCTCCATGAGGAGCCATCTCACTATTGACTGGCTAGTGCGGTGTATGGCCACCAGCCCAACTGAAACAAAATGTGGCTTTAAAACAAGTGTAAATCTCATACAACAGGCAAATGCAGAAGCAGCATGTCTTGCAAGTTGTAAAGAAGACGGTCACAATGTCGCTGGACTTCAACCTGGGTAGAAGAAATGAGGGAACTCTGTCACTGAATCACAGCAGAGTTCAAGGCCACTTGTAGACTATTTTGTGTTACAGAAGGTGGCCTTTAGCTACTAAGCAAAGGCCTCTGTTTCTCATTTCTTTCCTGTTCATCTTGTTGGTCATCCTTCTTCCACAAGAGAAAAGAGCCCGAGCAAAAGGCAGTTTCAATATTAATCTGACTGAAGTTTTGTGCAGTTTATTATCATCCAGGTAATCAGGTGCAACCCGGTCTGCCTAACAGCCCCCGTATCCCTGCTGTGTGTTTTCATTTAATAAATATTTTGTTCTACTTACTATGTGCTAGATTTTCTGGAGACCACAAAGTAAATGAGATAGAATCTTTATGTTGACAGCTACGTTGGATTTAACATAACTGACAAAAATTAAAATTTCTGATTTCTTGTAAAAATATTTTGTACGTGTGAATGCATACTGAATGTAAAGTGGTTAACAAAGAATCACACTTGCACTCATGGAAGGCTTTTCATGAATTTGTCAGTTTCTTTTTTTCAATATTTCCCCACTTCTCTGGATAATGCATATCTGAACTTGGAAACTGATTCCCACTGCAGAAAGTGTTCTGAGCCACATCCCTTAGCTTCACTGGTGCAGGTCCACCCGGGAGGATGGCCCAGCATCAGCTTGGCCCATGCTGTGATCAGCCACCTCTATGCACCACACCAAGCAAGCTCCCTGGGTGATTCACAATCTCCACTACCAGGGCACTGACCTTTATTCTGTGTTCTCCTAGCTCCCCATGAGGACGCTGTACACGACATCACTAATGAGGATGCTGTACACAACATTGCTAATGAGGATGCTGTACACGACATCGCTAATGAGGACGCTGTACATGACATCGTTAATGAGGACACTGTATATGACATCGCTAATGAGGACACTGTATACGACATCGCTAATAAGGATGTTGTATATGACATCGCTAATGAGGACGCTGTATATGATGTCACTAATGAGGACACTGTATACTACATCGCTAAAGAGGATGCTGTACAAGACATCGCTAATGAGGACACTGTATACGATGTTGTTAATGAGGACGCTGTATATGACATCGCTAAAGAGGACACTGTACAAGACATCGCTAATGAGGACACTGTATACGACATCACTAATGAGGACGCTGTACGAGACATCGCTAATGAGGACACTCTATATGACATTGCTAATGAGGACATTGTATATGACATTGCTAATGAGGATGCTGTACAAGACATCACTAATGAGGACACTGTATATGACATCGCTAATGAGGACGCTGTATATGAGGTCACTAATGAGGACGCTGTATATGACATCGCTAATGAGGACACTGTATACGAGGTCACTAATGAGGATGCTGTATATGAAATCGCTAATGAGGACACTGTATACGACATTGCTAATGAGGACTCTGTACAAGACATCCCTAATGAGGACGCTGTGTACGACGTTGCTAATGAGGACGCTGTACACGACATCACTAATGAGAACGCTGTATACGACACCGCTAATGAGGACACTGTACAAGACATCTGTAAAAAAGAAGATGCTGCCAAGGTAAGACACTTTTGTCTTGAACCGAAATGTTACTTTCCTGGCTTCTTTCTAATCAGATGTAGACACGAACATCTGCCAATGTGCATTATCGTTGTCATCTGCAATTTAATCAAATGTAGACATGAACATCTGCCAATGTGGATTATTTATGACATCCGCAATGCCCTTGGTGTGATGCTATTGATTGGGAGCCTCTCATCAACCCATGCCGGGCACACTGGGGCATGGTAGATGGCAGCGTCCACGATCCACTGCAATGCAGAGGTGTTTCCCTCCACAGCAGTTTCCCCCCGTGGATTAAGGCTGTGAAACTGCCAATCTAGATACACTTCAAAGATAAATTCTGTGGGAAAAGGTCTTGTCTTTTTCATAGGTGTCCTCAGTGCTAGTTTTGGGGGACTCCGACCTCTGACTCAGTCACTATACCCCTTCTTATTTTCTCCAGTTGTTGAGAGAATATCAGATCTGTGTGACATGCATGGCATCATTTCACCCTCCTAATGTTTCCTTTTCTATAACTGCAAGAGCCATTGACAGTGGAGAATGGTACGTACCCTGAAATAACTCATTTCCTGAGGGAAAAATGCTGTCTCTAGGGTACAGAAACCTGATTCTGGGCTCCTTTTGGGGAGGAGGATTTGGGGTCTGGTGAGAGCAAATGATTTTGCAAGTATAAAACAATGTCCAGGCCGGGCGCGGTGGCTCAAGCCTGTAATCCCAGCACTTTGGGAGGCCGAGACGGGCGGATCACGAGGTCAGGAGATCGAGACCATCCTGGCTAACACGGTGAAACCCCGTCTCTACTAAAAAATACAAAAAACTAGCCGGGCGAGGTGGCGGCGCCTGTAGTCCCAGCTACTCGGGAGGCTGAGGCAGGAGAATGGCGTGAACCCGGGAGGCGGAGCTTGCAGTGAGCTGAGATCCGGCCACTGCACTCCAGCCTGGGCGGCAGAGCGAGACTCCGTCTCAAAAAAAAAAAAAAAAAAAAAAAAAAAACAAAAAACAATGTCCAGAGAGGCTGGAGGGATGTCTGTGAGCCCAGAGGAAACACCAGGGGATCCTGTGGGAAGCACGGGGGCTTCAGCTGGGGTGGGAGGAGTGGGCCTCTCTCTAATGACTTATCCTGATGTTTGTGTTTCTAAAGATTTGATTATGGAGAGCATATCTGATGATGAGGATTTTGCAGGTAGGTAACTACTTTCCATGTAAGATTCAATGGGAGAGAGTTCCCAGGGGCCTTCGGGGTATCCATACTGTTTGGGAGGTTGAGGGAGGGGGCATGAAATCAAAAAGAAAAAGGAAATATGTGTCAAATTGGATTTTGTCTTTTCCAAGTTTCTTGCCACAATGTAAGAACTGTCTCTCTGGGCTGTGAGGGTGCTGTGTGATTTAACGGTGATCTTTCCCAAAACAGCTGGCCTTTTCTCTTCCAACCCTACCAAACATCAACCCAAAGGGAAACTTCCTTCCTAACCTTTTATGATATTTAGAGGTTGGACTAGTCAGCACCCCTTGGGATTGTGCAGAAGAGGTTTGGGGTTGCATCAAGTGGCACCTGTGGCGAACAGAATCTGAGGACACAACTCCCTCACAGGCACTTACTTGAACCTGGAGACAAAGTTCTCCTGGTGTGTGCCCAGGGGTGCAGGAGAAATTGATGGTCGTCCTCTGAACTTTTAGGACTTTGAAAAGCTGTCATGTTTCCATCCTCGCTGTTGACTCTTGGCTTAAAGGGAGCTCCTAGGGTGAGTGACGGAGGCGGGATCGGACCCTGGCAGTCTGATGGCAACACCTGTGTTCCTCTGCGCTGGGCCATGGACGACATTACACACCTTGGTGAGAATCAGGAATTGAGGCTAACCACATGTGGAATTGAGATGGGCCTTGAGTCATAGAAATAGGTTGGAAAAGATGCATTTTACTACCCTATTGAAAGAAACCATTTATTTCTCACTCCAGCAGGATAAATGGTTTTCAGTATCCCCTTAACTGCTCATTGACTCTTACTGTAGATCAGGAGGTGGCAAGCAGCCCCTGCCCTCCCCGCGTTGTAGGCCCAAGGTAACCAGCAATTGACTGCATATAATGGAAGAGTGGTGCATTTGGAGGTGTCTGTATTAATGGGACCCACATGATATGGGTCAGAGCTATTAGGGTGAGAAAAAACCTGGGAGCACAATGAAATAATTAAATATTGAACAAAACATTATTGAAATCTCCATTGCACTTTAGTAGTTGAAGTCATTCTTGTGGTCATCACTGCCTTTCCCAAGCATAACAAGCTACTTAATAACACACGGACCTGTGCCATGAGGAATGACGATCAGTTTGTAAAATGCCAATAAAGCCATTGCCTGTATAAGCCATGATATTTCATCTGTATATTTCAATGTCCATGTGTAAATATAGTTCAAATGTCAGAATTTATTATTATCTAATAGAATATGCATGGTATATCAATTAGAAATAACCCTCATACTCTTTCTATTAATAATTATTTGTATGATGAAAAATGCAGAATCCCATTCTTGGATTTTTCTGAGTTTGCACACATTAGCATGACCACCCATGTCCACCTGACATGTGCCAGCAGGAGGCCAGGAACAGAGGCTTTTCTTATTAACCAAGATTTCTAAATATATTACATATCCAAGGTTACAAATAACTCTAAATATCATAAAAGGTTAGCAAGGAAGTTTCCCTTCCACTCCGAACTTCCAAACACCAAGTCGACATTTTCATTTGCATGTCATCCCTACAATCTATGTGCAAATAGAAACATGCACCTGGCATGCATGCTGATGCGTGATTGTGCTTATACAAAGTCCTCTGCACCTCTGCATATATCACTGGGCAATGCACCTTAGTTATCATTCCACTTTTCAAATGTAAATCCATTGTATTGTTTCAGAGCTGTAAAGTACTGCACCCTATGACCCAAAATTACTTAAGCACCCCCCTCTGGGTATCCATTTGTTCTGTTTCCAGTCTTGCTCTTATAACCAATGCTGTAGTGGACAGCACTGTGTTGAGTGAAGTGGTGAACGTGGCATCTTTGTCTTGTTCCAGTCCTCACGGGGGATGGTTTCAACTTTTCCCCATTCAGGATAATGTTGGCTGTGGGTTTGTCATAGATGGCTTTTATTACCTTAAGCTACGTCCCTTCTATGCTGATTTTGCTGAGGGTTTTAATCATAAAGAAATTCTGAATTTTGTCAAATACCTTTTCTGCATCTATTCAGATTATCATGTAATTTTTGTTTTTAATTTTATTTATGTGAGGTATCACATTTATTGACTTGCATATGTTAAACCGTCCCTGTATCCCTGGTATGAAACCCACTTGATCATGGTGGATTGTCTTTTTGATATGCTATTGGATTCAGTTAGCTTGGATGTAGCATTTCTTATTATTCCAGTTTGTGGAGTGTATTGGTTTAAGTAATGAAAACATGTTATATCTTCACTGCTTCACACTTTCTGTTTCTTTAATAGCCTTCCCAACAGGGCAGCATAAAAGCAGGGGCCCCGCTAGTCTCCCCTTAATCTGGAATTCACCCTTCTCCATGGCTTGCTCATTGGACAGGATCGACTGAGCACCCAGGCCTCAAAGTAAGGACATGCTCCTAGAGGTGCAGTGCCTGGGAAGGCCAACCTTGGAGGAGCACTGCCATCTGTACAGTTACAGAGGTGTTGGGAGGGACTGACCACCAATTCATAATGCTGTGCTTTGTTGGTGATGTAAAGGATTGTTTCACAGTTTGTTGGGGGGGCGACAATCCCAAGTCCTTGCCTGGCCCTTGTTCTGGCTCTGCACAAAAGCAATAAGAGAGGGATGCTGGTAAGGGCTGACCTGTTGCTGTGCTGGGGAGGAAGGTGCTGGGCTGAAATTCAGGAGACTGAGGATGACCTGTTGCTGTGCTGGGGAGGAAGGTGCTGGGCTGAAATTCAGGAGGCTGAGGATGCAGCAGTCCAATAGGAGGTACATGACCTTCAGGATACATTTTCTTAATTGATGATAAATGGAAATGACAAATCGTTGACCAATTTTTCTGTCATTGGATATCTACTCTCTACTGCTCATGCTGTTCTTGTCTTTTGGGGAAGATGGAGGATCAATCAGTGGGTGCTGCACTGAGTGGAAGGAAGGAGAGCTGCGACAAAAATTAAGGGAGGAGGAGGGATGAGAGGCCCTTCATCCAGGTGCTCGCAGAGCCCTCCTGAGGAGGAAAGCCCCGTGGCTGCCTGGGGAAGGAGCAGTGAGGGCTGCGTGACTCCCACAGTGAAGTGTGTGGTATGTCTGAGGACACCTGGGCTGGTCTGTGAGGAGCCAGTGGCAGAGTGAGAAGCAGCAAGGCCAGGAGGGTGGCTGGAGGCCAGGCTCTGGGTCATTCTCCATGTGATAGAAACAGCCAGACCACAGTGGGCTGGGAGGTGCAGGACGCAGTAACTGATGACAGAACAATGTGGAGAGAGGCGCCATGTGTCAAATCTTTACTTTGTTCTGGGCATTGTGCTAAAACTTCCCACGGTTCATCCCATTTAGGGGCTGAAAGTTGTAGAGGTTTAGGAAGCTCACCCGTGATACTGGAGCCCCCATCTCCTGCCCCTTCTCACCCAGCCACCACCTGTTTCAGGGGAACACACAGAAGTAGTAACCGCTTATGGAGAGGCAAGTAAATTCTGATGTTCTTGTTATTCACAGAAAAAAACACTGGCTCATATGGTTGGGGAGGTGAAATACCAGAAGTATTTCATCTGGTTATTTCTATCTTTGTGAATCCTATAGTATTGAAATGCATAGGTTAGCATTTTCGGCCAATTCACTCAGCATTCTGGGTTAAAGACTTTTATTTTTAATTAGTTATTTGTTTGTTTGTTTGTTTATTTTGAGATGGAGTTTCGCTCTTGTCGCCCAGGCTGGAGTACAATGGCACGATCTCGGCTCACTGCAACCTCTGCCTCCCGGGTTCAAACAATTCTCCTGCCTCAGCCTCCCAAGTAGCTGGGATTACAGGCATACGCCACCATGCCCAGCTAATATTTTCTATTTTTAGTAGAGATGGAGTTTCTCCATGTTGGTCAGGCTGGTCTCGAACTCCTGACCTCAGATGATCCGCCCACCTCGGCCTCCCAAAGTGCTGGGATTACAGGTGTGAGCCACCATGCTCACCCTAAAGTCTTTTAAAATTCACTTGTGGAAGCTGACTTAGTTTTCTTTAGCCTTGCAGAAAAATACAAAAATGGCAATCTCTTTTATCACACAAATAATGTCTTTTTAATAGTGATTTTTTAAATTGAGGTATGATGTACTTTTCATTCACTAATAATTAATTGCTTACGTTTGAAGTGTTTTTTGAATTAATATTTAATTGCACACATGAAGATTGCTAGTCATAGGCATTTTACTAACCAACAGTCATTAAGCATAGCATGGATTCATGTGATGTCAAGGAGCGATTTTATTTGGTGAAAGGGAAAAGATAGCACGAGAACGAATGAAAGAGCTGGACCAGTGGAGACACCGACAGTGATCTGTCTAAGATCTAAATCATTCTGTTGTCTTCCCGGCCTCCTTACCATCCTGACCATTGTCATCAGCATTGTTGGGTCCTTTTAGCACAGATTTCTCAAAATGGGCAACTCCGTAACACTTGGAAGCTTACGAGTTCATAGAATTTGAAGGAGGGCAATTTAGGAGTACCCATCTATTTTAAAATTCCAGTAAAATTTCATTTCATGTCTAGAGTCTTGTATGTAAAATATTTCCACAATTAGGAGAAATATGTGCATGGGGATTTTCTACATAGCAGTGTTTTGATAGAATAGAAAGTTGGGACAAACCAAATTTCCATCACGAAGGAAATAGTAATACACTGAATAATAATACAGTGAATATTATGCAGGCTTTAAACATCAAAAAAGAGCTCAACTTCCGACTTCCGATGATCACGTTGAAGTAGGTCACAGCTGGTTTACATTTGATTTTCGTGTGGGAAATCTGAGTGTCTGCCTTAGTGATTTTGTATGTGGTTAAATTTAGCTAATGTAAAGCTATTCGAAGTATGGAAAAACGGAACTTTAAAATACTATCTTCTCAACAACCAAGTGGACCCGTTTCGCCTAAAACCTGCACATTTGGCCCAGCACGGTGGCTCACGCCTGTCATCCCAGCACTTTGGGAGGCTGAGGCAGGTGGATCACGAGGTCAGGAGATTCAGACCATACTGGCTAACACGGTGAAACCCCGTCTCTACTAAAAAATACAACAAAAATTAGCTGGGCGTGGTGGCAGGTGCCTGTGGTCCCAGCTACTCAGGAGGCTGAGGCAGGAGAATGGCGTGAAGGCGGGAGGCGGAGCTTGCAGTGAACCTAGATGGTGCCACTGCACTCCACCCTGGGTGAGAGAGCGAGACTCCATCTCAAAAAACAAACAAACAAAAAAACCCACGCATTCATCTGCCTGCCCATCATTCTGTCTGTCCACACGGGCATCACTTGTTAATGGAGCCGAGTGCCCACTGTCGAGCTGACAAGCCCACAACCTACCTGTTCCTCGTCACACATTAATTCTTCAACAAATCCCTTTTGATAGATTGTGATTAAGCTTAGCTGCTATTTGCAATTGCTTCCCCAAACGTACTTCTCACTGTTCTCCCATCACACCCTTCAGCCCATCCATGCGGGGTTCCTTTGCTTTTCCCACTTTACACCAAAGTCCCTATTTTCACTCCCACTTTTACCTCCTCTCCAAGACAAAACAAACACAACTAGCATTTTAAAACTTAGTTGTAATCTTTCTTCCTTCATGAAAATTTCTCCAACAGCCACTCCCATGGCCCTGTGTGTTCCAGATATTTTTAAATATTGGCTGTAAGGTTGAGCGCGTCAGGATATGCCGTTTTGGCTGTGTGCAGATGGAGGCAGTGGCTGGAGTGAATGAAGGACAATTGCTGGCAACCGGCAGAAGCTGAGAAACAGGGAACAGGCGCTCCTTCAGAGCCTCCGGGAGCCAGGCCTTTGGACACCTCAAACATGGGCTTCTGGGAGACCACATGTGTCTGCTGTAAGCAACCCAGACTCTGGCAGTTTTTAGAGCCACCCCAGGATGCTCATCCACACCTGTCTGACAAGGGCAAGCTCCAAGGAAGGGATTCTCTACGTATCTACATTGTTTGAAGATTTTACAATAATCATTTATTCTTGCATGCCTAATCATCGTTAGCCAATACAGATAAAATAATAAAGAAATGACCCACATTTTATGTTAGGAGTTTGATCTGCCATTTGTCAAGTATGGAATCTTGAACAAGGGGTTAAACATCTGAGTGTCTCTATCACTTGATCTATAAAGTGGGGGTGCCCACATCCACCGGGCTCCCCTCCCAGGCTGGTGCCGGACTCTCCCTGGGTCCCTGTTCTCTCACCAGCCACATCCATTCTCCCTCCAGAATGGCGCTAGTGACTGTGTGTGGCTTTCCATTCCCACCACATTTGTCTCTAACTCCGGCTGCAGATCAGCGTAAGCTGAGTGCTCCTCTCCTCCTCGCCCCTTCAGGGGTTCCTCAGCACCCACCGGATCAGGTGCAAACTTCCGAGCCTCGCTGGATCCCCTCCACATTCTGAGCTCCACCTGCCTTCCCATCCCTATCCTTCCCCACCCGCCTCCCTGGCAGAGAAAAGCTGAGTGTGTGATGCTGTCTGAATGCTGAGCACGGCCTTTTGCAGCCGGTCCACTGCGTATGCTGTCCCTGTGGGGGACCTCCACCCTAACCCTTTCAGCCTGGAGCCTTCTCCCAGGGCCCCACGACAGAAGTGACTTCCCTTGCCTTTGAATTCCTATAGCACAAGCCCTACTCCCCCCCATTAAAACTGCAAAGTCCTTTTGTGGAAAATAACTTTATTCATGATTGTGTTTATCACACTATTTTATGGAGAATAGGTGATCAATAAATATTTGCTGAATAAATGAATAACAGTTACTAAACACTTGATTTATATAGAATTAACGTCGGTTCTCAAAGTGAAAACTTACAAACAGCACTGATACTCAGCCAGTACACACGAGTCTGGTCATAGCAGTTATAAAATACTGAAATACCCCCTGCCACTGACCTTTGGCCCCCAGATGCCTCCCACTGCCACTGCTCTCCCCACTGGGAGCACCTAGACTCCCCATAGCCTGCTAACTAAAGGGCTAACGTCTTGCACAGCAGGAAGCACCCAGGACTGAGCAGCCACATGGCCGAGTCCACTGGTGAAAGCATCCATTCTGACTGATCAGGACCTGAGGACCCTCATTGTTAAATATTTTGATAATATTCCTGATTATAAATAAGGCTCAGTTACATAGTCTGAAAACGATGCTTCTCCTCATTACAAAATCTCTTAGAAGACTCAGAAGACTCCATAGATCCAGGAACGGAGTGGAAAATGATAGCGTGTCAATCTCTGAAGGTTTTGGGCATATCCGTTAGCATTCCATCTTCATGTAAACCAGAAGATACGCAGTTTCCTGCCTAGAGAGAAGAGAAGACACATCAGCACAGCGGCATGAAATCTTCGTCAGAAAACAACACTTCATTCATCTATGACAGAACAAGCGTCAGCAAACTTCCAGGCGGCTGGATCAAGCCTTGTCTATCCATCACCTCGGAGAGGAACAAAATAGGCAACCTGGGAAGATGCACACTACATTTCTTTTTTTTTTTTTTTTTTTTTTTTTTTGAGACGGAGTCTCGCTCTGTCGCCCAGGCTGGAGTGCAATGGCCGGATCTCAGCTCACTGCAAGCTCCACCTCCCGGGTTCATGCCATTCTCCTGCCTCAGCCTCCCGAGTAGCTGGGACTACAGGCGCCCGCCACCTCGCCCGGCTAGTTTTTTGTATTTTTTAGTAGAGACGGGGTTTCACCGTGTTAGCCAGGATGGTCTCGATCTCCTGACTTCGTGATCCGCCCGTCTCGGCCTCCCAAAGTGCTGGGATTACAGGCATGAGCCACCGCGCCCGGCCCACACTACATTTCTATTAGTTAATATCTAAAGAGGAGGTTAACAAGCTACAGGCCAAATCCAACCCCTCGGGGTTTTTAAAATCTACTTTCAACTTTTATTTTAGATTCAGCGGGCACACGTGCAGGTTTGTCACGTGAATACAAGCATGCTCCCAACAGTTAGTTTTTGACCCCTCCCCTTCCTCCTTCCCCATCCAGCAGTTCCCAGTTGTTGCCATCTTTAAGTCAATGAATACCCAATGTTTAGCTCCCATTTATAAGAGAGAATATGCATTACGTTTTGTTTGTTTGTTTGTTTTTTCTTTTTGAGATGGAGTCTCGCCCTGTCGCCTAGGCTGGAGTGCAGTGGCACGATCTCGGCTCACTGCAAGCTCCACCTCCTGGGTTCATGCCATTCTCCTGCCTCAGCCTCCCGAGTAGCTGGGACTCCAGGCACCTGCCACCATGCCCGGCTAACTTTTTGTATTTTTAGTAGAGACAGGGTTTCACCGTGTTAGCCAGGATGGTCTCAATCTCCTGACCTCATGATCTGCCTGCCTCAGTCTCCCAAAGTGCTGGGATTACAGGTGTGAGCCACCGTGCCCAGCCTTTTGTTTACTTTTTGACGAGACCAGTTCTTGCTCTGTCACTAGGCTGGAGTGCAGTGGCACAATAGTAGCTCACTGCAGCCTCGTGTTCCTGGGTTCAACTGATCCTTCTGTCTGTTTTGGCTTCCTGAGTAGCTAGGACTAGGGGTGTGTACCACCATGCCTAGCTATAATAACTTTTAATTTTTGTAGAGATGGAGTCTTGCTTTATTGCCCAGGCTAGTCTTGAACTCCTGGCTTAAAGTGATCCTCCCGCCTTGGCCTCCCAAAGTGCTGGGATTAAAGGTGTGAGCTCACACCCAGTCTCCAAGCCTCTTTTTGCAAATAAATTTAACTAGACCCCAGCCATGCTCCTCTGCCCACACACTGTCTACAGTTGCTTTTGCTCTACAGGGCAGAGCCAAGTGGTTGCAGCAGACACTGTACAGACAACAAAGTCTGAAATACTTTCTCTCCAACCCTTTACAGAGAAAGTCAGCCAACCTCTGATCTCAATAATAGGGAAATCAATGACAACCACAAAGTGACAAAGATCGGATGTCTAAGACGGATGCTCAGAATAAACAAGAGAGAAAAATGAAAAGTAGAAGGAGGATTTCAAACGTGAGCTTCACCTAATCCGTTACTTTTCAAATGACCAGGCCTATCTGTGCAGCTGAAAATCATCTCCAATAGCATCTCTGATACACAATCTCAAAGCTCAGCCAGGAAACTTACAAAGTCTCTCTGCTTTAACTTCATCCACCTTTTTTCTCTCCAGCTTCTCCTCAGTAGTTAATGATTATAAAAATATTTATTGACCAGGCGCGGTGGCTCACGCATGTAATTCCAGCACTTTGGGAAGCCGAGGCGGGTGGAATCACGAGGTCAGGAGATCGAGACCATCCTGGCTAACATGGTGAAACCCCATCTCCACTAAAAATACAAAAAATTAGCCATGCGTGGTGGCGGGTGCCTGTAGTCCCAGCTACTCGGGAGTTTGAGGCAGGAAAACGGCGGGAACCCACGAGACGGAGCTTGCAGTGAGCTGAGATCCCGCTACTACACTCCAGCATGGGCGACAGAGCGAGACTCTGTCTCAAAAAAACAAACAAAAAAAAAAAACAAAAAAAAAGAAACAACAGTGTGATGGCCAGGCATGGTGCTCATGCTTGTAATCCAAGCACTTTGGGAGGCTAAAATGGACGTTGTAATCCAAGCACTTTGGGAGGCTGAAATGGACGGATGGCTTCAGCCCAGTAGTTTGAGACAAGCCTGGCAACATAGTGAGACCTCACCTCTACAAACATTTTTTAAAAATGTGCCAGGCATGGTGGTGCATGCCTGTAGTCCCAGCTATTCAGGAGGTTGAGGTGGGAGGATCGCCTGTGCCCAGGAGTTCAAGGCTGCAGTGAGCTGTGATCACACCACAGTGCTCCAGCCTGGGCAACAAAGCAAGACTCCATCTCTGAAAATAAAATTTTAAAAAAATGATCTTTGCTGTAAAAGAGGTATGCTTAAATGCAAGAAAAGCATATAAGAAGGCCAGGTGTGGTGGCTCATGCCTGTAATCCCAGCACTTTGGGAGGCAGAGGTGCGCGGATCATGAGGTCAAAAGATTGAGACCATCGTGGCCAACATGGTGAAACACCATCTCTACTGAAAATACAAAAAAAATTAGCTGGGCCTGTTGGCAAGCACCTGTAGTCCCAGCTACTCAGGAGGCTGAGGAAGGAGAATCGCTTGAACCTGGGAGGTGGAGGTTGCAGTGAGCCAAGATTGCGCCACCGCACTCCAGCCTGGCAACAAAGCAAGACTTTGTCAAAAAACAAAAAACAAAACAAAACAAAAAACATGCAAGAAGCCTCCACGAATCTGGGTGAATCAGTAAAGGCTTTACAGGGTAGGAAAAGACCATGAGTATGAAACATGAGCAGGGAGTTGGCCTAGATGGTAAACGAGGAGAGGACAGTACAGCCAGGAAGTGCGCGTGCACAGCAGAGGGGAGATGGAGGGCACGGCTGTTTGAGCTACCTGTACTTCGATATTCCTGGAGTGTGACGTGTGAGGCAAGCATGGGGTGGTGGGGTGAGTGTTGGAGATGAGGCAGACAGTGAGCCACCAGCATGTTAGTAACAGGGGAATCCACAGGCGTTCCACGCAGCTCCAAGGACCCTATGTGAGCTCATCAGGCTCCCGTTACCCAAATAACGTTTCTTACCAGTGGTAGTTGGGATTTCCGTAGGTACACTGGATGTCTTCCCAGGATACCTGGAAGCCAGAAACAAACAGGGTCAAGCAGCCAGCTGACACTTACAGGCACCCACAGAGGACAGGGTGCTACAATGTACCCCTCATCCTCCAGACAAGCCCACCTCTAGCAGCTCCCAAGAGCCTGGAGGATCAGCAGCAGGACGCCATGTGCAATGAAGTCTTTTTAGCGCCCTCGTCCCTGCGTTTAAACTTGGTCATGCTTCTCCCAGAGGCCTAACTTACATATTTCTAACTCTCCTTGCTCTCTAGACGTTCCCCACGAAGCAGGAAGCCGCAGAGCATGAGCCTAGAGCACCAAACACTTAGAAATGGAGGGAAGTGAACCCTTACAGAGGTGCAAACCACATGGGGACTTCAGGCCGAAAAAGGCTTGAACCCTCATCAAAGGCCCCACACCGAGACAGCGGGACCACCGTGTGTCTTGATCTCAGACACCCACGCAGTCCCGGGCCCAGCATTTGCTGGAGGTGGCCAATCCAGGGCAGGAGGCAATTGTGGATGATATTTCTCACCAAGCAAATATTGGAGTCATTGAAGCAGAACCATTTTCCATCCACAGCATTCCGGATATAGACACAGTAATGACCGGAGTCTGCCACTCCCACGTGTGCAATCACAGCAAAAAGCTCATACTGCCCTCCAGGCTGGAACGAGACAGGCACGAGACAGTTCACCCACCGCCACAAACATGACTGCCTCACACATTTATACCTGCCCACCCTAGGCCCAACTCTGGGACTTCAGAGTATTAGAAAACAGTGCTGACCCACGGCCGGTGGGCACCCTCCAGGAGGGGCTTTTCTGAGTGTGGATCCTGAACTGCGAAGGCTCAGCAGCTTGGCAGAGCACAGCACACAGGAGATGGAAGGCAGGAGGTCATGAGAGAGGCCCCCAAAGCCAAGGCAAGATTAGAACTTTCCCCTGGGAGGGGTGGGGTCATCAGAACACAGTTCTGTTTCTCCACAAGCCCAGAAGGGCCCTAACCTGAACCACCGTACCCAGCCAAAAGTCTTTTGTAGGCGGAGGGGAGATGGACAACAAGGGTGGCACATGCAAAGCTGGGTCACCCACAGTGGAGGCTGGAATTATCCCTATTTTCATCTGCAGACTTTGTGCAGGACTTTACAAAATGCAGGGTAATATCTGCATCTAAATATTAGTTTACAAGTAATAAAAGGGTTAGAGGAACATGTTAAATGATACCAACCAGCCAGTGCTGGCATATTGAAAAAATCTTCAACCAAATCAACTGCAAGGAAAAGAAAAGGAGCAGAAATCTAAAAGGAACTTAAGAAAAGAAGGAAACTTAACCAAATGTAAGTGTAGGCATTGTCTGCATCTAGATTCCAACAAACCACATAGATTATACAACAGTCAGGAAGTCTGAACGTTGACCAGATATTTGATGCTGTGAAGGAATTACGAGATGGAGATGGTTATCTTTTGAGTGCTTATTCTTTAGGGACACCTAACAAAGTGTTTACAAATGAAACAGTATGAAGTCTGGGATTTTCTTCAGAAAAAATCCAGTACAGGGTTGGGTGAAACAAGAGGGTGGGTTATAGGACAAGCAAGACCTGCCATGAGTTTGGTAACTGTTACAACGAGGATTCACTGTCTAATTCTTCCTTCACTACACACCCTGGTGTCTATTTGTAATGTTCCATAACAAAGTCTTTTTTGTTGCTATTGCAAGAAGATGGAGTCTTGCTTTGGTGTCCAGCAGGGCTTGATTTCTGGACTCCAGCAATCCTCTTGGCCTCCCAAAGAGCTGGGATTACAGGCATGACCCACTGCACCCAGCCAAAAAAGTCTTTTTTTTTTTTTTTTTTTTTTTTTTTTTTTTGAGACGGAGTCTCGCTCTGTCGCCCAGGCTGGAGTACAGTGGCCGGATCTCAGCTCACTGCAAGCTCCGCCTCCCGGGTTTATGCCATTCTCCTGCCTCAGCCTCCCGAGTAGCTGGGACTACAGGCGCCCGCCACCTCGCCCGGCTAGTTTTTTGTATTTTTTAGTAGAGACGGGGTTTCTCCGTGTTAGCCAGGATGGTCTCGATCTCCTGACCTCGTGATCCGCCCGTCTCGGCCTCCCAAAGAAAAAAGTCTTTTTTAAGTGAAAAACAATTTTAAATGTACTTCATCGGGCAGAATCTGCAGGTAGAAATAAAAAGAACTAGAAGGAAAGAAAAAGAGAATCCCATGAAACGTACACGGCCTAAGTAGGTAAAGAAATCATGTTATAATAGGAGCTATTATAACATATTATCAGGCCTTAATTTTCTAAATGCCATGGTTCTACAGCATAAATAGCCAAACAGACCAATAAAACAGAAGAGACACTCCAAAAATAGACCTGTACATGTGACAATACAAAATTTGCTATGTAGCATTTCAAATCTATGGAAAAAAGATATTTGTGTCTTTTTTTTTTTTTTTAAGTTTTTCTTGTTTTGTTTTGTTTTTAGAGACAGGGTCTTGTGCTGTCACCCAGGCTGGAGTACAGTGATAGATCACAGTTCACTGCAGCCTCAAACTCCTGGGCTCAAGTGATCCTCCTGCTTCAGCCTCCCAAGTAGCTGGAACTAAAGGTTTGTGCTACCACACCCAGCTAATTTTTTTTTTTTTTTTTTAAGAGATGGGGTCTCATTATGTTGCCCAGGCTAGTCTCGAACTCCTGGGCTCAAGCAATCCTCCTGCCTCAGCCTTTCGAGGTGTGGGATCACAGGCATGAGCCACATTGCCTGGCCTTGTGTCTCTTTTTTTCTCAGAATCTCTCAGTAAGTTATTATCTCAGGACAAGTGAATTAAACTTTACTCTGATTAAATGTGGTCCAGTCAACTGGCTACTCTATGATTATCCTCAAAGTGGGCACAGGCCATTTGAGGAAGAAAGTTTGGTTGGTACTAAGAACCCACAATGACATGTTTGCCTATGCATTTCTATGTATTCCACATTATTTCCAAAGGAGCCTACTGAATTCTGGATTCCGTCCCTCAGTGCTGTGAGGCACATGAACACAAATCCAATATTTAGAAAAAAGAAAGTCTTTCGAGGTTGGGGACAGTCTCTAAGGAACAGGTGGCTCCTAGCAGACTGGGGGTGAAGGAAGGGAAAACGGAAAGGATGAGGCGTCTGGAGGAGGCAGGACGGCCAGGAGGTCGGGAGGATCCCACCTGCTCCCCAGCATCACAGGGCTCTCGCTCCATCGGAAGGACCTGGCTGAAATCCAAGCTCTCGGGGAAGTGCAAGGCGTGGCAGATCTTTCTCGTCTGTGAATTCCTGATGGAGAATCGCATGAGGTGGATTGTCAGGGTCTGGGGCAAATGGGTCAGCTTCAAGACCTGAAAAAGCAAAATCACTCTGGAGATGAAGTCCACTTGGAATGGGAGAGTCAGACAAATGTCAGGGCTAGTGACGCGTTCTTCCCAAAAAGAGGGAAGCAGGGTGACATCATGGAGTTTAAGGCTCCTATGCACTGAATCTGCTGAGCTCCTCTGAGAATAATGCAAAACCTGGCTATTCTACCACTGTGTGGCCCCCCACGAGAGGCACAAAGGCACAGGCTCTGCACAGGCGCCAGGACCAGGGGAGCCATGGCACCTGCTCCAGGGAGCTGGTTTCGCCCCCAGGGAAATGCCCTTACGGCTGCTCTCAGGACCCCTCCTCTGGTCCCTCTCAGTGATGCGACCATGAGAAGCCACATCCACGGCTCTAGATATCAGAACCCCAGCGTCCCAGATACTAGCCAGACCCAGATTCCCTTTCTCACCCACCATGGGGTGTCCTCGGGGCCTCTGATGAAATCAGAGAAATCAGGAAATCCACGGGGGGCAACCCCAGACTAGTGAAGGACAGATGACCCCTGAACAGCACGGGTTTCAACCGTGTGGGTCCACTTATACACAAATTGTTGTAAATAAATACAGTCTGCCCTCCCCGATAGGCACGAGTTCCACATCTGCAACCAAATGCTCATCAAAAATACAGTATCCCAGATGCACAACCGCACAGATGAGGGACTGACTTTTCCTATGCATGGGTTCCACAGGGCCGACTGGGTGTGACTTGAGGGTGTGTGGATTTTGGTACACACAAGGGTCCTGGAACCAATCCCCCATGTGCACCGAGGGACAGCTGAGTCTGATCTAGGGTATGAGTACCTGTTTCCCACGGGTCTTCTTCCCACAGTTCTTACAGAAGCACTTGCTTTTGCTTGATAACTCCCTGGGCTGGAAGAAGCAGTGCAGGGCGTCCTCCTGTCCCACCCAAGAGAACAGGGAAAAAGCAGTGTTGGTATTTCCCACCTAGAGTACTCTATTCTGTTCTCACACTGCTGTGAGACAACAGCTAAGACTGGGTAATTTATAAGAAAAGAAGTTTAATTGGCTCATGGTTCCACAGGCTGACCAGAAGCATGGCAGCATCTGCTTCTGGGGAGGCCACGGAAGCTCCCAGTCATGGCGGAAGGCCAAGCAGGAACAGGCGTCTTACATGGGAGAAGTAGGTAGAGAGCAAGTGGGGAGCTGGAGTGCAGTGGTGAGATCTCAACTCACTGCAACCTCCACCTCCTGGGTTTAAGCGATTCTCCTGCCTCAGCCTCCCAAGTAGCTGGGACTACAGGCTGCACTACCATGCCCAGCTAATTTTTGTATTTTTAGTAGAGACAGGGTTTTATCATGTTGGCCTGGCTGGTCTCAAACTCCTGACCTCAGGTGATCGACCCACCTCAGCCTCCCAAAGTGCTGGGATTACAGGCATCACCCACCCTGGCTCCACACCTTTTTTTTTTTTTTTTTTTTGAGACGGAGTCTGGCTCTGTCGCCCAGGCTGGAGCGCAGTGGCCGGATCTCAGCTCACTGCAAGCTCCGCCTCCCAGGTTCACGCCATTCTCCTGCCTCAGCCTCCCAAGTAGCTGGGACTACAGGCGCCCGCCACCTCGCCTGGCTAGTTTTTTGTATTTTTTAGTAGAGACGGGGTTTCATCGTGTTAGCCAGGATGGTCTCGATCTCCTGACCTCGTGATCCACCCGTCTTGGCCTCCCAAAGTGCTGGGATTACAGGCTTGAGCCACCACGCCCGGCCATGGCGCCACACTTTTAAACAACCAGATCTCATGAGAACTCACTCACTGTCACAAAGACAGTACCATGGGGGATAGTGCCAAACCATTCAGGAGAAAACCTCCCCCATGGTCCAATCTCCTTCCACCAGACTTTACCTCCAACACTGGGGATTACAACTGAACAGGAGATTTTGGGGCAGGGACACAGACCCAAACTGTATCAGGTACAGCCTCCCCACACTTTGCAGCTGAGGGTTTCAGCTTTTCTTCTGGTTCTCCTCATATCCCCCTTAATGCCTGGCCTGGTGTGGTCCATTTGGCAGGATCTCAAAGGGCACCTGCTGACTGGAGGAACAAAACAGGATGGGGCTCCTACTAAGGGAGCAGTATGAGGGAAGTGGAGGTAGGAGGGAAAAGCATTTTTGCCAAAACAAAGGAGAAACTGGCCAGAGCCATGAAAATGAAATAAGCGACTTTTCAGAAGCCAGAGATAGATCAAAGAGGCAAGGGGGAGTTGGTCACACTGTGTTGTGTGGTTCGATGGTTTCCCCAAAACCCATGTTGAAACTGAATCCCCAATGTGGCTGTATGGAAAGGTGGGGCCTTTGAGAGATAATTGGGGAGGGCAAGGTGGCTCATGCCTGTAATCCCAGGGAGGCTGAAGCAGGTGGATCGCTTGAAGTCAGGAGTTTCAGACCAGCCTGGCCAACATGGTGAAACCCCAACTCTACTAAGGATACAGAAATTAGCTGGGCATGGTGGCGGGCCCCTGTAATCCCAGCTACTTGGGAGGCTGAGGCAGGAGAATCGCTTGAACACCAGAGGCGGAGGTTGCAGTGAGCTGAGATTGTGCCACTGCACTTCAGCCTGGGTGACAGAGGAAGACTCTGTCTCCAAAAAAAAAGCGGGGGTTATTGCGTCATGAGGGGCACAGACCTCATGAATGAATTAATCCACTCATGGATTAAAGGGTTAATGGGTTATCCTGGGAGTGGGACTGGTGGCTTCATATGAATAGGAAGAGAGACTCCAGCTGGCGGCACATTAGCATGCTCAGCCCCCTCGCCATGTGATGCCCTGCACTGCCTCGCCTCAGGATTCTGAGAGTCCCCACCAGCAGGCAGGCCCTCACTAGGTGCAGCCCCTCAACCAAGACTTCCCAGCCTCCAGAACTGTAAGAAATAAATTACCTAGTCTCAGATATTGAGTTATCACAACAGAAATGGACTAACACATACGGGGGCAGCAAATACCAAGAGAATCCCCTTACCAGTGTCTTCAGGGGCTTTGAGTTCACATCAAAAAGAGACAGTGGAAGGGTAAGCATGCTGCTGTTTCTGCTACTCTCCATGGCACAGTCGAGGCAAATCAAGGAGTCCTTCACCCGGATCATATACAGGGCCTGCAGCCTCTCCACCTGCAAGAGGGAGAGCAGAGAGGTGAGATGGGAACACCACCATAAGCCAGGTCAGGCCAATTGCCAGAAGGTGGAGCCAAGAGACAGAAGCTCTAGAAGTGGTAGCCACTAATGCTCTTTGTCCTACTCACAAAGGTGCAAAATATTACCAGTAACAATATTATGAAACTGTGGTAAGTGTTTTATGTGGATTAACTCTCTTATTCCTCTACACACTACAGGAACAACAGCTGAATGAGTTAAATGAGCAGCATCTTAAGCTTCCGAGTGCTCTGGTTCTAGGTTCTTACCAAGTGTACGTCAGTGATCTGGTCCTTGATCAGGTTCCAGAGTTTGAGGTAGAGTTGGGCGGCATCATGCTGGACAAACACTAGCCACAGAGAAAAGGAACAGCCAATTAGTGAGGTCTTCAGAGTCACTTCTCATGCCCTAGTATCTAGATATACATGAATACTCACCATTTTGTCTCTTCCTAGCCCTCCACCCCACTGCAAGGCTAAGTTGGCACTATATAAGAGGTGATCAATAAACGAACAGTAAGTTTGGTATTGATTTTTGAGAACGCCTCTTGAAACTTAAGCTCCGGTGCCAGGTGTAGTGACTCGTGCCTATAATCTTAACACTTCAGGAGGCCAAGGTGGGAGGATCGCTTGAACTCAGGAGTTTGAGACCAGCCTGGGCAACAAAGCAAGACTCTGTCTCTATAAAAAATTTTACAAATTAGTTGAGCATAGTGGTGCACCCTGTAGTCAGAGCTACTTGGGAGGCTGAAGCAGGAGGATCACTTGAGCCCAGGATGTTGAGGCTACAGTGAGATGTGATGTCACCACTGCACTCAGCCTGGGGAATGAGATGTCCACAGGGACTTTGAAAAGCACTGATACATTCCTGAGGATCTAGAAGGCCAGGCACATGCCCAAGTAAGACCCGAAAGGGCTCCAATCCCTCCTCTCTGGCTGACCACAAGGCCATGGGCAAGAAAGCAATGAAGGCAAATACAGAATCATAAACTGCCCAGTAACAATAAAACAGCAACAACAACAAATCCTGGTGTGGGCATCTCTGATGTCCAGTGTTGCCACCTTACATCATCTAAAATGTTCATTTTCCAACAAAAGAGACAAGACACACAATGAAACGGAAAAGTATGGCCACATACAGGAAGACAGCAATCAGTAGAACCTTTCACTGAGAAGCCCTAGATGTTGGCTTTACTAAACAAAGACTTTAGCTGTTATAATATGTTCAAAGAATTAAAGAAAACCATGTCAAAAGAAGTAAAAGAGCCGGGCGCGGTGGCTCACGCCTGTAATCCCAGCACTTTGGGAGGCCGAGGCGGGCAGATCACAAGGTCAGGAGATCGAGACCATGGTGAAACCCCGTCTCTACTAAAAACACAAAAAATTACGGGCGTGGTGGCGGGCGCCTGTAGTCCCAGCTACTCAGGAGGCTGAGGCAGGAAAATGGCATAAACCTGGGAGGCGGAGCCTGCAGTGAGCCGAGATCGTACCACTGCACTCCAACCTGGGCAACAGAGCGAGACTCCGTCTCAAAAAAAAAAAAAAAAAAAGAGAAGTGAAAGAAAGTACGAAGGGGGCCGGGCGCGGTGGCTCACGCCTGTAATCCCAGCACTTTGGGAGGCCGAGATGGGCGGATCACGAGGTCAGGAGATCAAGACCATCCTGGCTAACACTGTGAAACCCCGTCTCTACTAAAAATACAAAAAAATTAGCCGGGCACGGTGGCAGGTGCCTGTAATCCCAGCTACTCGGGAGGCTGAGGCAGGAGAATGGCGTAAACCCGGGAGGCGGAGCTTGCAGTGAGTGGAGATCACACCACTGCACTCTAGCCTGGGTGACAGAGCGAGACTCTGTCTCAATAAAAAAAAAAAAAAAAGAAAGAAAGAAAGTACAAAAATGCTACCTCAACAAATAAAGAGTATCAATAAAGAAAAAACTGTAAAAAAAGAACCAAGCAGAAATTCTTGAGTTGAGGAGAACAATAACTGAAATGAAAAATGTACTAGAGGAGGTCAACAGCAGATTAGAGCTGGCAAAAGAAAGAATCCATACACCTGGAGATAGGTTGATTGAGCTTCTCCAGACTGAGGACGGAAGGAAAGTTGAACATAGTGCCTCTGCAGCCGAAAAGCTGGTTAGCTGCTCACCGCATGTGCTGTTCAACTAACTCTGATACAAAAAAAATGTGATACAAAAGAAGGCTTTATACACAAACGTGAATTTATTCTGAAGCCAGCTTGGAGGAAGGAGCATGACGCAGCCTGCCTTTTAATGTGCCATTTCTCCTTTGGAGGAAAAAGGGGCATTTTCCTCAGGTGTGTTGTGGGGGTGGGGGGGTGAGCAATGGCAGTTTTCTACAGGGCAGTTATCATGTACCCAGCTGAGCTGGCACCTTCCTGGGCAGAAGTAAATTGTAAAAGTGGCCGAGTGGGCATGCTTTCTCCATGCCTTCCTAGTGGGTGAAAGACAAACCCCTAGAAGGTGGAAGTTTCAAGGCCACCCCTAGCAGGGAGGGTTCCCTGGTGGGTATGCTTGGGGCTGCAAATCTACGGCCAAGTCTCAGGAAAGATGAGCTGGAAGAACTTGCCCTGTTCTCAGTCAAACCTCCATCAGCCTACCTCCATTTACAGATTCTTCCTTTTTGCATTTCTAAAGAGCTAACAGGAAACAGGAAACACGGCCATGGTGAGGGGTGAGGGATGGGAAGAGGAGAAGTGAAAAGAAAATCATAAGAAAACTAATGGAACTATCTCTTAGCGAATGGGGGTACTCAGTTGCACCCAGACGGGTTCACTAGTGAACGATGGGTTCTTCCAAACATTTATGGGAAAAATTATACCAGTTCCCTAGAACCTCTTCCAGAAGACAAAAGCAGAGAGAACACTTCCTAACTCATTCTCTGAGGCCAGCATTATCCTAATACCAAAACCAGACAGACGTTATCAGAAAAGACCTAGAAACCAGCATCTCTCGTGAACATAAATGCAAAATTCCTCAACAAAATATTAGTGAATCAAATTCAACTATGTATAAAAAGAATCACAGAGGGTGACACAAGCGAGATGGTAGAGAAGGAGGCTCCTGGTGCTCCCTTCTCCCGTGGACCCATGGAAAAACTCCCATCTACACACAGATCAACTCCCTCAGAAAGAAACCCAGATACCAGCTGAGACAGGCCTACACAGGGGACAATGGAGAAAACATCCACATCGCAATGGGTTGGAAAAGCTGAGACACACTCGCACCACAAGCCCCACTCTAGACACAGTACCTTACTGTCGGAAAGGAATCCCTGCGCCCAGCTTTCTCCTGGAGAGGTGAGGGTTTGGACCACACGTAGGCAGCCCCAGCTTTTGCAGTTCCCACTCAAGGGCTTGGCTGCTAGCTCACCTAGCTCTGGGAGCAGACATGGATCAGCAGCTATGAATCCCCTGCGACCGCAGAGGGCAAAGAGGCAGTTTTAAATGGGCACGTGAGCACTTCCGGCAGCTGTGCTCCTGCGCTCAGCACAAACAGGCAGAAATGCCAGGCTCCCAGTTTCTCCCTGGAAGGGTATGTCTGCGGGCTCTCCTAGCTGTTGCCCGAGGGATGGGCATCTAGTAATAACTAGCCTGCACCTGGAGCCAATGAGGCAGATAAACAGATTTCCAGGAGTCTGGACAGGTGTGTGGGCAAGTCCCATGCCTTCTCCCACCCGCTGCTCCATGATAAAATCAGGTCTTTAACTTCACACACTGAGTACACAACATCTATCCCTCTCAAATGAAGGACTAGCTCCTCAATCCCTGAGCTTTGGGAGCTGACCAGGCTCTGTATTTGTGGGTCCCACAGGGGCACAGAGACCAAAAAACATCCCCCCAGGCCCAGTGCAGGGTGAACAGGCAAAAAGGCCCGGCTCCCACTTTCTCCCTAGAAGGAATCCGTCTGCACATGTGCAGCTGCTGCCCTGGGGTTTTCCATGCATCTGGGAGCTGACAGAGCAGGAAACCAGTGCTCCTCTGAGACCCTGAACAGGCAGGTGAGCACTTCCACCGCGGCTCCCACTCGTTTGTTCGACAGATAGCGTCAAGCTTCCAACCTGTCCATCTCTAAGCAGAGAGGAGCCAGCATTCGCTAGGCCCCTGGGTGTGACAAGAGCAAAACAATGCATGCAAGCGTGTGCAGTTTAAACATGAGTGCAGGCACTTGCCACAGATCCTCTGTCCAGTTTTTTGCAGAGCAAGTGGGGGATAAACACATGCTCCCAGCTTTTCCTTGAGGATAGAATAAACTGGAACACACATTTAATGCCCCAACGTCTCCAGCTGCACCTCAAGGGGCTGGCTTCTAACTCCCTTGTCTGGGGCACTGACAGGACTTGACACATTCTTATCTCCTGAGGGCAGCTAAGAACACAGATGACAGTTTGGACAAGCACAAAGGGTCAAGAGGCGCTCCGAGTGCCTGGCAGCGTAAGTTCGTCTCTTCTACAAGGCCAGTGAGAAAAGACTGGGAGAGGCATTTTTCTTATCTAAAGTACAGAAAATAACAAAGAGTCGGCCGGGCGCGGTGGCTCAAGCCTGTAATCCCAGCACTTTGGGAGGCTGAGACGGGCGGATCACGAGGTCAGGAGATCGAAACCATCCTGGTTAACACGGTGAAACCCCGTCTCTACTAAAAAATACAAAAAACTAGCCGGGTGCGGTGGCGGGCGCCTGTAGTCCCAGCTACTCGGGAGGCTGAGGCAGGAGAATGGCGTGAACCCGGGAGGCGGAGCTTGCAGTGAGCTGAGATCCGGCCACTCACTCCAGCCTGGGCGGCAGAGTGAGACTCCGTCTCAAAAAAAAAAAAAAAAAAAAAAAAAGAAAATAACAAAGAGTCAGGAACAATGAAGAAACAGAGAAATATGTTCCAAGCAAAAGAATAAGATAAATCTCCAGAAAATGCCCTCAGTGAAATGAAGATAAGTGACTTACCTTACAGACAATTCAAAATAATCACCACGAAGATACTTACCACATCTAGGACAGCAATGCATGAACGAAGAATTTCCGCAAAGAGACAGAAAAAAGTTCAAAAGAAATAACAGAGCTGAAGAATACAATAACTCAAATAAGAGTTCAATAGAGAAGCTCAACAGGTGAAATCAAGCAGAAGAAAGGATTCGCAAACTAGAAGGTAGGTCACTGGAAATCATTCACAGGAGCAAAAATGAAAAAGAATGAAAAAGAGTGAAGATATCTTTTTTTCTGAGCAGGAGTCTTGCTGTGTCGCCCAGGCTGGAGTGCAGTGGCCGGATCTCAGCTCACTGCAAGCTCTGCCTCCTGAGTTCACGCCATTCTCCTGCCTCAGCCTCCCGAGTAGCTGGGACTACAGGCGCCCGCCACCTCGCCCGGCTAATGTTTT
>NC_037678.1:30788818-30927194 GCF_003255815.1 Theropithecus gelada | reverse complement strand
CGGAGTCTCGCTCTGTCACCCAGGCTGGAGTGCAGTGGCCGGATCTCAGCTCACTGCAAGCTTCGCCTCCCGGATTCAGGCCATTCTCCTGCCTCAGCCTCCCGAGTAGCTGGGACTACAGGCGCCCGCCACCTCGCCCGGCTAGTTTTTGTTTTTTTTTTTTTTTTTTGTATTTTTTGGTAGAGACGGGGTTTCACCGGGTTAGCCAGGATGGTCTCGATCTCCTGACCTCGTGATCCGCCCGTCTCGGCCTCCCAAAGTGCTGGGATTACAGGCTTGAGCCACCGCGCCCGGCCCAAAAAAGGGAAGATCTCTTTTTTTTTTTTTTGAGGCGGAGTCTCACTCTGTAGCCCAGGCTGGAGTGCAGTGGCCGGATCTCAGCTCACTGCAAGCTCCGCCTCCCGGGTTCACACCATTCTCCTGCCTCAGCCTCCCGAGCAGCTGGGACTACAGGCGCCGCCACCTCGCCCAGCTAGTTTTTTTGTATTTTTTAGTAGAGACGGGGTTTCACCGTGTTGGCTGGGATGGTCTCGATCTCCTGACCTCATGATCCGCCCACCTCGGCCTCCCAAAGTGCTGGGATTACAGGCTTGAGCCACCGCGCCCGGCCCAAAAAAGGGAAGATCTCTTAAGAGAATTATGGGACATCAAACAGACCAAAATAGGCATTATCAGAGTCCCAGAAGGAGGAGAGTGAGAGGAGACAGAAAGCTTATCCAAAGAAATAACAGTCCCAAGTGGCAGATTGACATTTCGGTCAATGACAGACCACATAAGCACAGTGGCCATGACAAGCAGCCTAGGTGTATAGTAGGTTGTCCCATCTAGGTTTGTGTAAGTCCACTCCATGATGTCCACACAATGACAAATTCACCTTCTGATGCATTTTCAGAACATCTCTCTGTTGTTAAGCAACCCATAGCTATAATGACTGAAAACTTCCCAACCCAGGGAAGGAAATAGAAATCCAAATCCAGGAAGCCCAAAGGACACCATTGTAAGACTGATCTAAAGCAACCCACGCCAAGACACATCGTAATCAATTTCAAAAGTTAAAGGCAAAGAATTCTGAAAGCAGCAAGAGAAAAGCAATGTGTTATACACAAGGGAAAACCCATAAGTATGGGATTTCTTTTGGGGGTGATGAAAATGTTATGAAATTAGATTGTGATGATGGAGGCACAACTCTCTGAATACACTACAAACCTTTGAATTGCATGGTTTTAAATGGATGAATTTTACAGTATGTGATGCACATTTCAATATAGCTATCTAAAAAAAAAAAAAAAAAACCCTAACCTATTTATGAATTATTTTGTAGAACATGTTTTCTCTTTTTTATTCCTTTATTTTGTTTTCCTGCAGTTCCCTAACTGTGGCAGAATAAGCTTGGAGGAGATGCCTTCGTTTACCCTACTGAGAGGCAGAAAAAGGGTAGGTATGGAAGTAAAATGTCCATAAATAATATCAATTCTGCACCTCCAAAGATGTGTGCCTCTTACACAAATGTCTCTATAATCCGAGGGGTCCAGGCTACCTAACTTGTCTGGTTGCTTCACTGCCTGTTAGTTCCTCTCTTCACGCTCTCTCTAAGCTTCCCACCCGCTTTGGATCAGCAGCCAGGAGCCCAGTGGGAGGACGTCTTACTGGGCACGTTGTACTTCTGCAGGCAGTAGGCGAGCTCCAGGGGCCGCACTGCTTTCTGCCGGCTGTCCTGCATCTTCTCCAACAGCAGAAGCATCTGGAAAGGGACGCTTCTCCTCTGCTCGTCAGCTCCCCTGGGCACCGTGATCCTGTCACACAAGAACAGCCAGAAACCTTCTTATGTGTAGTTCTCGAAGCTAGATGCACACTGGAATCAGTTGGGAGAAATTTGAAATCTCCATATCCAGGCCACTCCCATACAAATTAAACCAGAATTCTGGGGGCGGGAGGGGGTGGGGCAGTTATCAGAATTTTTCAGTTCCTCAGATTATTTCAATGTGTGGCCAAGGTTGAGAAGCATGATGTGAGTGAATCTGCTCTACAGGGGACCCTCCAGAGAGGGGGATCAGCGTGACCGCTGCCTCAGCCCCTCTGCACCCTGCGCAGCAATCATGCTAGAGCAGAGGGCAGATGGACGAAGTCCTGGCTCCACATCTCGGGCAAGCAGCACAATGTCCAGCCTAAAGCTCTCCAAACTACAGACAGGTCCTGGGAAGAAAGGCAACATGAAGGGCTGTCCGTGTGGTTTGGCAATGATTCATTTAATTACAGGCATTTCTCAGATGGGAAAAAGGAGAGAGCACAGGGCAGGAAAAGAGTTATGGAAAGAGACAGAGAGAGAGAGTGCATTGTGTGAGTGTTGGTGGAAGGAGGGGTGTGCACGGATGTGTACTGCCCACTGACTTACTTCTTCTCTTACTTTGGTCTAGTCCCAACTCTCTCTTTTAACCAAGTTCGTGGCTGTCAATCCTGGCTGCATTAAAAATCACCCAAAGAGGGCTTTTAAAAAGTACCAATACCTGGCTGGGCGCGGTGGCTCACGCCTATAATCCCAGCACTTTGGGAAGCTGAGGCGGGCAGATCATCTGAGGTCAGGAGATCGAGACCAGCCTGGCCAACATGGTGAAACCCCGTCTCTACTAAAAATACAAAAATTAGCCGGGCGTGCTGGTGGGCACCTGTAATCCCAGCTACTCGAGAGGCTGAGACAGGAGAATCCCTTGAACCCAGGAGGCGGAGGTTCCAGTGAGCTGAGATCGTGCCATCGCACTCCAGTTTGAGGACAAGAGTGAGGCTTTGTCTCAAAAAAAAAAAAAAAGGTACCAATATCTGGGCCCCACCCCAGACCAACCTAAGAAGTATTAGAAATAAAGTGTAGGCCAGAATATGCAGAAGCCAATCTTCCCTCTGCCAACTTTTGAAAGATCTCAAAAAGTTCAAGTCACTCTGAATAACAGAATATATTAAAAATGAAATAATACAGGCTGGGCGCAGTGGCTCACGCCTGTAATCCCAGCACTTTGGGAGACTGAGGCAGGCAGATCACGAGGTCAGGAGATCGAGACCATCCTGGCTAACACGGTGAAACCCCATCTCTACTAAAAAATAGAAAAAGTTAGCCAGGCGTGGTGGCGGGTGCCTGTAATTACAGCTACTCGGGAGGCTGAGGCAGGAGAATCTCTTGGACCTGTGAGGCGGAGCTTGCAGTGAGCCGAGATCGCGCCACTGCACTCCAGCCTGAGCAACAGAGTGAGACTCCATCTCAAAAAAAAAAAGAAAGAAAGAAAGAAAGAGAGAGAGAGAGAGAGAAAGAAAGAAAGAAAAGAAAAAGAAACAGTACAAACGCTTATCAGCCTGAAGAACAGTCTTACCTCTTCAATATCCTGGTGAAGTCCATGTTCATTACAAACACCTGAATCAAGGAGTTAAGGCAGCAGGTCTGTCCAATGTTGTGTAAACCAACCAGGCCTATAAGGGGAAGAGAAAAAAATGCTGAGGCAAGGCCTAGGTAAAGAAGTTGACAAGGCTGGGCACCATGGCTCACGCCTGTAATCCCAGCACTTTGGGAGGCCAAGGTGGGCGGATCACCTGAGGTCGGGAGTTCGAGACCAGCCTGGCCAACATGGTGAAACCCTGTCTCTACAAAAAATACAAAAATCAGCCGGGCGTCATGGCAGATGCCTGTAATCCCAGCTACTTGGGAGGCTGAGGCAGGAGAATCGCTTGAACCTGGGAGGTGGAAGTTCCAGTGAGCTGAGATCGCGCCACTGCACTCCAGCCTGGGCAACAAGAGTGGAATTCTGTCTCAGAAACGAAAAAAAAAAAAAAGTTGACAAAAATCAAATGTTTTTCTTTTTTTTTTCTTTTTTTTTTTTTTTTTGAGACGGAGTCTCGCTCTGCCACCCAGGCTGGAGTGCAATGGCCGGATCTCAGCTCGCTGCAAGCTCCGCCTCCCGGGTTCACGCCATTCTCCTGCCTCAGCCTCCCGAGTAGCTGGGACTACAGGCACCCGCCACCACGCCCGGCTAGTTTTTTGTATTTTTTAGTAGAGACGGGGTTTCACCATGTTAGCCAGGATGGTCTCGATCTCCTGACCTCGTGATCCACCCGTCTCGGCCTCCCAAAGTGCTGGGATTACAGGCTTGAGCCACCGCGCCCGGCCTCAAATGTTTTTCTTAAAGTTACTAAGGACATTAAGTCCTATAAAGTTCTCTCAGGTCCAATGCATTCACTCAGCTTGCAAACAAATTGGAGAGAAAATATCAAACATGAACCTTTAAAAAGTTTGATAACAGGCCGGGCGCGGTGGCTCACGCCTGCAATCCCAGCACTTTGAGAGGCCGAGACGGGCGGATCACGAGGTCAGGAGATCGAGACCATCCTGGCTAACACAGTGAAACCTCGTCTCTACGAAAAACCCAAAAAAAATTTAGCCGGGCACGGTGGTTCACGCCTGTAATCCCAGCACTGTGGGTGGCCGAGGTGGGTGGATCACAAGGTCAGGAGATCGAGACCATCCTGGCTAACATGGTGAAACCCCGTCTCTACTAAAAATACAAAAAAAAAAAACTAGCCAGGTGAGGTGGGGGCACCTGTAGTCCCAGCTACTTGGGAGGCTGAGGCAGGAGAATGGCGTGAACCCAGGAGGCGGAACTTGCAGTGAGCCGAGATCACGCCGCTGCACTCCAGCCTGGGCGACAGAGCAAGACTCTGTCTCAAAAAAAAAAAAAAAAAAAAAAAAAAAGTTCGATAACAAGGGCCAAGCACAGTGGCTCACACCTGTAATCCCAGCACTTTAGGAGGCCGAGGTGGGAAGATCACCCAAGGTCAGGAGTTCGATACCAGCCTGGCCTACATGGTGAAACCTCATCTTTACTAAAAATACAAAAATTAGCCAGGTGTGGTGGTGCATGCCTGTAATCCCAGCTACTCAGGAGGCTGAGGCAGGAGAATCGCTTGAACCTGGCAGGCAGAGGTTGCAGTGAGCCAAGATCGCACCACTGCACTCCAGCCTAGGCGACACAGCAAAACTCCATCTCACAAGAAAAAAAAAAAAAAAAGAAGTTCAATAACAAGAAAAGTTTTAATAGTCCATTAGGAAAAGTGAGATGTCACCAAAAGTGTATATTTACTCACTGCCAGATGAGTAGTATGAGCAATTGTTGGGAGAGAAAAAGAAACATTAGAGAAAGCATAACTGAGAATATGGCCTCCTCTCATTCAAATCGTTCTCCACGGAGCTAAGTCCAAATGTGCATCTGTGTGGCTCAGAAATAAGAGGGAGTCCACAGTTTGTCTGTGTGGGACTCCAGTGGAGGGGTCTCTGCCCAGTCCCCACCACAGGGAGGCAGGAAATCAGAAGGCTGCTTTGGGGAAGATTCGCCTAATCCAGTCTCACCCTGAGAGGCTGAAAGGCAGAAGAACTTACAAGAATACAAGAAAAACAAAAGATAACATTTGACCCCTAGCAACCAACCTCCTCTTTTCCAACCCAACCTTAGGCTCGGCGAACCCCACAAGGTAAGCAATTTAAGGGGGAGGAAGTACCACTAATCTCAGGATTCTTGGGGAAAGGGCTTTGGCTTATGAGATAGGACAGGAAGAAAGTAAAAATCTGGGGTTGCAGGTGAGCACTGATTTCTGCTCCCAGACTATCAGGGGCACATTGCCTCCAGACAGACCCGTCCAAAGGCAGCAGTAAAGATGGAAACTAATGCTAAGTGCCACTAGACGCCCAGCACTGGCTTAAAGCAGTTTCCACAGATGACCCCATTTAATCCTCCCAACAACCCTATGTGCTTGCTACTATTATTACCCGCATTTTCTGTTGTTGCTGTTTTCGTTTTTTTGAGACGGAGTCTCACTCTGTCGCCCAGGCTGAAATGCAGTGGTGTGATCTCACCTTACTGCAACCTTTGCCACCTGGGTTCAAGCAATTATCCTGCCTCATCCTCCTAAGTAGCTGGGATTACAGGCACCTGCCACTGCGCCCGGTTAATTTTTGTATTTTTAGTAGAGATGGGGTTTCACCATCTTGGCCAGGCTGGTCTTAAACTCCTGACCTCATGATCCACTTGCCTCGGCCTCCTGAACTGTTGGGATTACGGCCGTGAGCCACCACGCCTGACCTTGTTTTTGTTTTTTCAGAGATAGGGTTTCGCTATGGCCCAGGCTGTATCCCCATCCAAAAGATGCAGAAACTCAGGCACAGGAAACCAGGAGCCATCAAACACAAAGCTCTGCTGCTTCAGAGCACAGCAGGTGAGCTGAGCATTTACAGGCAGACAAGAAAAGGAAAGCAGGAGGGGTGTAATGACCATGAGGGTAGTCCCAGGCCCTGGGATGCTCTCTGGGCTGCTCTGTCTTCCTCTTCATGTTGCTGTCTTCTTCCTTCTTTTCAACAAGATCTGCCGGGGACTGCGGAGACTCAGCCAGGTTGGACTTACAGGTTTGTCTCTTGAGCCCAAACACCTTGCCCATTCATGATCACTCAAAACCCCCAGGCCGCGGCTGCCTGGGCCGCGTTCAGGACAGCACTTCACTTCCCGGAAGAGCTTATGTGAGCCAGGCACGATGGGATCTCTGTGAAAAGACAACGCGGGTAAGTAAGGATTAGAGAAGGAGGAACGTGTATTCATGTAATCCGTTCTGATGCCAAAGAGCAGGTCTTAGAGGGAGATAAATGTTTGGGGAGACTGACTCATAGAGCTCTAGGCTGGAAATGACAGCTAGGCTACACATCCCCTCCCCTGGGTCCCAGGCGTTTCCATTCATTCTTCCTCAGAGCGCGCTGCCAAATCCTAACCGGGAACGCCCTCTTGGGGAAGGACAGGGAAGCGTGCATAGAACTTTGCTTTGCAACCCAGGACCAGGCCCACTTCAGTAAAAGCCAGCACGAGGCAGGAACCCTCAGCCCCTGATGCCAGGCTGGCACACAGACAAAGCCTCTCAACCCGTCCAACACCCAAGGGGACCTGCGGCCCTGGCAGGACAGCCTCGTGTTCTGGCCCGCATCACAGCCAGCCGGCTGCAGCAGTCAGATAAACTTCAGCTGCAGGCAGGCTGTAGCACCCGCAGGCCTTAGGCACATCCCGGTGCTGGGCTGGTCTCATGCAGTGGACTGTAGGTGTGACCCAATATTGTGTCGGCCTTAGTGGCCATAGGGTTACCCCTGTACCCTCCCCCAACCCCAGCACAGCAGCACGAAGAGAGACACTGTTTGCTTGGAGGAGGAAGAGGTAAGTGGAGGACTTTGCCTTGGAACCCAGGGTAGGACTTTGCCTTGGAACCCAGGACTAGGCTCTCTACAGTAAAACCCAGTACTGGGCAGAGCCTCATCACTCTGATGCTAGACCAGTACCCACAGGCAGATCTCACCCCACCCTAGTGCCAGATGAGAACCCACAGCCCCAGTGACAGGGACTTGGGATCTGGGCTACATCACCAACATGCCAACTACAGTGGCTTTGGGCCCTGAATGAACCTCAGCAGCAGCAGGCAAGCCATCGTGGGTCTTGGGCGTGCCCCAGTGCTGTGCCAGTCTCGGCAGCCTGGCCTTCAGGCGTGACCCAGGGCTGTGTCAGCCTCAGTGGCCAAAGAATTCCAGCCACAGTGATCCTGGGCTTAGGGCACCCCTTAGCACAACTGCAACAGCTGAAGCAGTCATGGGCTTAGGGCACTGACCAATCAGCCTCTCGTTAATCTCATATGGGTTTCCTGATGAAAGAAGAGCCCAAACAAAGCCAGGCAATGAAGACTGGCTTAGGTACCTGTGTCAATGCAGACACTGGCACACAGCTGCGAGGATCAAGATCAATCAGAGAAAAGCGACAGCACCAAATGAACAAATTAAGGTGCCAGTGACTAACCCTAAAGATACAGAGATGAAGCCTGGTGTCGGTGGCTCACGCCTGTAATCCCAGCACTTTGGGGGGCCGAGGTGGGAGGATCACTTCAGCCCAGGAGTTCAAGACCAGCACAGGCAACATATAAAACCCCATCTACAAAAAAATACCAAAAAAATGTAAAAGGGCATAGTGGTGCACGCCTGTGGTCCCAAATACTGAGGAGGCTGAAGCAGGAGGATCACTTGAGGCCAGGAGTTTGAGGCTGCAGTAAACTATGATTGTGCCACTCACTCCAGCCTGGGCAACAGATGAGACCTTGTAGCTAAATAAATAAGATGAAATAAATAAAATAATACTAATGGGTAATATCTAAGCACTACTTCTTATAAAAGGTGAAAGCCTTTTATATGTACTGTCTTATTTATCTTTACACAGCCGTGTGAATTAATTACTGTTATATTTCCATTTGACAGATGAGAAAACTGAGATAAAAGAAGTAAGTGCCTTTCCCACTGGCAAGTGATGGGCCAGATGTGGACAAGCTGGACAGGGTTTAAGTCCAGCCAACATGCTGCTCAGAGTGAGGAATAAACTCAGAACCAATCACTGGTGGGAATGTAAATTAGTAGAGCCATTATGGCAAACAGTATGGAGATTCCTTAAAAACCTAAAAATAGATATACCATATGATCCAGCAATCCCACTGCTGAATATATATCCAAAGGAAAGGGAATCAGTACGTTGAAGAGATATCTGCGCTCTCATATTTACTGCAGCACTACTCATAATACCCGAGATACGAATCAACCTAAGTGTCTATCAAAAGAGGAATGGCTAAAGAACATGTGGACTATATACACACGATGGGATGTTATTCAGCCATTAAAAGACAATGAAATTCTGTCATTCACGTCAACATGGGTGAGCCTGGAGTACATTACTTAAGTGAAATAAGGTAGGCACAGAAAGATAAATACCACATGTTCACACTCACATGTGAAAACTCAAAAAGCTTATCGCTAGAAATAGAGAACAGAAAGGCAGGCATGGTGGCTCACACCTATAATCCAAGCACTTTGGTTGGCTGAGGCAAGAGGATAGCTTGAAGCCAGGAGTTCAAGACCAGTCTAAGCAACATAGCAAGACCCTGTTTCTAAAAATACAAATAAAATTAGCCTGGCATGGTAGCATGTACCTGTAGTCCCAGCTACTTGGGAGACTGAGGCAGGAGACTCAGTTGAGCCCAGGAGTTTGAGGCCACAGTGAGTTATGATCGTGCCACGGCACTCCAGCCTGGGCAACAGAGCAAGACCCTATCTCTTTCTCTCTCTCTTTTTTTTTTTTTTTTTTTTTTGAGACAGAATTTCACTCTTTTTGCCCAGGCTGGAGTGTAGTGGTACAGTCTCAGCTTACTGCAACGTCTGCCTCCTGGGTTCGAGCAATTCCCCTGCCTTAAGTGTCCCAAGTAGCTGGGACTACAGGCATGTGCCACCACGCCTGGCTAATTTTTGTATTTTTAGTAGAGACGGGGTTTCACCATGTTGGCCAGGCTGGTCTCGATCTCCTGACCTCAGGTGATCCGCCCATCTCGGTCTCCCAAAGTGCTGGGATTACAGGCGTGAGCCACCACGCCCGGCCTGGAATATATTCTTAAATTCATTTTGAATGGCTCAGATAACAAAAACCTCTTTTTCTTAGTAAATATTGACTTTCAATAGTTACAGTTGTTCCTCTTACGAGGCCCAGGCTAGGAGGACTCGACTGAAATGATGACAGCAGACAATTCCATCAACCAGAGAGACGATTTTGAGCTCATCATTGAGGGAAAGCTGATGAAAGAGAGCAGAGAGGTTCCAGGCTGCATTTTCCAAGATGTTGTCCTCTACTCCGCCAAGACCTCCTGGATACTTCAGGAAGATATAGCAGTAAAACCTCATGGAGCAGATCATTTGGGCAGGCTCAGTACCAAAGGGAAACAGAAAACACAGCAACCTTTCAGGGCAGATCACACTGGGGAGATAGGGAAGTGGGGCAGCAAGGAAAGGAAAGTGAAGCTTAAAGGTCTAAGGAGGACGGGGAGGGCAACGCGAGCAGAGAGACTGCAGCTGAAGTTAGCAGGCCTGATAAGCATCCACCAGAGAAAACAGCGTGGGTGGATTCCAAGGAAGGGAATTTCCAAACTGAACCCCTGACTCAAAAAAAAAAAAAAAAAAAAAACCCAGTCTGGGCGCGGTGGCTCAGTCCTGCAATCCTAGTACTTTGGGAGGCCAAAGCGGGCGGATCACAAGGTCAGGAGTTCGAGACCAGCCTGGCCAACATGGCGAAAACTCATCTCTACTAAAAATACAAAAAATTAGCTGGGCATGGTGGAGGGCGCCTGTAATCCCAACTACTTGGGAGGCTGAGGCAGGAGAATCGCTTGAACCCGGGAGGCAGAGGTTGCAGTGAGCCGAGACAGTGCTATTACACTCCAGCCTGGGCAACAAGAGCAAGACTCTGTCTCAAAACAAAACAAAACAAAACAAAACAAAAAACCCAAATACTAAACTAACTTAGCTCCTGCCCTACCTGAATTTTTTTTTTCTGGTTCACCTTCTCTCATGATCGTCCGGAAATGTTATCCTTAGGCTTCGGGGAGAGGAGAGCAACCCAAGGAACTGGCCCAGGCGCACCACTAAAGTAGCCCCAGGACCAATCAGGGTCCTCAGAGAAGCCCCAGAAGAGCCAGGAACACGCTGCAGAAAACCTGGGGAGGGCAGGGCCTGTACCCAACACTCCACTCACAACTGGACTCTGCCAGGAAAGCCAGCTCCAACATTTAGATGCCCTAAAAGGAACAAAATTAACCTTCCAGGAACATGATTCCAGCAGCCTCAGTGTCTTCCGACCCAACCCATCATGGCAACCACAATTGTAGACCACAGTCTCAATGACGTGTTCACATCATTTTGCATTTCTTTTTTTTTTTTTTTTTTTTTTTTTTTTTTGAGACGGAGTCTCGCTCTGTCGCCCAGGCTGGAGTACAGTGGCGCGATCTCGGCTCACGGCAAAGCTCCGCCTCCCCGGTTCACGTCATTCTCCTGACTCAGTCTCCTGAGTACTGAGTAGCTGGGACTACAGGCGCCCGCCCCATGCTCGGCTAATATTTTTTATTTTTAGTAGACAGGCTCTGCACCGTGTTAGCCAAGGCGGTCTTGATCTCCTGACCTCGTGTTCCGCCCGCCTTGGCCTCCCAAAGTGCTGGGATTACAGGCGTGAGCCACCGCGCCCGGCCTATTTTGCATTTCTTGAGTAATCGTAATATGCGGGTTAGAACACACGGATTACAACACTTTGGATGAAAAGCCACATAATAGGGAAATTTTGGGATTACTGTCTCTCAAAAAAATAAAAATAAAAAACAGCTCATGTGGAAGAACCAGGACTTACCTTTTTTGAAACTATGTTTATGTTAAGCATTTTCCCCTTTGTAAGCCCATCACTGTGTAAAAGTGTCAAAACTGTGCAACACATTTTTTAACAATCCAAAACCAAGTTATTTGATAAATCAAGATGCAGTCGTGCACCTGTGTTACTCTCCCTCCCGTTTTGTTCCTGTGAACACATCAGATAACCTGCATTCGCTCTCCAACTCTGTACAATACCAGAAAGAAACTTCAGATGAAATGCTTTTCAATATTTGCCTTTTTTCTGGAACAACTTATACAAATATAACTTACACAAATTATACATAAAAAAGTACAAATTAAAGCCTCTGCTTTAATTTTCAAACACTTTGAACCCAGATTTTCAGGGGTCTCAGAATAGAGTTTTGTATTTAAAGTCTAAATTTGGCCGGGCGCGGTGGCTCAAGCCTGTAATCTCAGCACTTTGAGAGGCCGAGGCGGGCGGATCACGAAGTCAGGAGATCGAGACCATCCTGGCTAACACGGTGAAACCCCGCCTCTACTAAAAATACAAAAAAAAAATTAACTGGGTGTGGTGGCGGGCACCTCTAGTCCCAACTACTTGGGAGGCTGAGGCAGGAGAATGGCGGGAACCCGGAAGGTGGAGCTTGCAGTGAGCCTAGATCACGCCACTGCGCTCCAGCCAGGGCCACACAGCGAGACTCCGTCTCGGGGAAAAAAAAAAAAAAGTCTAAATTTAGCTTTCTTCCAAGGAAAAGGGGGGAAGAAGAGAGGGTAAGACTAAAATATTCTGATTTGCAGAGTTTGACAACATCCTTCCAATTTCTCAATATAAATGCCCACTGACCCAGCCATTCCACTTCTATGAATTTTCCACCAATATATTTGTATGAATGTATACATAAAATGATATTCATTGCTGTATCCATGCCAGTAAAAACTGAAAACAACCTAAATCTCCATGCATGGTTTAAACAATGTACTTCCCATACTATGTATCAGGGTTTTTTGTTTGTTTGAGACAGAGTTTCGCTCTGTCGCCCAGGCTGGAGTGCAATGGTGCGATCTCGGCTCACCGCAACCTCCTCTTCCGGGGTTCAAGCGATTCTCCTGCCTCAGCCTCCCGAGTGGCTGGGATTACAGGCACGTGCCACCACTCCCGGCTAATTTTGTATTTTTAGTAGAGACGGGGTTTCTCCACGTCGGTCTGGAACTCCTGACCTCAGTTGATCTGCCCGCCTCGATCTCCCAAAGCGCTGGGATTACAGGCGTGAGCCACCGTGCCAGGCCACGTCAGTTTTTTGTTTTATTTTTAATGCCATTAACACATCTGTATGTCCTGCCATGAAAAGATGTCCATAATATCCTCAGTGGACAAAGCAAGTTCGAAACGATTTTAAAGACTTGTACATAGAAACATTTCTGATAAGGTACAAACAAAATGATACTGAGTGGAAGATTGAGAGACACATTTGTCTGCATTGTTTGAATTTTTTTTACAAGCTTACAACACTTCTGTAATTTTTTTTTTTTTAAATTAAACACAAAGTCATGCCAAAAGTCCAAATAACTATATTAGCTTAGAAAAAAAAATCCATTGGNGTGTGTGTGTGTGTGTGTGTGTGTGTGTGTGTGTGCGCGTGTGTAATGGAATACTATACAGCCATGAAAAAGAATGAAATCTTTTCATTCATGACAACAGGTGGACCTGGGGGACATCAGGTTAAGTGAAATAAGCCAGGCAGAGAAAGATAAATACTACATGATTTCACTCATGTGAATCTTTAAAAAAAAAAAGTTGATATCATAGAAGCAGAGAGTAGAACAGTGGTTACCAGAGACTGGGAAAGGAAGGAAGAAAAGGAAGACAGAAAGAGGTTATGGGTACAAAGTTACGATGGGATAGGAGGAATAAGATGTGGTGTTCTATTGCATAGTAGGGTGGTTATGGTTAACAGTAAGGTATTGCATATTACAAAATAGCTGGAAGAGAGGCTTTTGGATGTTCTGATCACAAACAAATGATAAATGCATGAGGTGATGGATATGCCAATTACCCTGATTTGATCATTATACAACATATACACAGCACATATTGAAATGTCAAACTTATCCCATAAATATATACAATTACAAGTGTCAATTTTAAAAACTTTGCTTTTTTTGGCCAGGTATGGTGGCTCACGCCTGTAATCCCAGCACTTTGGGAGGCCGAGGAGATCGAGAACATCCTGGCTAACATGGTGAAACCCCGTCTCTACTAAAAATACAAAAAAATTAGCTGGACGTGGTGGCAGGCACCTGTAGTCCCAGCTACTTCGGAGGCTGAGGCAGGAAAATGGCATGAACCCAGGAAGCTGAGCTTGCAGTGAGCTGAGATCACATCACTGCACTCCAGCCTGGGTGACACAGGGAGACTCCATCTCAAAAAAACAAAAACAAAACAAAACAAAACAAAACAAAAAACTTTTTTTCTTAAGAATTAGAAATTCCTAGGATGTAGCAAGCTGCTCTTTCAGCTCTGTCCACTCTGTCATCCCATGTCACTCCTATTCCCTGTCCCCTCCCTTCTTTATATCTATTCTACTCCTAAATTCCTCCTCCCTTATCCTTTATTGCTATGTATGGAACTCTAGGAAAAAAAGAAGAAGTGAAGGGAAAGAATTAGATGTGGAGGGCAATAGTAGGGAAGGGGAAAAGAGTAGGTATTAGGCCCAGATTGCGGAGAGGAGATGCAGATCCTCTTGTTTCTGAAACGATCTGATGAGTCAGCAAAGACGACTCACCACAGCTCCAGGACTTTGGGGGGTAGCTTTTCAGGGACCTGGTAATACTGAAGGACCCAGGAGAGGACTTCTTGCCACCGATCCATTTCTGCCAGGGCCTGGATCCCCACAACACACAGGGAGCACTTCACCTCCAAGGAGCTGTCAGCAGAGAAACCAATTTCAGTTAGAAGTGGTTCCCCTCCATTTCCATGCCCACCTCCACCTTGGGACTGTTCCTCTCCAGCTCCCAACTCAGCAGCCATCATCTCTCTCATCCCTGTTAGTACTTAGATGGGCTTCACAATTGGTCTCATGGGCTGCCCTTTCCCCCAGGAACTAAAAGTTCCTGTAAACCTCTTAAGAGGCAAGTCAGCTGTTGCTCAACGTTCTTCTTTGTATCCAAGTGAAATCAGATTTAAATGAAGAGGAAGGGTAATCCTGAGGGGGAAATAACACGCATCACCGGTGTGTGGGAGAAAAAAGAGCTGGAACTAAGTTTGCTCAGTGAACAAATGGGCTTGGAGCAAGGTTTCTGGCTGAATGGAGGTATAGCAACTCCACAGCTGGCTAAAAGGCACCACCTAGTAAGGTTCCTCCAGACACCGAGAAGCAAAGCCTTCTGCATTCACTGAAATGAGCTTCCACCCAGTACCCTAAAACACAGCCAGGGCTCTCCAGATCATCCTTCTCTGCGGTCAGCTTTCGCTATTCTACCTAACACCTCCCTGGAGTGGCCTAACCCAACTTTACAATGCAAAGAAATGACGCTCTCACCTGCCAGACAAGGCTGGTGGCATTAGAAAGAGCAATGCAAGCCCAAGGTTTTTTTTCTCCGGATTCTTTTCTTTTTCTTCTTTGTGCTAGAGAAGAGGGCTCATTATGTTACCCAGGCTGGTCTCGAACTCCTGGGTTCAAGCAATCCTCCTGCCTCGGCCTCCCAAAGGGCTGGGATTACAGGCGTAAGCCCCCGCGCGCCCGGCCCTGAATTAATTATTTAATCCATTCTTCCAATTGGACCAGAACACTGCTCCTGCCATGACCCCCATTCCCCATCATTCGCAAGGTCAGGAATAAACAACCTTGGGCGGGGCGGAGGTACCTGGGAGAGGACTTTTACCACCTGCTTACTGACAGAACTTGGCACCTAATACACAGTCAGCCTTCGCATCATGCCATTCTACCCTGGAACAAGGAGCAAATAATTGGCCGTGGGTTCGCCACTAAGCTCTTGTTATACGACTTCCCTCCTCTGTAGAATTGGCACACGATGAGCAACCACCCTGTCGGAGACAAACCACTGATGAAAGCGAGGTGTAAAGCTCCTTGTGGGCAATCTGGGAATGACAGAACTCCTGAGACCTTGGGCCCCACCATAAGAGCACCCGGAAATCGGTTCACTTCCGAGCCCAGCACGTACGTGCCCGCGGGTTCCTCTGGTAGGGCGTGGTTGGCCAGACTCTGCCAGGCCCGCTCGCAGGTCTCCAGCGCCGCCCGGAAGTCCAGGTGCACCACCAGGAGGTCGGCCGCCTCCTCCAGAAGGTCCACGGCCGGCGACCGGGCCGGGGCGGCGCGCACCGGCTCGCTGCTGCGCAGAGGTCCCCCAAGCCCCCTGAAGGGGGCTGCAGAGGTCGAGCAGTCGCTCTTCATAACGAGTCCGGGCCCAAGGCCCAGGTCCTCAGACGTCGGAGTGACCACCTCCCCAGAGGCTCCGGGATATCCCGAGTTGGCCTGGGCGAAAAGGGAGAGTCCTCATCTCTTTGCCCACACCCCTTCCCGAGGTCGATTCCCCGAGAAGGAAAAGGAAGGGGCCTGAGGCAAAGGCAGGGCTCGCCTGGAGGCTGGGGAAGCAGTTTACATGTCGAATTTGCAGGATTCTTGCATCCTTGGAATACCTGGCCCTAGCGTCTCCGGCCCCGCGACACGTGCAGGAACTGCCTCAGCTCCGGGCGCCTGGTTACGGTCAAAGACTCTCACCTCGCCTCCCAGCAGCGGGCGCGGACATCTTTGCGCTCGCCCCGCCCCGCAGCCGCACGGCGTCCCAGCGGCGCGGGGTACTCTAGGAGTTGTAGTTCCGCAGCTCCCGGCCCATCGGCTTCTATAACGGGAACAGGCGGGAGATTGTGGACTACAACCCCCAGCACGCCGCGCCCCGGAAGCCGCCCCTGTCCCGTGAGAAAACAAAGTGCGCTACGGCTTCGGAGTGGGGAAGTCAAAACGAAACAAAACTGAAGCTGTCTTGTGAAATGGAGGGATCTTCACTAACCAGTTCCAGCGGAGGCTAACGGAAGAAATGTCAGTAATGGATTTGCAAATACATGCACGCTTCCAATTCAGAGCTTCTGCGATGGCGGCGATCAGGGAATCTGTAATGTAATGTCAAGGCTGAGGCAGAGCTGATCACACATTTTGGCAACCTTAGTCTTGAATTAATTCACACTTTCTCCGCGTTGCCTCCATAGTTTGCTTTGGGAGAATAAATATTGCCTGGTGAGGATGAGGGACTTAGGGTGGAAACCTTCACAAGGATCACTGAGAATATGTTGGTCCCAAGGGCAGTGTTCCAAAGTGAATAGTGACCCCACCGACGCGGGGTTGGGGGCGCTGAGCATAAGGGCCTCATTTTCTCACTGCTTTATACCCCACCCTGGATTTGTTGTTAGAAAACGTTAAATGCAGATACCAATTCTACCTCCCCACTGTTGTCACTTCCAATCTGTCCTTATTTTATATTTCTTGTTATCGTTTATCACCATCTACATACCAGTGTCTATATTTTACTTATTTTTTTTTGTCTGTTTCCTTCCACTATGATACAAACTCACAAAGGCAGACGTTTTTGTCTCTTTTGTCACTGTGGGAACCTCAGCGCCTTGAACAGTGCGTGCCATCTATAGGTAGTCAAAAAGTATTTGTGGAATAAGTGAAGTTGTGGCTTCACTTTTATCTGGTTACAGAGTCCATACTTATCTTTCCTCAGAATCTGGTGGACTTGGTTCTGCCTCAGCTTCCCCTGCAGACTTTTCCGCAAGAGAACAGAAAGCCCAGAAGATGGATGTGTGTATGTCTGGTGACAAGGGTAGGGGATGTATGATGTGAGCAGGTGCCTGTCTAATTTCTAGGAGAGCAAAAATTCTAGGGAAGCTTTGGAGAGAGTTCAAAGGGTAGAGAACTGGGGAGAAACTAAAGCCAAGAGGACCTAGTACAAAAGTGGGAAGCAAGGCAAAGCCCGAGTGAAACAGAATATAATAATGTGTGATTAGTGGATCTGTTTAAAATTATTATTATAGTTACAATTTACCACATACTCTGTTCCCAGTACTTTATTATAAAGTGCATTATGTATGGTATAGTTTTGTTTTTCACAATGTCCTTATCTTACATTGTGTAACTCACTCATGGAATGACTGTGCATGCCCTGAATAGAAAACATACTTAGTTCTGTCCCTGCAGAGCAGAGTAGGGCTCAATACACGCCTTTGAGCCAAAAGAGCCTCGGTTTGACTGAGATTTTGTCACTTACTAGTTGTGTGACCTCGGCAATTTATTTAAATGAGCTCCGATTTCCTCACCTGTACAATTGGGATAACAGTTTGTCCTTAGCTCCCGATGGCTGAGGGAAGAATTAAGTGAAATTGCGCACAAAGCGCCATGCGCGTTAAGCACTGAAAACTGTGAGCCAGGCCTGGGAAGACGGAACATGCTCAGAATCGGCCAGCCCTAAGTGGCTGCTGCCTGGGAAAGTCCCTTTCCTTAATTCCTAACAAATTTCTTGCTATTCCAAATTTGTCCAGGAGATGGACACACAGTCTTAAAAGAAGCAGCCTTGCTAAAAGTAAATTTGCCTATTTAGTAGTGAGACAGCCAGAATGAGGTCAAGATATTTAAGGCAGGAGAGAGGAGAGCTAGAAACCATGTAAAAATATGATTGTATTCCACTTCTGATTCACCCAATTTTCAACTATTCCCGGGCTTCGTATCTGTCCGTATGTAACCACTGTTTAGCACTATTATGCCCACAAATGGATTCCTCAACACACATCCATTGGGATACATCATCTCCTCTGTGTCTACAAGTACCTAGAATTTCTCAAGCAAAGACACAGAAATGCTAAACAGAAGCGAATTCATTCCCCCTGGGGGAACGTGAATGGGTATTGTCTTTACTTAGCCAACCTTCTCTCTCTAAGTTGGGGCTCATGGGACAGCCTTTGAAATCACCTCTTCTTCTCTCATTTCCTCATCCTTGAGATAAAAAACAGTGGAACTAAGGACAGCCCTTTCAGATGTTTAAGGCCAGGCCCATATTAATATTTGTATTGTTGCTCACGCCTGTAATCCCAGCACTTTGGGAGGCCAAGGCGGGCGGATCACGAGGTCAGGAGATCGAGACCATATTGGCTAACACGGTGAAACCCCGTCTCTACTAAAAATACAAAAAAATTAGCCGGGCGTGGTGGCGGGCGCCTGTAGTCCCAGCTACTCAGGAAGCTGAAGCAGGAGAATGGCATGAACTCAGGAGGCGGAGCTTGCAGTGAGCGGAGATCCGGCCACTGCGCTCCAGCCTGGGCGACAGAGCAAGACTCCGTCTCAAAAAAAAAAAAAAAAAAAAAAAAAATGTATTGTTTGAACTGCTTCGTTTTGGGAAAACTAGCAGAGCACCTGAGATGCCGGTATCCTCGTTGCGACCCCTTCCCTAGCCCTCCCTAGGCTCTGGAGTTTGGGGTTGTTCCTTCCATTCGGCAGAGGGCTCAGTGTGGCTCCTTCATCTGAGGAAGCAGATTTGTTCAGCCTGCTGCCGCAGGGGATGAATTGTTGTTCTTGTAACAGAAAGCACACTGGACTGGAGATGACAGGCACAGTTAGAATCCTGGTTCCTTCAGGTGGGGCACAGTGGTTCATGCCTGTAATCCCAGCACTTTGGGAGGCCGAGGTGGGAGGATTGCTTGAGCTCAGGAGTTCAAGACCAGCCTGGGCAACATGGTGAAACCCTGTCTCTACAAAAATTACAAAAATTAGCCAGGCGTGGTGGCGCATGCCTATAGTCTCAACTGCGCAGAAGGCTGAGGTGAGAGGATGACTTGAGCCCAGGAGGTTGAGGCTGCAGTGAGCTGAGATCACACCACTGCACTCCAGCCTGGGAGACAGAGTGAGACCTTGCCTCAAAGAAAATAAATAAAAATTTTTAAAGAATAAAAATCCTGGTTCCTTCAGTGACAAAGCCAGGTGACCTCTAGAAAGTCACCAGATTTCTTTGTGCCTCAGTCGTCTCATCTGAGGACACTAATACTAACACCTGCTGCATAGGGTGGCTGTGAAGAGCAGAAGAAACCATGTGACAGTCCACTGAACACTTGTCAATCACGGACTCGTTCAGGCTGATGTAAGGCAAGAAAGAAGAAAGAATTTCGGCCGGGCACGGTGGCTCATGCCTGTAATCCCAGCACTTTGGGAGGCCGAGGCGGGCAGATCACTTGAGGCCAGGAGTTCAAGACCAGCCTGGCCAACATGGTGAAAAACCATCTATACTAAAAATACAAAAGGGCCGGGCGTGGTGGCTCAAGCCTGTAATCCCAGCACTTTGGGAGGCTGAGACAGGAGGATCACTTGAGCCCAGGACTTTGAGACCAGCCTGGGAGCAAAGCGAGACCCCATCTGTATTGAAAAATGTTTTCTAATTAGCTGGTCATGGTGGCACATGCCTGTAGTCCCAGCTACTTGAGAGGCTGAGGCAGGAGGATCGCTTGAGCACAGGAGTTCAAGGCAGCAGTAAGCTATGATGCGCCACTGCACTCGAGCCTTCGAGCCTGGGTGACAGAGCAAGACCCTGTCTCAAAAAATAAAAAGCCTACATCTGAGGTCAACCTAGCCTGTGTTGCCTTCTCCACACTGGTTCCACATTTCAGGCCAATAAACAGCGTCCACAGCTGCCCCATCGAACGTCCCAACCAGCCAGAACCCCTCAGTACAGGGACATCTGTGGCAAAGCTCTGCATGCAATAGGTTCAGACCAAGTGGGGACCTTTAGGCCAGAAGCGAGCCGAGGAGATAAGTATAGGTGGGGTGGAGATATGTTTTTCCAGGATGGTCAAGGCACGCCTCGCTTGCTCCAGACGTTCATCAGTGGGATGGCATTTTTATGGCTCTTTTTTAAAGCCTGGACTAGGAGTTCAGGGCAGAACTCGTTGCTGCCTCTAGTGTTCCTCTCCATGTAGACACAGCAGAACTCTGCTTCTGTGTCTAAGAAGTGACCATCATAATCGTCCTGTATAGCACTTTACAACAATAATAGTGACGGCTCAATTTATATAGTATGATATTAACTATGCAGTAGGTGTTTTTCTGAGTGCTTTATTTATTTATTTAGTTAGTTATTTGAGACAAGGTCTGTCTGTGTTGCTCAGGCTGGAGTGCACTGGTGCCATCACAGCTCACTGCAGCCTCAACCTCCAGGGCTCAAGCAATCCTCGTAACTCAGCCTCTGAGTAGCTGGGACTACAGGCACATGCCACCACACCTGGATAATTCTTTAAGTGTTTGTAGAGATGGGGTCTCACTATGTTGACCAGCTTGTCTTGAACTCCTGGGCTCAAGGGATCCTGCTGCCTCAGCCTCCCAACGTGTTGGGATTACAGGTGTGAGCCTCCACACCTGGCCTGAGTGCTTTACATTTAACTCATTTGAATCCTTATAACTATATGATGGAAGCCCTAGGCTCACTCTTATTTTGTCAAGGAAGAAACTTGAGTTATGGGGAGGTTAAATAACTTGCCCAAGGTCACCCAACAAGTGCATAGTGGAGCTGGGGGAGGTGCGGGGACTTAATCCGGGCCACTGGGCTCCAGTCTTTCTTCTTAACTAGTATAATACTGGATCTACAAGGTACTATTGCTCGTCTTATTTGACCTTGAAAGCAAACCTGTGAACAAGGTCATACGGGTATACTATTATTATTATTCCTGTGGATAGATGGGAAATGAAAGGTTGGAAACTCTGCCCAAGTTTAAAATCCATGGTTTCAATGGAAAAGCTGGGAAGGAGGTTTCTTACCAGATCCCATGCCCAGGGGCCATGCTTCAAAGAGCCTCCACAGCTCCTCTTCATCTGCCTTGAAGGTGACTTCAGGAGCCCCTCCGTTTCTTACCTACCCCAGGAGTCAGAAGATGCCCTCAGAGAAGGCTGAACAAACCTTCACGATGACAGACCAATTCATTCCCTCTCCAAGCCTGAGAAATGAAACCAGTAATGGGTGTGCACTGGGGATAATTCAGCCCTGGCTCTATTGTGGAAGGATATAAAGATGCTCTCTCCTCCCAGAGTCTTTCCTGATCCTACCTAATTCAGGCGAATCACTCTTTCCCAATCGTGCTCTGCTTTTTCGATGCCTCACCTGTGGGTCCTTCCGAGTTTCCATAGTTCCTTATAGTTATTTGTGTCATTCCCCTGTTGTACGGTGTCCTCCTTGGGCAGGGACAGGGTCCCACTCATTCTAGGATCCCGGTGCCATCTAGCTTGGTGTGAAATAACCGCACGTAATGCTACAGAGGGGCCCCACCTCCCCTGTGCTGTTGGGTGTCATACGGCCTTGACTTTCAGCCACCCTTGCTGGTGAGCACTATGTGAAAAGGTTGGAAGCTGAGAAGGTCCATGCCCTGGCCCAGGCCTGCAGAAAGAGAGACACTGGCGGATGTTTCCAGATACTGATCTGCCCAGCCTGACTTCTTGTCTATGAGCAATTTGCAACTAGAGTTCTTTTCCTTATTTCCTAGCAAATAGTCTAATAAACTCAGTCACTCTGAACCACAGAATTTTAGAGTTGGAAGGAGCCTTATACTACAGTCAAGGAAAAACTGAGGCCCCACTCAGCATCTGTTTCCAGAGCAGAGTAAGAAGGACACCAGATGCAACACTTAAAAGCTGGTGAAGTGAGGAAAACAGGTGTCCGTGGATCTTTTTAACCAATGACATTTCAGTTCACTTCAAAAGTTAAGGGCTACTCAGCCAAGCTCCAGTCTACTTGGTTTTGTAAAGACCTTTCTCTGCAAGTTAGTTTGTTCAGGAAAAATGACCCTTCCAGCTGGGTGCGGTGGCTCACGCCTGTAATCCCAGCACTTTGGGAGGCTGAGGCGGGTGGATCACCTGAGGTCAGGAGTTCGAGACCAGCCTGGCCAACCTGGTGAAACCCTGTCTCTACTAAAAATATAAAAATTAGCTGAGCATGGTGGTGGGTGCCTATAATCCCAGCTACTCGGGAGGCTGAGGCAGGAGAGTCACTTGAACCCAGGAGGCGGAGGTTGCAGTGAGCTGAGATCGCGCCCTTGCACTGCAGCCTGGGCAGCAGAGCAATACTCTGTTTCAAAAAATAAAAAGAAAGAAAGAAAAAAAAAAATGACCCTTCCTGGGATTCACAGGGCACAACTCTTGGAGGTGCCAATCATATCACACATCATGTATGGGGGGTGGTGCCCCTGGAGTTGTGCAGCTTTACAGCGTGCCAGGCCAGATGTGGCAGCCTACCCTGTTCCTGTGCCACCCTAACACGGGCTTTGATGGCGAAGTCCGGATACATTCAGTTTTCTGGGGACACTCTCAGTGGTTTGTGGCAACAGCAAAGGTTCTGCCCATCCCCCCAGCCCTAGTCTCTTATCCTCCCTCACTGAGGATGGGCTGCTCAACAGACAGGCTGCCTCTAAGCAGGTACAGACCTGCCTGCGGGGAGTTCTCTGGGAAGAAGAGGATCCCGAATGGCAAGGCATGCAGTCACCATCCCTTCTATTTTGTGTCCTGCTGGGAAGCTTGTGTGTTCTTTGTGCGTCTGGTTTTGAAATGTAGCGGGACAGTGGAAATATATTACAGGTAGACTCCACACACCTTTCCCCTAATCCCTCGTGACAGAGGTGATTACCTGGGCAGCATGAATGAGTAGGTGAGTTCATAGTTCTCCTCTCTTGACAGCCAGAGTCTAAGGGATCAGAAAAACAGAGGTGGAAAAACAGGAATCACATGTTACCATAGCAAACAAGGAAACTCATGTGTACACAGCCTATGATTGAAACCACCATGTTATTACAGCCTATGAAATAAACAGAGATGAAAAGGCGTCTCTTCTTCCCTTCCCAGGGCCATGTTGCAGGGACTCCTTCCCCTCTGACTTCCTGTCCCAGGCGTTTGTCATTATGATTTTCACCAGCTGCTCCTGGTTTTCAGAAACTCCGTTTTCCATACCTGAGAAAACCTGTGAGATTAAAGGACCCTATGGATCCAAGGTTTTCCAAACGGGAATCTGGTTGTTCAGTATCCACTGTCTTTCGTCTTTTGTTTTTGCTTAAATGATACCTACCTAAAGTAAAAATAATTCAAAGACACAAAAGTACAAAGAGAATGAGAATCATCTGAAATCCCACCATTCCCAATAACAACTTTTAGCACTTTGCTGCACGTCCTTCCACAAGCACACACGGTGTACATGTGTAGCTACACACAGTTATGCCACTCTGCACCCTGACTTACTCATGGCACATCAGGGGGGTCCTTTTTATTCTTCCATTGGATATTGGAATTACTACCTAAAACAAGAAATCAAATAATCCTGCTGTTGCTAATAATGACTTAGCTGTTTACAGTTCTCCGTAGCTAAAAAGCAAGTATATATGTACATTCTTGATCCCATATAGTCCTGAAGCTGCAAGGAGAACTCTGGGGTGCCCATCTCCCTTCTTTGTATGCTTAATTCTCATCATCCTTCACATTTGTGTAGTACTTTGCAACTTAAGCACTTTCACGTTATTTGATTTGATTATCATGAAGTGAGATGGTCAAGCATAAGATATGTAAAAATGATTGCAATGACAATGATAATAGTCGTAACGATATTTATTGAGAAATTAGTATGTGCCAGGCTCTGGGCTAGTTCCATTACATGCGTTGATGCATTGTTTCATTTAATGCTCACTATCCCCACGTTAAACGTAATAGAACTACAGCTTAGAGAGGCTGAGTAGTTTGATCACAGTTCCACAGCTAATCCAGGTGGAATTCTAATCCAGGTGTTTCTGACTTTAAAATTCCTTGTTATTCACCACTGCGTCATACTGCCTCTTATAACGGCTGATCTTTGTGCAGCACTTTACAAAAAACTCTAACATATATTATCATCTCAATTTTATAGATGAAGAAACTAAGGCCACAGAGGTTACGTGTTTGCCTGAGTCTCAGAGCTGGGATCCTAACCAGTGTGATTTCACCTCTGCTGCTGTTTCCACTGCACTGTACCAGACTCTCTCCTCAAAGAAAAGGTGCTGGGTGTCAAAACTCTTAAGTCTCCAGAAAGGGGAGTTCTGACTAAGGTCTTTCAAAAATCCTTCCTGCCGCAGTGAAATCTGTGTTCCTTTTTCTGTGGGAACAAAGGTCAGCCTCTTGCATAGAGACGGAGCTCTCATGCGCTAGTTGGGAAGAAGGAGATAAAGTTCACGGAGCTCAGGTCTGGTCTAGATGGTTTCTTCTTCACCATTTTCTTGTGCGTTTGGCATAGGGCAGAGTTGGTCTGTCTCATTCTTTTTTTATTTTTTCAGAGAGGAAGGAGGGAGACTGTTTATTCTTGAGGATATGAAGCTAGAGATGATACAAAATAGAATGAGATGCAGGGAAACCATTTAAACCCAGGGCGAGTGGAAGGCACTTACAAGGAATTACACAGCATCTTTTTGACGTATAGGCAAAGCGTTGGTTTATGGAGGCATCTGGGTGATCAAAATTAATATTTTCCCCTCTAGAGATAACAAGTGTTATTTATAAAGCACTCCTTTCTGGAATGAACTCAAAGCACTGAATGGGTGTTGCCTAATTACCCCACCCAACAAACAATCGGGCAGCAAGGAAAACAGAGAGATAATTATACCCATTTTACAGGTTGGGAGACTGAGCCATGAAAGGAGCGAGACCTTGCTCAAAACCAGCTCATGGAGAGCTGAAAATAGAAGGCAAGCCTCCTAATAGGACCCTTGCATCTCAGTGTGTACAGTTTTCCTGCTTTCAGATGTCCTCCTGAGAAAGGACAGACTGCTTGCTGGCCAGAGAAAAGCAGCCGACATTCACTGGGGACTACAGCTCCCAGCAGACACCGAGAGGAGACAGGGCTGTGCCCCTAGTGCCCATTCCAGATTCCCAAATATGGAGAAGCACTGGGTTTTGGAAGAGGAACGGAATGTTTACCCTTGAGAGACAGAGAGAGGGAGGATGAGGTAAGTTTGGAATATTTAACTCTGTCACCTAAACTCCTGCCTGGTCTTTGAAATATAGCAGCCAAAGTCATGATCTTTTAATACATCTTTCTAGAAGATCTCACTTTTTAAATTCAGCAGTCAGTTGAGCAGAAGTCTGCTTTCTCCTAGGATTAGATGTGTGATGATGGGGCGTTGTAGTTCCAGGAGGCCAGATACCCTTTTTCTGACTCTGAGCAGCTCAGAAAGTGATGGTGGGAAGGAAACCCAGGGGAAGATGTGCTCTGCTGCAAAAGGAGCGGATGTCCCTGAGGCTGGGGCTGCTGACAGGCTTGCCGAACCAAAGGACCAGCAGCCTGGAAGAACAAGGGTTACTCTTTGTCTGCCTGGGAGGCTGCTGAGCCCGCCTGGTGGGAAAGGCATGAAAGAACTATTCCCACCAGCTCGGTCTCCATTCTGTCAACAAACATTGACAGAAGCCCCTTTGCTGGAGGCACTAGGCTGGATGCTGAGGGGGATGTCTGACACCGAGCAGATCTCTGCCCTCAGGAGGCTTCCCCTTGAGGATGGAAAAGGAAAGATGGAGCAAGGAAGAAAGAGACAGACAACTTAGGGCAGCGTGTTCCTACACCTTTCATTCAGTGTTTATTTAGCCATCGCCCACCATGTGCCAGGCAGGCACTGTTCTAAGCCACTTGGAATGCAATGGTGACTATGCCAAAAGAAAAGGCTTCTGCCCTTATAGATTTCACCTCCTGGCAGCCCCTGATGTCTGGGGGAAGAGTTCTCCAAGCAGAAGTAACAGCAGCAAGTGCAGGGCCTTGAGAGGGGTGTGAGGGTGGTGAGCGTGCGAGCAGAAGGCCAGTGTGGTGGGAGGGGAGTGGACAAGGGCAGGAGCAGGAGGTGGGAGAGCCAGGCTGGGGTCAAAGCACACAGGGCCTCATAAGGATTAGGCGGGATTTCTTTCTAGTTGTAGTGGAAACCACTGAACTGTCCCCAATGAGGGGAGCAGACTCTGAAAGAGTCTGGAGAATGGTGCGAGGGTGTTTCTGAGCAGGGATGGACAGGAGGACGGATTCTGATCTAGAGAGAAGGTGCTGCTGTCAACAGGACCCTCAGAAGCTGGGTGTGGAGCTAGGCTAGCCCATGGCCTGTTCAGACCATCCATCTGTCCAGAGACGTGGTCACTTGGGAAGCAGTGGATGGCGGGGCTGGAGAAGGAGGATTAGGAAGATGTTTGTTCGTTTGTTTTTTGAGACAAAGTCTCACTCTATCACCCAGGCCGGAGTGCAGTGGCAGCATCTTGGCTCACTACAACCTCCACCTCCCAGGTTCAAGCAGTTCTTGTGCCTCAGCCTCCCAAGTAGTTGGGATTACAGGCACACACCACCACACCCGGCTAATTTTTGTATTTTTAGTAGAAATAGGGTTTCACCACGTTGACCAGGCTGGTCTCAAACTCCTGAGCTTGGCCTGCCTTGGCTTCCCAAAGTGCTGGGATTACAGGTATGAGCCACTGCACCCAGCCTCATTCAGAAGATTTTTGAGTCAGAAGGCTCTAAGCCTCAGGTTAACAGTAACAGGGAGACTTGGGTACATAGAGACATTTTTCGCAGACTTTGATGTCCATCTGAGAACCTGGTCTCCACCAAGAGGGCACCGTTTTCCCCTAAGAGATTTGTTGCTTTGGAGGCTTCTGAGTGCCACACTGAAACTAAGGTGGCTGAGCTGCACAACTCCAGTGGCGCCGTGGACTCTGTATTGTACGTGAAAGGTGCCCCTAGTGCATGACGTAAACCACAGGGCAAGGCGACTGGTGGCACTGCGCGATGGCAGAGGCACTGGTTAGCATTTGGGGAACGATGTGTCAAACCCGCCAACAAGGACACATGGCACTTTAGTCACTCCCTTGACCCCCGACCCGGCAGAGCTGGCTGCAGGACAGGAAGAGGAATGGGGACGAGAAGAACGGGTTGAGAGAGAGCTGAGAGGGAGAATGGAAAAGAGGAATTAAAGGAGTAAGTAAGGGAAGAAGCACTTAATTGAGGTCATCCTTTTGCCCAGCAAAATGTGAGAGGGAAGTGAAAGAAGGGCAGAAAAAGGGAGAAAAGGATTGTACAGGTGGCTGAGTTGCAAGTAGTTTTTTGTTTAGTTTTTGTTTTGTTTTGTTTTGTTTTTTTGAGATGCAGTGTCGCTCTGTCACCCAGGCTGGAGTGCAGTGGTGCGATCTCAGCTCACTGCAAGCTCCACCTCCCGGGTTCACGCCATTCTCCTGCCTCAGCCTTCCGAGTAGCTAGGACTACAGGCGCCTGACACCACGCCCAGCTAATTTTTTTGTGTGTTTTTAGTAGACGGGGTTTCGCTATGGTCTCAATCTCCTGACCTCATGATCCGCCCGCCTCAGCCTCCCAAAGTGCTGGGATCACAGGCATGAGCCACCGTGCCCAGCCTGCAAGTAGTTTTAGTGGAATTGTCCACAGCTGTGATCACTCTGGTGCAGTGTGGCATGTATCATGGTCCCGCCAGTCTGTGGAACTCGGGACAGTAGCAAGGCACCGAGACTGCAGCTCTGGGGGTCTAAAGAAGACCCTGCCCATGAGGAAGACAGTAGGCTTGGAGCCATCCAGTTCCTGGACATGCAGGCCAGCTGCTAGTCCACATTAAGCTCCCCACCAAGGGGTCTCATCCTCACTGCTCCCTTTCTGTCTGATTTTGGGGAGACCATGGTCCCACCCCAATAGGTCAGAGCCGAATCAGTTCAAAGCACATGACAGTCCCTGCCATGCTGCTGCTTCTCTCAACCCCCAGCAGCCAAACAGAAGAAGGACTTTGCATGAAGAGGGAGCAGCAGACTGTTGTATGTGTGGCAGGGATGATGTGATGGGATTGGTGCGTTCTCTGCCCAGTCAGATCCATTTTCAATTCTCAATAATAGGAAGTAGCAATAAAAGATTGTCTCCGGGCCAGGCGCGGTGGCTCAAGCCTGTAATCCCAGCACTTTGGGAGGCCGAGACGGGTGGATCACAAGGTCAGGAGATCGAGACCATCCTGGTGAATCCGGTGACACCCCGTCTCTACTAAAAAATACAAAAAACTAGCCGGGCGAGGTGGCGGGCGCCTGTAGGCCCAGCTGCTTGGGAAGCTGAGGCAGGAGAATGGCGTAAACCCGGGAGGCGGAGCTTGCAGTGAGCTGAGATCCGGCCACTGCACTCCAGCCCGGGCGACAGAGCGAGACTCCGTCTCAAAAAAAAAAAAAAAAAAAAAAGATTCTCTCGGACCATCACATCGAGGTTGCATACTTCCTTGGACATGCAAGATCCAGCAGATTGTAAAGCGAGCTATAGTATTTAGGAGACAGGACAGACATGCCAATGACATCACCTCTCCTGCCTCTCACCCTCTCACCCTGCCTCCTTTCCAGAGCTATTGCATTTAGAGCAGTGTTGCCCTCTGCTCCCTTCACCAAATGCAACTGGCATACAGCTGCAGACACGGCTGCTGTGCCCCATCCATCCTACAGGTGCCCATTGTCAAGTGAAGAAAGGCCTGACTTTGGTGTGATAGCGTCAGAGTGTCTGGAAAGAATCCTCCATCCCCCAAACCACCCAAGAATTACATAGCTGTGCCCCATCATGCTGGCTAAGAACCTCTGCCTCTGCCTGCACCAGCATGACTTCAGCTCAGCAAGCCTCGGCTCTGAGGGATGACGCAGCTTTGACCGAGGGAAGCCACTGCCTGCCTGTTGGTGGGCACAGCCAGGAAGACTCCTTCAAGGAGCACAGGCTCATTTCATCCATCTCCCGGAAGCAGCTTGCCCATGTCCCTCAGGACCCAGCCCCTGCCTGCCTTCCTGGCCTCATTTCTCACGCCCAGTCTCCTCCTCATACCCACAGCTGCAGTCATAAAGCCCGCTCTGCCACTGTCCTGGTCCACTCTTTCTTCTCCCAGCCTGGGACTTTAAGCAAATGACTCCTTCTTGGAAGCCCTTCCCTGCTTCCTGGACAGGTTGACCCCTTTTAACCCTCCAGAGTTCAGCTCAATTATTACCGCTTCTGGGAAGATTTTCCTGAACCTCTCCTCGCCTCTGTCAGGTGGGTGACTAGCTCCTCGTCTGTCTTCTGTGGCACCCTGTACTTACCTGCATTGCAGCCGGCTCACCGTCTGCTTACGGAAGCAAATCCCACACCGAAACTATTAACTCCTGCAGGGCTTTGCTGCGCATTTTATTTCTAACTCCTAACCTAGCTAGGCCGTGAATATTTCTTGAATGAATGATTAGGATGCCATGGCCTCGCGAGTCACCAGGTCTGCACTAGCGAGGTAAAATAAAGAAGTAAGGCCATGATCTCAACTTTCCGGGCCAGTCACCTGTCTTACCAAGCACATCCACGTCCTGAGGTGTTGACTCCTGCACCCATACTCTAAGCCCTCCCTTGGGCTCCCCCAACCCAGTCCTTATTCCCACCTCTGCCACCCTTTATTCTGAGGCTCCCCTTGGGCACTCTGTGACTAAGAAAACAAAAGTGTCTCTCTGGATTACCAAAGAGAGTGTGCTGTGTCCTTGGATAAGGACTTCCTTTTCTCCCTTCTCTTCCTGAGTCAGGAGAACCTGGGCTGCACCCTTTCCAACTGCGGATCAGCCTCTGCTCGTATCCCACTCCAGCCCCCACCTGAATGGGGGAGGGAACACAAAACCTCAGAGAGGGTCTGGAGGCAAGAAGCAAATTGAGTTTGAAAAACGGGACTTGTACAAGCAAAATAGAGGTTGAGAATATCAACATCAGCTAGGAAAGCAGAGGGGAGATGTGATGGGACGCTGCCTAGAGGCCTCATTCAGGCAGGTTGGGAACGTACAGCTGGAAGAAAACTTTAGTCAGATGTCAGCAGGAACCGTCAGTGTTTTACTCAGTGTTTTAACAGATTTCCACTGTGGGGATTGTCTCCTTGGAGTCAGAGTTGAGAGTGAGTGTGAGACCCCTGGAGGCCCTTTCTACCCTGGAATTCTATGCTCTAGGCCAGCTGTGGCCTTCCTGGGACCCAAGTTCCATTAAAGCTATTTTCATCAGCAGTAAATTAGCTAGTCTGGGAGGATGGGAAAGTACTGCTTCTAAAGGAGGCAATTCACTGGGTCAGGATGCCCTGAGGCAACAGTGGAGAAGCTTTGGATCCCAGAACAACAGCCTCCAGTGTTCAGGATGCGGTGGGTTAAGTGGGGAATCTCCACAGAGCCTGACCCATCCACAGAGCGGGCAACACCAGGACCCCCGGATAAAACTGCAGAGACTTCCGAGCTCCCTGAGGCTAACAGCTCACCATTTGTAACACTAGCTATTCAGGGAATGAAGCTTACGGTCCAGGCTTACTCTTAACAATAATCCTGGCTACTGCCATTAGACTGAAGCTCAGAAAAGTTAAGAAATTTGCCTGACACTACCAGCTAGTAAATGGCAGGGCCAGATCCTAACCCAGAAATGTGACATCAACTCAACTATGACACATCACTCCATCTCCCAGTGCTCCTCCCCAAGGAACCGATTCAGTGAGTTGGCCGGTGGCAGGGACGGTCTGGCCTAAGCTCCACTCTTCCCTTCCCAGAATAAAAGGAAAGACTCAGATCTCAGTGCCTATCAGATTTATGTTGGTGGCACACAAGTGCTGCCTCTGAAGACCAACATATGTGAAGACACAACATATGTGAAGACACAACATATGTGTCCTTTATCCTGGCTGGGCCAGGTTCTTTTAGCAAGAACTCACTGGGCTGTGCAGAAAAAGCAGGGTTGGAGGGAGAGTCGAGCTAAAGAGGTGCCTGGAGTAGTGGAGAGAGCCCTAGGCTGGGTCAGAATGTCTAGCTTCTTTTTCCAGTTAGTGCAGAACAAGTTACTTCCTCTCCAATCCCCAGAATCTTTATCAAGGAAAAGGGTGTGGGGTGGTGTAGAATAAGGAAATGCCCACTCTACTGACCTTGCTGGGTTACAAGGATAAAATGCAATCATTGCTGTGAAAGAACATTGACTAATATGAAGTGCCGTATGTAGTCATGTTTTATAAAATCCTTAAGCTCTTGTGTCATTGACTGTCCAGCTCAGTGTGTTCTATAGTGAGGTACTGGCACTCAAGTGCCCAGCCTAAGCATTGCGATGCCCTAGGGCTCTCTGTAATCTGTTGATCAAATCATCCAGCCACATCAAAATCTTGACAAGATCAGTCCTTCCTGACTGTCCACTCTTGAACTCTGAACTCCTGATATTAACCTCAGTTCCACTTTTCTAAACAAGTCGGCCAGGCGAGGTGGCTCACGCCCGTAATCCCAGCACTTTGGGAGGCCGAGGTGAGTGGATCACCAGGTCAGGAGTTTGAGACCAGCCTGGCCAATATGGTGAAACCCGTCTCTACTGAAAATACAACAATTAGCCGGACGTGGTGGTGGACGTCTGTAATCCCAGCTACTTGGGAGGCGGAGGCAGGAGAATCGCTTCAACCTGGGAGGCGGAGGTTGCAGTCAGCCAAGATCGCGCCATTGCACTCCAGCCTGGGCAACAAGGTGAAACTCTGTCTCTAAATAAATAAATAAATAAATAAATAAATAAATAAATAAAACAAGTCAAGTTCTTTCTCATCGCTGGACTTTGCAAATTCCAAGTCCTTAATTCAGAATACTTGGTCTGATCATCCCTACCCCACATCTAAGGTCAACATTCAAAAAGCAGAGACCAGCCGGGCATGGTGGCTCATGCCTATAATCCCAGCACTTTCAGAGGCCAAGGCAGGTAGGACACTTGAGCCCAGGAGTTCAAGACCAGCCTGGGAAACATGGCAGAACTCTGTGTCTACCAAAAAGAGTACAAAAATTAGTTGGGCATGGTAGCGGGCACCTGTAGTCCTAGCTACTCAAGAGACTGAGGTGGGAGGATCACTTGAGCCCAGGAGATGGAGGCTGTACCTATTATTGAACTACTCCACACCACTCCAACCTGGGCAACAGAGTGAGACCTTGTCTCAAAAAAAAAAAAAAAAAAAAGGCAGAGACTGTCGAGTTTGCGTTGTACATTGCAACATCAGTGCAGTGCAGAATGGGTGTCAGTAAATGCCTGATGAAATATGGATTTCCCTTCAATTTCCCTTCCCACCTCTGCCTATTTTTTTCCTTGCTACTGAGATGGTGATTGTTCTGACCTCATTCTATGGGGATGCCACAGAGATTAGCTCATTAAAAATGATGAAGCTCTCCTGACACTTTGTGTTAATGTTTAACAAAAATAGCTGGGGGTGTAATGACTCAGGGAGACAACGGAGAAACCCTTTGACTTTCTTAGACGGGCAGGACAACCAGGTGCCCCCGTTCTCCTCCCACACACTAGCTCTGTGGGAGCCCTGACCCTTGCCCTCAGTGCCTCCCACCCTGCTCTCTCCTCTGGGCAAGGCAAGGGACATCCCCAGCCTTAGCCTGGGAGGCCGAACCCCACCCACCGTCGCTTTGGACATGGCCTCTCCCTCTGGGAGATTCTTGCAACCGTGAGATGGCTGGAGCTTTTGGAAGCATGGCAGAGTCTGGAGGCCACAGTCACCTGCTGCTGAGGTTCCCGCATCCTGCCCCTTTGCCAGATCAGACTGTGGGGCTGGGGTATGTGAAGAAGGGCAGTTTACTTAGTTCTTCCCTAGGATAGAAAAAAGGGAGGGGAATGGTCACCGGCAGTGAATAAATTAAAGACCCATGCCGGCTGGAGACCACTGGGGAAAAAACAGCAAATCCGTGAATTATCCTGTTTACACCAGAAGTAAACTGATAGTCTGGACCTTTACCTAATAGACTGTGCTGAAATCACAGGCCATTCACGAGCAAACATGCATGGAGCTGTGTCTTTGCTCCTCCATATTCATTAAAGACTTTGGCACCACTCCACTCCAAGTCTTGCCATCATCCTGAGTAACTTCAGTGTCCAAACAGACCAGTCATTTACAAACTCGGAATCACAACCCATTAATGAGTCATGAAATTGATTTTGAGGATTGTGGTCAGCAATCTTTTTCTAAAGAAACGGAGTAGAAAGAAAATATTAGAGTACTTCACATGTAGGAAAGGTGGTTTGGGGGTAAAATATTTATTTTAATTATATATATGATATAAAACATATGCTAATAATAGGTTATTTCCATGACATAATACCTTCATCTCTAATAGGTCACGGTGTAAACTATGTTTCTAGTTGTGGGCCGTAATCAAAAGTCTAAAACAGAAAGGAGTATATACAATGGAATGTTATTCAGCCTTACAAAGGAAGGAAATTCTGATACATGCTATAAAACGGTTGAACCTCGGGGACATTTGTGCTAAATGAAATAAGCAAGTCACGAAAAGACAAATATTGTATGGTTCTACTTTCATGAGGTTCTTAGAATGGTCAAATTTAGAGACAGAAATCCGGAGAATGGTGGTTGCCAAGGGCTGGCCAAGGTAGAGGGGGAGGGATGGGGAGTTGTGGTTTAATGAGTACAGAGTTTCTGTTTTGCGAGATGGAAAGAGTTCTGTGGCTGGGTGGTGGTGATGGTGGTACAACCATGTGAATGTACTTAATGCCACTTAACACACTTAATGTTCTTCATACAATGTACTTAATACACTTAAAAATGGTTAAGATGGGCCGGGCGCGGTTCAAGCCTGTAATCCCAGCACTTTGGCAGGCCGAGACGGGCAGATCACGAGGTCAGGAGATCGAGACCATCCTGGCTAAGATGTTGAAACCCCGTCTCTACTAAAAAATACAAAAAACTAGCCGGGCGTGGTGGCGGACGCCTGCAGTCCCCACTGCTCGGGAGGCTGAGGCAGGAGAATGGCATAAACCCAGGAGGCGGAGCTTGCAGTGAGCTGAGATCCGGCCACTGCACTCCAGCCTGGGCGACAGAGCAAGACTCCGTCTNAAATGTTTGCTGAAGCCTTGGGGGCTCTAACTATAGAATAAACATCAGTTATCCTTGTTGACATCATAATGGAGCTGTGGGCCTTGAAATCTAACCTGGAGTAACCATTGGCCCTTGCAGTAAGATTCCAGAGATTTAGGTAAGACTCTATTAAAGCACCAATAAAATGTTTCCCTGTTTATATGCTACAACGTAGGACAGTTTCAGAGTTAAAAGCAGCTTTGCGTAATTCAAATGCCTTTCCCTACTTGTAGGTGCAGTAAGAGCTCTCTCTTTCCCAGAGAATGTTAGGTAAAAGAAGAAATACTGTTTGGTGATCTTCATGAGGTGGTTAAGAAGTGTGAAAGATATCACTGCAAATTGTGACTCCTATACCCTGACTTCAACTTCTTTTTTTTTTTTTTGAGACAGAGTCTCGCTCTGTCACCCAGGCTGGAGTGCAGTGGCCGGATCTCGGCTCACTGCAAGCTCTGCCTCCCGGGTTCACGCCATTCTCCTGCCTCAGCCTCCCGAGTAGCTGGGACTACAGGCGCCCGCCACCTCGCCCAGCTAGTTTTATTTATTTATTTTTTTAGTAGAGACGGGGTTTCACCGTGTTAGTCAGGATGGTCTGGATCTTGTGACCTCGTGATCCACCCGTCTCGGCCTCCCAAAGTGCTGGGATTACAGGCTTGAGCCACTGCGCCTGGCGCTTTTCTTTTCTTTTCTTTTTTTTTTTTTTTTTTTTGAGACGGAGTCTCCCTCCATCTCCAAGGCTGCAGTGCAGTGGTGCCATCTTAGCTCACTGCAAACTCCACCTCCCGGGTTCACGCCATTCTCCCGCCTCAGCCTCCCGAGTAGCTGGGACTACAGGCGCTCGCCACGACGCCGGGCTAATTTTTTGTATTTTTTAGTAGAGACGGGGTTTCACTATGTTGGCCAGGATGGTCTCGATCGCCTGACCTCGTGATCCGCCCACCTCGGCCTCCGAAAGTGCTGGGATTACAGGCGTGAGCCACTGCGCCTGGCCTCTACCACATTTTTTAAAGCCCTGGGAGAAACCTCCCACATCCTTGACCTCAGGTCAGGTGACTTTCGTCTCCACTCCTGTTCAGCTCCCATTCTGAAGGCTACACCCTGGTCCCAGCCATCATCAGGAACTACTTTATCTTCCACTCTCTGACCTCAAGGTCCTATCTTTCCAACTTTCTCACTCCTTTTATTCCTTCTGTAACAATGTTTCTGTCTGGTTGCATCCCTGAAACTTTTGACCAATCTACCCTCTCCTAGTGAGGCCACCTCCATTCCTCCCGAAATTGCTGCAACAGTCGTCTCACTGGTCTTCCTGCCCAGAGTCCTGCCCACTCCAGCTCATCCTCAACTTCGCATTAGGAGTGCCATCTCTGACGTTTCAATCCGATCTTAACACTCCCTATTTAAAACCTCTCAGAGGCGGGAGGCCGAGACGGGCGGATCACGAGGTCAGGAGATCGAGACCATCCTGGCTAACACAGTGAAACCCCGTCTCTACTAAAAATACAAAAACTTAGCCGGGCGAGGTGGCAGGCGCCTGTAGTCCCAGCTACTCGGGAGGCTGAGGCAGGAGAATGGCGTGAACCCGGGAGGCGGAGCTTGCAGTGAGCTGAGATCCGGCCACTGCACTCCAGCCTGGGTGACAGAGCAAGACTCCGTCTCAAAAAAAAAAAAATAAATAAATAAAACCTCTCAGAGGCTGTCTATTGACCTCAAGATAAAGTCCAAACCCCTTAACAAGGCAGACAAGCTGGGGTGCGGAGCGGCTCCTGGTTGATATGCCTCCCTTCTCCGCTGTCCTCCTGCATGGGCAACGTGTAAGCTTTAACTTTATCAGCAGGTCTTGCAGTGCACTGAGCTTTCACTTTGCTTCTGGGTGCTAGGGTCCTCCCCATCCCATTCCTTCTTCACTTGGCTAACTTCTATCACTCAAGACTGGGTTGGCCAGCACTTCCGGGAGTCTCCCTCTGTCCTCACCAGGCTGGATCTGGGGCCCTCAGGTGAGGTCCCGCAGCACCTATGCCTGGCCAGATCAGAGGGCTCACCGCTCTGCACTGTAATGACCTGTTTCCTTCTCTCTCCGCCCTGACCAGACTGTCTTCTGCTTTCCCACACAGCCAGGCACTGTGTGAGATTCATCGTGGCATCGCCATGCCTGTTACACTGCCTACCACAGATAGACATTCTCTGAGAGGCGAGTGGGTGGGTGGACAGGAGGTTGTTCGGATGGGTGTGGACTGCACAGATTTTGAAATTCCAACCTGCGAATCAAGTTCCATCAAGACTTTCAGCTGGAAACACATTTGATCAAGGATAGTTTATCCAAATTAAGAATAGTTTCTGTCTTTGTATAGCACTCAACGGTTTGTAGCCCGCTGTCATATTTATGATGCTGTTTAACACACTTAATGACCTGTGAGTTAAGAAGGAAAGCTATCATCATTACCACATTGTAAATGAGGCGCGTATGTTCACCCAAGGTCGGAGAGTTAGTGAATGTCAGAGCCAGGACACGCACTCAACCTCTTCCTTCCGCTTGCTCTACCCCACTGCATTTAACCTTTAGGAATAAAAAGAATCAGAATAGCTAATCCTAATATCACAACTTCAGAAAACAGGGAATATGTATTTTCTGGCTTCTGTGGGATTCTACCCAAGGTCCTAGTTCTCAGGTACTTAGAAAATATTAACTAGCTCCACTGCAGCAAAGCTATCCTTGAAGTGCCTTGCTTTTTCACATTTTTTAGAAAAAGAAACAAAAACAAGTACCCCAAAAGACCAGTGTCTAACAACACATGGAAATAATGCCTTATATCCACCCTACATCTCTGCAGTTGCAAATCAAGCCCAGTTTCTTTTATTTGGTTCTCAGTAGAGAGAAATAAATAAAGCATGAATGTCATTTCTATCCCATTTACATCCAAAAAGGCATGAAAAGCGTTTATCACTATTCCTCATATAAATAACCTCTTCCATCTGCTTGCTGTAGTCTAATTTAAGTAGTCCTAATTGCATTCTGCATAGGACCTATTTTCCAAGTATTCATTTTATTTGTTCTTATATGGACTATATCCAATTGCTCCCAGTCTCTTTTACCTTTAAAGCCAAAACTGGACATGAGTCACCAGTAAGTTTCTGGTTAAAGCCAAGAACAGTGGGAGGATGACGTCATGGGCCTTCAGCCTTGCTCGTGATGCTCATTTGAGTGTGTCTCAGGCACACGCAACTACACTGTGTGTCCCCAGAGGAAGGCGAGCACTGTGGGGCTCAAGTGCTGCTGCTTCTGCCCAGGGGGAAGCACAGACAGAGCATCTAAATGACAAATAGCTCTTCCTCTTTCTCCACATATGCACCCCATAGGCACTTTGGTCTCTACCTGGATCCCTTAAGCACCCATAACCATCTTTTGCAAAAGTAAACTTAGGCTGGGAGAGGTGGTTCATGCTTGTAATCCCAGCACTTTGAAAGGCCGAGGCAGGAGGATCACTTGAGGCCAGGAGTTCAAGACCAGCCTGGGCAACAAAGCAAGACCCTGTTTCTACAAAAAAAATTTTAAAAAGTAGCCAGGCATGATGACCCACACCTGTAGCCCCAGCTCCTCAGGAGGCTGAGGTGGGAGACTCTTAGCCTGGGAATTCAGGACCGCAGTGAGCTATTATCATACCACTGCACTCTAGCCTGGGTGACAGAGCGAGACCCTGTCTAAAAAAGAAAAAAGAAGAAGTTGGGGAGCACCAAAGACACAGCCGGCACAGTGCTGCCTTGCTTGGCTGCCGCATCTCTACGCCTCTTTGAGCCCGCAGCCATTCCCAGACTGCAGGAGCAGATTCAGCCCCTCGACGGTCTCTCCTCAGTGTGCAGCGTCCCCATTCTCCTCACCTGACACAGCCTAGCTCAATGAGCCCCCGAAGAAGAGATTCTCTTGCTGGGCCAGCAGGTTCCTACTCCAACTGTGCATCTTAGTTTCAGTGTGAGTCACTGTGGGACCGTAGGCAGGGTCAGATGCCCCCAAAGGTAGTCAGGTGTCAGTCCGGAGATCTGTGGGGACGGTCTGGACTAGTTTCCCTGGGATGGCAGGGCTGGAGGGAGGCCTGGCATCAGGAAGCACATGACTGGCAGAAAGGGGAAAGGAATACCAAGTTCCATCCTCCCCTGCAAGGCCGCAAGACACTTCTAAGAAAAATTACCACGTGTGCTTAGCTGGAGCCAGTGTTGTCTATTTTCTTATAATATTAATTACTGCCTTGTAACTGTAAGTTAACTGCTTGATTTTAAAAGAGCTCACAGATGAAAGCTAAAAGAAGAAAAACAGAGGAACTGGAAATCCCACACAGCTACGAGCAGCAGATAAAAGCTGCCCCCCTACAAATGCAAATCTAGATGAAGAGAAGGTAAACAAGATAATGCCAGCTAGGGTTGTTCAAGGAAACAAGAGAGTGTTCTATAAATATAACCAGAAAAAAAATATTTGTCTTAGCAGATGAGATCATCACACATGGCTCATGATAGAGATCTTTTGTTGCTCCCTTAATTGAAGCTTGGAAGAGAGCAGAAATGAGAGCAGAAATCAGACTACTGCCCACAAGGTTCCAGTGGGCTGGTCCATGTTTAACTAAGTGCAGCTGAAGTCATGAAGACTCGATGCCATCAATCTGAACTATGGCCTGTGTCTCCCCGCCCTGCCCACTCAGCACCAAACCGGCTATGGCTCACCCACACTGAGCAAATCAGGGGCAAAGCCGGGAAGGGGCACACGGCCACGGGCTGAACACAAGCCTAGGGGCAGGGAAAGGCCGAACAAAGCCCCAGCCTCCACTTTTCTGGGACTTCCTTTTCTGAAGGCTACTCACCATGTGGGACGGGAGCTGGAGCAGAGCTGGAGACCTCCACCCATAGCCAGTGCCTGCTGCATGCCACGTGAGCTCTCGGCATTGGGAATGTGGCAGTGAACAAGACAAGTCCCCAGCTCTGGGAGCTGGAGATGAAAGGCTTCGGGGGTGGCTGGAGACAGCCAACAGAAATGACGACTAGCCAAGATAATTTATGTACTCCTAAGTATACACTGAACACAAAATGCACATAGAAGCCAGGCATAGGGGCTCACACCTGTAATCCCAGAGCTTTGGGAGGTCCAGGAGGGAGGATCACTTGAGGCCTGGAGTTTGAGGCCTTCGTGAGCTATGATCACACCACTGCAGTCTAGCCTGGGTGATAGAGTGAGACCCTGTTTCAAAAACAAAACAGGGCCGGGCGCGGTGGCTCAAGCCTGTAATCCCAGCACTTTGGGAGGCCGAGACGGGCGGATCACGAGGTCAGGAGATCGAGACCATCCTGGCTAACACGGTGAAACCCCGTCTCTACTAAAAATACAAAAAACTAGCCGGGCGAGGTGGCGGGCGCCTGTAGTCCCAGCTACTCAGGAGGCTGAGGCAGGAGAATGGCGTGAACCCGGGAGGCAGAGCTTGCAGTGAGCTGAGATCCGGCCACTGCACTCCAGCCCGGGCTACAGAGCGAGACTCCGTCTCAAAAAAAAAAAAAAAAAAAAACAGAACAAAAGTGCAGCTAGAGAGTGATGTGGGGCCCTTTAGCTCACAAGGTTAGGGCAGGCCTGTCTGAGCAGGTGTCAGAGTTGCAGCCTGAAAGGTGAGGGGGCTGCTGTGTAGCAGGGAAGAGTGTTCTGAGAAGAGGGACCATCAAGTGGAAGGGCTCAGAGTCAGAAAAGAGCTTGGTGTGTTCAGGGGACAAAAAGAAGGCCCATAGGACAGTGCCAGAGAGACCAAGGGAGAGGAGGGAGAAGAGCTGCAAACGCCGGCAGGGCCAGCTCTGTCGCTGCAGGCCACCGGAAGGGGTTTGGATTCTGTTGGGTTTTTTAAGGGGAAGAGTGCTGTGATGTGGCATGTACTTTAGAAAGGGCTAAAGCACTCTTGGGCTGCTTTGTACAGGATGGGCTAGAAGGGGCCAAGAATGGTGATAGGAAGACTAGGTAGGGGCTTTAGTCCATGGAAGAGAGGAGGGTGGCCAAGATCTGGGTGGAGGAAGTAGAGGTAGTTAGTAGTTGTCCACTGGGAAATGCGTTTTGAATGTAAAAAAAGTGGAGAGGACTGGCTGGGCGCGGTGGCTCCCACCTGTAATCCCAGCACTTTGGGAGGCCAAGGCAGGCGGATCACGAGGTCAGGAGATCGTGACCATTCTGGCTAACGTGGTGAAACTCCGTCTCTACTAAACAAAATACAAAATATTAGCCAGGCGTGGTGGTGGGCACCTGTAGTCTCAGCTAGCCGGGAGGCTGAGGCAGGAGAATGGTGTGAACCTGGGAGGCAGAGCTTGCAGTGAGCCGAGATCGCACCACCGCACTCCAGCCTGGGCGACAGAGTGAGACTCCATCTCGGGGAAAAAATAAAAATAGAGAGGACTTACTCATGGATTCATTGTGAGATGTTAAGGAAAAGCAAAGAGTTCAGGGTGAGGTTTTTGTCCTGAGCAACAGGGTAGAGTGGTTTCACTTAGTAAGATGGAGGAGACTGGGGAATAAATGAGTTTGGAGTGGGAGGGAAGCAAGTCTTCTGTTCTATTTATTTGTTTATTTATTGAGACAGAGTCTCACTCTGTCACCCAGGGTACAGTACAGTGGCGTGATCTCAGCTCCCTGCAACTTCCACCTCCTGGGTTCAAGCGAGTCTCCTGCCCCAGCCTCCCAAGTAGTTGGGACTACAGGCAAGTCTTCTGGGGGTTTTTTTTTGTTGTTTTTTGTTTTTTGTTTTTTTTTTTTTGAGACGGAGTCTCGCTCTGTCGCCCAGGCTGGAGTGCAGTGGCCGGATCTCAGCTCACTGCAAGCTCCGCCTCCCAGGTTCACGCCATTCTCCGGCCTCAGCCTCCCGAGTAGCTGGGACTACAGGCGCCCGTCACCTCGCCCGGCTAGTTTTTTGTATTTCTTAATAGAGATGGGGTTTCACCGTGTTAGCCAGGATGGTCTCGATCTCCTGACCTCGTGATCCGCCCGTCTCGGCCTCCCAAAGTGCTAGGATTACAGGCTTGAGCCACCGCGCCCGGCCCAAGTCTTCTGTTTTAGACATGTCAAGTTTGAGACCTGTTGGGTGCCAAGACAGCACATAGCCTGGGAGTGCATATGAGTCTGAAGCTCGGCTGGAAGATCAGCAGAAGGTCAAAGGTGAGAGTCAGTAGCATGTGTGTGGTTCTTAAAGCCCTGGGGTAGAGGAGCCTTGGACCAGAGTGTGGAGAGAGAAGTGATGGAAAGACTCAGGACAATTAGAGAACAGGAGGAGGAGGCAGCACAGGAGGCGGAGGCTGTAGCCATTGCAAGAGGAGCATATGGGCCGGCTGTGGGCCTGGAAGGCCTGGAGAAGAAGCACTTTGAGAGAGGGTGCTGCTCTGTGTCAAGCCATGGCAGAGGCCAGGGGAGGGGTCATGGGGGGATTCCCTACTGCCCTGGGGAAGATGGAGGTCAGGGGCAGCCTCGTGAGGAACCATGAGAGGGAATGGTGGAGACACGAGCCAGGCAGAGTGAGATGAGGAGGGAGTGTGGGGAGGTGGGGAGGCAGTGCACACAAACTGTAGGATGCTCTGCAGCACCAGGGAGAAGGACAGGTGGTGACAGCAGAAGAGGAACGTGCCTCAAGCTCTTTGAACAGGTTGTTGGGCTGCCCCTACCACACCCAACTCTACCACTTATCAGCCGCCTGACCCAGGGCAACTCACTGAAACCCCATGAGACCCCATGCCTCTGCTGCTGCTGCTATTTTTTTTTTTTTTTTTTTTTGAGACGGAGTCCCTCTCTGTTGCCCAGGCTGGAGTGCAGTGGTACGATCTCAACTCACTGCAACCTCCACCTCCCGGGTTCAAGCGATTCTCCTGCCTCAGCCTCCTGAGTAGCTGGGATTACAGGCACCCACCACCACACCCAGCTAATTTTTTTGTATTTTTAGTAGAGACGGGGTTTCACCATGTTGGCTAGGCTGGTCTTGAACTCCTGACCTCAAGTGATCTGTCTGTCTCGGCCTCCCTAAGTGCTGGGATTACAGGTGTGAGCCGGTCAATCTTGTCTTTTTAATTGCAAATGACAAGAGAGAATGGATTGGGGGTTAAAACTTTGGGAGAGAAAAGGGAGAAGCCACGTAAGCAGAGAAGAGAGGGTTCCAAGAGTCCTCATAGAAACGTGGCCTCAGAGAGGGACAGAGACCCTTCTGCTGCTGAAACAAGGCAGCCTACAGTCGCCAGGGTGTCCTGTTGATCTCCACCGTGACTCCTGCCCAGGACCACCCCAGTGCTCAAGCAGAGCAGCCTCACCTGCTTTAGCTATGACGTCCACCCTGCGTCAGTGGCAGAAGCAGTCCAGAAGCCTCCTGTCGGCTTGTTTCTCTGGGGTCCGATCCCCTGAAGCAGCAGCAGGTTTCCCACCATCTTTATCGCTTTGCCTCTGCCCAGCATCGCCACATGCAGTGCACGTGGGGAAGAGCTCATTGGGGAAGATTCTGGCAGAAAGATAACCAGAAAGGTTGCACCAAAACCCAGCCTGACCTCTCTCTCCCCTGAAAATGAGGTGCATAGACTTTCTTTTTTTTTTTTTTGAGATGGAGTCTCGCACTGTCGCCCAGGCTGGGGTGCAGTGGCCGGATCTCAGCTCACTGCAAGCTCCGCCTCCTGGGTTTACGCCATTCTCCTGCCTCAGCCTCCCGAGTAGCTGGGACTACAGGCACCCGCCACCTCGCCCGGCTAGTTTTTTGTATTTTTTAGTAGAGACGGGGTTTCACCGTGTTAGCCAGGATGGTCTCGATCTCCTGACCTCGTGATCCGCCCGTCTCGGCCTCCCAAAGTGCTGGGATTACAGGCTTGAGCCACCGCGCCCAGCCGGGGTGCATAGACTTTCTGTTCCTTGCACATATAGTAGTCTGTTTTGTTGCTAGTATTTAACCAGCCTTATCCAACTGCGAGGCCAGGCTTCCTCTGAGGCCTCTGGGACCCACCCCAGCAAATGGGGCATAGAATCTCCACTGCCTCCTTTAAATGATGGGCTAGGCAGTGACTGGGGAGACGCAGGGAGGAACCCCAAAGATGTCCTCCTCATACTGTTCCAGACAGAAAGAGCCAAGTCTTGATCTGTGCTGGCAAAGTAATTTTTCAAACTGGAATTGCTGGTAAGGCTGCTTCCCTAAAAGGCAACTCAAGTCCTGTCCCCAGCCTGCCTTTCCCTGGAGCCATGGCTCCCTGCCATTGTGCAGCCATGGAGACTTCCACAGACTCTCTAGGGCACAGGGTTCTTCTAGTCCATTCTCCCCCATCTCAACCCCTTAACTCCCCACTTAGTCACCCTCACCCACTCAGGATAACAATGAACACTTGGAAAACTTCTCTAATAATACTCTAGAAAAGCAAAAACGGCGCAGTGGCTCACGCCTGTAATCATAGCACTTTGGGAGGCTGAGGCAGGCAGAGTTCAAGACCAGCCTGGCCAACATGGTGAAACCCTGTCTCTACTAAAAATGCAAAAAGAAAAAAATTAGCCAGGCGTGGTGGCGGGTGCCTGTAGTCCCAGCTATTTGGGAGGCTGAGGCAGGAGAATCACTTGATCACTTGAACTCCGGGAGGTGGAGGTTGCAGTGAGCCGAGATCGCACCACAGCACTCCAGCCTGGGTGACAGAAGGAGACACCGACTAAAAAAAAAAAAAAAAAAAAAAATCCCAGCACATTAGGAGGCCGAGGCAGGCAGATCATGAGGTCAGGAGATTGAGACCATCCTGCCTAACACCGTGAAAACCCATCTCTACTAAAAATACCAAAAAAAAAAAAAAAAAATAGCTGGGCGTGATGGCGGGTGCCTGTAGTCCCAGGTACTCGGGAGGCTGAGGCAGGAAAATGGTGTGAACCTGGGAGGTGCAGCTTGCAGTGAGCTGAGATTGCGCCACTGCACTCCAGCCTGGGCAACAGAACGAGACTCCGTCTCAAAAAAAAAAAAAAAAAAGGAGAAGAAGAAGAAAAAAAAGAAAAACAAAAATGTCCCTAGTTACACATGGTGCAGCTCCCAGCCCAGACTTCAGACTCTGGGGTGGCACAAGGTCTCCAGGAATCACTTCCAAAAATGCTTCAGTCCAGCCCAGCTGTAGCATCTATACTTGTGTGATGGGCTTGGGTCTCAGAGTGTCCCTGTTGTCTGGTTGTCCCTGGTCTATCAGATCACTTGGATGCCAGATGCATCTGATCATCTCTTCCCTGTCTTCTCTATACGGTTGTGGTCCACTCAAAGTAGGACAGTTATCATCCCACCAAAAGAAAGATGGGGCAGGGCAACGTGGCTCATGCCTATAGTCCCAGCACTTCGGGAGGCCAAGGCAGGAGGATTGCTTGAGCCCGGGATTTTGAAACCAGCCTGGGCAACATAGCGAGATCCCATCACTACAAAAAGTTTAAAAATTAGCCAGGCAAGGTTACACATGCCTATAGTCCTGGATACTCAGGAGACAGGTAGGAGGATCACTTGAGCCCAGCAGATCGAGACTGCAGTGAGCTATGATTGCGCCATGGCACTCCAGCCTGGGCAACAAAGCAAGACCCTGTTTCAAAAAATAAAAAGATGGGTTCAGCCGGGAGGGGTGGCTCATGCCTGTAATCCCAGCACTTTGGGAGGCTGAGGCGGGTGGATCACCTGAGGTCAGCAGTTCAAGACCAGCCTGGACAACATGGTGAAAACCCGTGTCTACTAAAAATACAAAAATTAGCTGGATGTGGTGGCAGGAACCTGTAATCCCAGCTACTCAGGAGACTGAGGCAGGAGAATTTCTTGAACCCAGGAAGTGGAGGTTGCAGTGAGCTGAGACCACACCATTACACTCCAGCCTAGGTGACAGAGCGAGACTCAGTCTCAGAAAATAAATAAATAAATAAATAAATAAATAAATAAATAAATAAATAAATTTTTAAAAAGATGGGCTTATCGAGGACCATGGGTCTCCTTTGCTCTGCTCTCTGCAGAGTAGATTCATTAAACAGGAGAGATGAGGGAAGCACTGCCAGTGCTGAGGCCCCTCAGGCCTCCTTGGGTTTTCACGCCAGCAATAGGAACTGTGGCTCGGACCACGTGTCAACACCACATTTTGCCATCCTTCTCTGCTCTGGGCACCACCTTTCTGGCGGTCTTCACCTGAGCCTTGGGGTGAATTCTTCCTGTGGGTCCATCTGACTTCCCAGGCAAGAAACAGGAGAGGTTTTTAAAATCCCTATTATTACTTGAATATCTGAAGCACTTGGAATAGGAGGGGAACAGGAAAGGAAATCCATTAAAGGCACTGTGAGGCAGATAAAACGCAGAGAGCAGAGAACCGGGGTGAGTGGGAGGAGATAACAGGGTGTAAGGAGCAGCATCACCGCAGCCAGCGGCACGTGGTGTTTGCCAGCTCCCTAAACGGACAAGGGCAGAACGCGTTTCAGTCTGCCTTTGCACGAGAGGAACTAATCCCCTTGGAAAAGGAATGGGTTCTAAGAGGGTCAAAGGAGTTGCTCGAGGCACCGCGTCATTCGGCGGCAGCAAGGGAATGTAAACCAGCTGCGCGCAGGCAGCGCCTCCGTGCCTGTTCTAGCCGGGCGTCGGGCTTCCTGTGTGGTCCTGAATCCGTCTTCTGCTTTCTGGAATCTTAAATGCACTGGCAGATGGTGGGGACTTTAGAGCTATGTTCCTTAAATATTCTCAGGCCCTAGAGAAAAAGATTCTTGTTTATTCTCATTAGGTTACTTATGTTTCATAACACCCGCACCTTCTCCCCAACAAAACGTGAGGTGTGACTGCACACACAGGGCACGTCCGGAGCACCCGATGATGTGGGGTGAGATTCCAGGAGGCTACTGGGGTCATGTACGTGCCATTAGCACTGCTTTCTTTCTGTTTTTGTTTAAGACAGGGTCTGGCTCTGTCACCCAGGCTGGAGCACAGTAGCACAATCAGGCTCATCTCATCTACAGCCTCCAACTCACAGGCTCAAGGGATCCTCCCACCTCAGCCTCCTGAGTAGCTGGGACTCCAAGGGCTTACTGCCATGCCCGGCTAATTTTTGTATTTATTTATTTATTTATTTATTTATTTTTTGGTAGAGATAGGGTCTCGCCATGTTGCCCAGGTTTGCCTCAAACTCTTGGCTCCAAGCAGTCCCCCTCCTTGGCTTCCCAGCGTGTTGTGATTACAGGCATGAGCCACTGTGCCCCGCCAACAGTAGCAAGACCTGTCTCTAAAAAATAAAATTGTTTTTTAAAAAATCAATGTAACTTGTTGGAAAGTATTGTAAAGGCTAATAAAGACATATCGTTCCCCCCGAGAGGCTCTAGGTTCTCCTAAGCATCATCCGTGCGTGTGGCGAGATCCACATAATAACTAAACTTCTGAAGAAAGTTCTCTTTTTCAACTCAGTCATGTGGCCCTTCGGGTTGACCTGTCTGCTTCTTTTTCCTTCTATGAATGATGATCTGGTTTTGACCCAATTGGATGCCATCCCAAATGCTATCTAGATACAGATGAAGTTCAATTCGTTCAGGTTCCTATCTTGAAGCCAAATGGCAGTCAGCGCCATTTTCAATGCGGGTTCTGTATTCATCTTCAGAAAGACTAAGTCAGTAGTAGGCCGGGCGCGGTGGTTCACGCCTGTAATCCCAGCACTTTGGGAGGCCGAGGCGGGCAGATCACAAGGTCAGAAGATTGAGACCATCCTGGCTAACAGGGTGAATCACACCACTGCACTCCAGCCTAGGCAGCAGAGCAAGACTCTGTCTCAAAAAAAAAAGAAAAGAAGATCAGGGTCTTGATTTCCACTCAGTCCTATAGCATTTCATGTTTATTGATTGACTGGAGGCTGGATGCAGTGGCTTATGCCTGTAATCCCAATACTGTGGGAGGCCAAGGAAGGCAGATCACTTGAGCCCAGGAGTTTGAGACCTGCCGGGGCAATGTGGCAAAACCCTGTCTCTACAAAAAAAAAAAAAAAAAAAAAAAAAAATTTAGCTGGGCATGGTGGCATGCGGCTGTAGTCTCAGCTACTCAGGGAACTCAGGTGGGAGGATTGCCAAAGCCCAGGAGATTGAGGTTGTAGTGAGCTGAGATCACACTCCAGCCTGGAAGACAAAGTGAGACCCTGTCTCAAAACAATAAAAATAATAAAGAATAAAATTGAATGATTGTAACCAAACTTCACGTAGTAAAAAAGCGTATAAAATAATTTTGATGGCCGGGCTCAGTGGCTCACACCTGTAATCCCAGCACTCTGGGAGGCCGCAGCAGGCAGATCACCTGAGGTCAGGAGTTCAAGACCAGCCTGGCCAACATGGTGAAACTCCATCTCTACTAAAAATACAAAAATTAGCCGGACATGGTGGTGGGTGCCCGTAATCCCAGCTACTCAGGAGGCTGAGGCAGGAGAATCGCTTGAACCTAGGAGGCAGAGGTTGCAGTGAGTCGAGACCACACCATTGCACGCCAACCTGGGCAACAAAAGCGGAACTCCATCTCAAAAAAATAATAATAGGCCGGGCGCGGTGGCTCACGTCTGTAACCCCAGCACTTTGGGAGGCCCAGGTGGGTGGATCACCTGAGGGTCAGGAGTTCAAGACCAGCCTGATCAACATGGAGAAACCCCCGTCTCTATTAAAAATACAAAAATATAACTGGGCATGGTGGTTCATGCCTGTAATCCCAGCTACTCGGTAGGCTGAGGCAGGAGAATCACTTGAACCTGGGAGGCGGAGGTTGCAGTGAGCCAAGATTGTGCCATTGCATTCCAGCCTGAGCAACAAGAGTGAAATTCCATCTCAAAAATAATAATAATAATAATTTTGATGTGGGTTTCATTCATTGTCTTGAATGAAAATGGCAGCCAATGTTAAAAGTCTGATGTTTTTATTGGCTGTCGGTGACATTTGACAAGTATCAGAGGCTACCAATATCACTGTTACCCAATAAAAACAGCAGGCAGAGGCTACTTGTCAAATGGATGCCTTGTGAGAAGACAAAACCTGAATCTGCCACCTCAAAAAATAACCCATTGAGTGTACTAAATGTGCCCATTAAAATACTGACAATGTTTTCATAGTTAACAATTGTCCTTTTCACACACATCAGCAGGATGTGTGACATGTCACTTTATTTATATAATACTTATGTAATAATACTTTCATATTATGCTTTTTCTGAGTATATTTTAATTACCAATTAATCTCATTTTATTTTTTGAGAGAAAGGGTAGGTAGAAGTGAGTATTTTAAAAATCAGGGCTGGGCACAGTGGCTCACGCCTGTAATCCCAGCGCTTTGGGAGGTCGAAGCAGGTGGATCACTTGAGCCCAGGAGTTCGAGACCAGTCTGGACAATATAGTGAGACCCTGTCTCTGTAAGAATTAGCAGGGTGTGGTGTTGCACGCCAGTGGTCCCAGCTACTCAGGAAGCAGAGGTGGGAGGTGGGAGGATCACTTAGGCCTGGGAAGTCAAGGCTGTAGTGAGCTGTGATCGTACCATTACACTCCAGCATGGGTAACAGAGCGAGACCCAGGGAAGTACAAATGGCTATTTTAAGAGAATATAGGCAGCGCATTGTGGATCTGGTAAGAAGTCCAACCAGAATAGCTAGGTCTAGGGCCTGTGGTAGAACTAAGACTTCAGATAAGGATTGATGAGGTTGGGGTGGGCCTGGAGAAGTAAAGAAAGAGAGAGGAAGGATGAGGGCACCAAACTGGTTCTACTTCCTCCTGAAGGCCTCCTAGCAGAAGCCATCAGCCAACAGCAGGTGCACTGCATAAACAGGAATGCGACCGGAAGAGATGTCTTAGCCCTGTACAAAGACTGCGTCTCAGTTGTACCGAGCTGGTCCTGCTATTCAAATCCTACAGACCTTATTGAACTTCCAGACTCCACCCTCTGGAGGGTCTCCTTCCCTCTCCTGTACCCCAAAACCCTGAGCTCGTCAGGATTCCATCTGGCCTGTACAGCTGCCCCCCAGGCCCTCCAGAGAAAGACAGGACAGCATGTTGGCTCCTGGGCCCTGGTGTTTCACTCTGAGGAGGTGGGTGGACAGGAGGGTGGGAGCCTGGAAAGAAAGTCAGGAGGACCTCCTCTCCAAGTCAGAGAGTTGGCCTGATGAGGAGAGTGTCGGTGAATGGCGTCTTGCTGTTATTTCTCTGTATCCCTGCTGGGGATGGGAGTTCCTGGCAGCTGGCCCTGGCCCTGGCCTTGGCCTTTGTCTCCCTACACTCTCCTCTTGGCACAGCCAGAGGCTTTCAGTGTTGTGCTTTCAGGGTCACATGGTTTAAGCTTTGCACAGCTGCCGGGGGGAAAAAGAGAGAGTGAGGGAGAGACTGAGACAGAGAGCACTCGCTCCATTCTTACCATATATGAGGCTAAGCGATGGATATCGGCATGACTCAAAGCCCATGAAAGCAATCTCTGCCTGACTCTCACCCCTCGCTATGGAACACACTGCCTCTCACCCTACTTTTGGGCTTTTCACACCCAAATCCTCTCCTGCCCTCCACACACAAGCTTCCACTGACCCCCCATGCACCCTCCCCTGAGTACACACACACTCTCACACCACACAAAAGACGTGTGTGCGCACTTTCTATCAAACCCATGGAAAGAAAAGCCAGCAACTTAATCAACCTAATAACTTGTGCACATCATAGCGGATAAGAGCTTGCTCTGGCAATTCTCTCTCTCTCTCTCTCTCTCACACACACACACACACACACACACACGAATGCACATGCCACAGGTGTTTTCCATACTACTAAGATTTTAGAATCTCTGTCCTTAGTCTCTCTCCAGTGTAAATTCTTGAGTGCCATCTCCTGTTTTTCCACCAATGCTGCACCTTTCCCATCAGAAAAGTTACTTACTGCGATCAGACTTCTCACACCGTGGAGTTTCAGAAGCCAGCCCTCCCGTGTCCCCAGCCAGCCAGTGGTCAGTGTTCCTCCTCTGCCTCTCCCACAGCACCTTGGCCTGTGCTGTGTAGCTTCTGCATGCTTCTACCACTGTTTGTAGCCTCCATCAGCAATTGCAGCCAGCACCAGCCAATGCAGGTGGGGACCGTGGTCTGCCTCACGCTGCTTTAGGTCACCTTGCATTGTCTTTATGAGCTTAACATCACGAGCGGTCACCGGTAATATGGTCTTACAAAGTATGGTTATGATGCAAGATGATTTTTTTAAACAAACATATGAAGTCTTAAATATTCAAATAAGGCTTCAAATAATAATGTGATCACCGTCACTGCCATTATTCTCTTATCTCTCAAGGTCATCAGTGGGAAGGCAGCGTTCACTTAGGTGAGAATTTTTTTGTTTTTTTTGGCAACAGGGTCTTGCTTTATTGCCCAGGCTGGGGTGCCAACACGGCTCACTGCAGCCTCAACCTCCTGGCTCAAGCTATCCTCCTGCTTCAGCCTCCCAAGTAGCTGGGAATACAGGTGTGTGCCATCATAACCAGCTTATTTTTTTAAGTTGTTTTGTAGAGATGGGGTTTCACCATATTGCCCGGGCTGGTCTCAAACTCTTGGGCTCAAGTGATCTGCCTGCCTCAGCCTCCCAAAGTGCTGGGATTACATGCATGAGCCAACATGCCTGGCCGACATTTTTCATATATTGTTCCCAAGCTAGTATCTCTTTTTTTTCTTTATTTTTTTCTGAGACGGAATCTCACTCTCTAGCCCAGGCTGGAGTGCAGTGGTGCAATCTTGGCTCACCGCAACCTCTGCTTCCAGGTTCGAGCAGTTCTCCTGCCTCAGCCTCCCAAGTAGCTGGGATTACAGCCATGCGTCACCATGCCCAGCTATATTTTTGTATTTTTAGTAGAGACGGGGTTTCGCCATGTTGGCCAGGCTGGTCTCAAACTCCTGACCTCAGGTGATCTGCCCTCCTTGGCCTCCCAAAGTGCTGGGATTACAGGCATGTATCATTATTTTATAGGCCCAGTTCTGCTACATCTAAGAAGTTTTGAAACATAAAGATAACACACAAATATATTATAAAAGCCTACATTGCTTATACCTTGGTTTGTTTGTAGGAATTACATCCTGTAGAGTAGGGGTTGGCCAACTGCAGCCTGGGGCCAAATCCGGTTTTTGTGTGACCTGCAATGCAAGTTAAGAATGGTTTTGATATTTTTTAGATGAGTCAAAAAATCTAAAGCAGAATAAGATTTCATGATACATGAAAATTACATGGAATCCAAATTACAGTGCTTATAAATAGTTTTATTGGAGCACAGCCATGCATACTTGGTGACATTCTCTGTGGCTCCTCACACACTGAAACAAAAGGTCAAGTCATTGCGACAGACACTATGTGGCTTGAAAAGCTGAAAACATGTGCTGTCTCGTCTCTTACCAGAAACGTTTACTGACCCTTGCTCTAGGTGCCACTTTTCAATCCCTGAATATCTTTGGGAAAAGATATGACTCTTTTAGGAAGAAGTGTGGTTTACTAGAAACGGAATCCTTAAATAACAATGGCTTAAACAAGGTAGAGAATAATTTTTATTTTACATAAAAGAAGTCTGCTTTTATATAAGCAGATTGGGCTGATACAGTAATCCTGTGGTCATCAGGGCTGAGGCTTCTTCTGTCTTTCTCCTCCGCCATTCTTACTGCATGGCTTCCATCTTTCAGATCGCCTCACAGTCACATAATGGTTGCTGGAGCCCTAGTCATCACATGGTGTTCCCAGTAATAGAAAGTAGAAGAGGTGGCCGGGCGCGGTGGCTCACGCCTGTAATTCCAGCACTTTGGGAGGCCGAGGCGGGCAGATCATGAGGTCAGGAGATCAAGACCATCCTGGCTAACATGGTGAAACCCCGTCTCTACTAAAAATACAAAAACTTAGCCGGGTGAGGTGGCCGGCACCTGTAGTCCCAGCTACTCGGGAGGCTGAGGCAGGAGAATGGCGTGAACCCGGGAGGCGGAGCTTGCAGTGAGCCGAGATGGCGCCACCGCACTCCAGCCTGGGCGATAAAGCGAGACTCCGTCTCAAAAAATAAAAAAAAGAAAGAGAGAAAAAAGAAAGTAGAAGAGGTTAGGATCAAAGAGTGCCAGCTTAACCAGCTCCCATTAAACAGCTTCCCCAGAAGCTCTACCCAAATATTTCTTCTTACATCTAATTGGCCACCTTCATTTGCAAAAGAGGCTGAGATATGTAGTTTTGTGGCTGAGAACATTGCCACCCAGATAATGCCAGGGTTCTGTTAATGAAGCAAGAGGAGAAAGTAGATAAAGGTTAGGCAACTGGCCATCTCTGCCCTAGGAACAAGTGGCCTTTCTGTGTCCTTTTCAATATACGCTGCATACTAGTTTCTCATAAACATAAGAATTATTTTTTCAAGCACCATTTTTGTTTGTTTGTTTGTTTTTTGGTTGGGACAGGGTCTCGCTCTGTCATCCAGGCTGGACTGCAGTGGCTTGATCTTGGCTCATTGCAACCTCCACCTCCCAGGTTCAAGAGATTCTCCTGCCTCAGCCTCCCAAGTAGCTGGGATTACAGGCACATGCCACCACACCTGGCTAATTTTTGTATTTTTAGTAGAGACGGTGTTTCGCCATGTTGGCCAGGCTGGTCCTGAACTCCTGACCTCAGGTGATCTGCCTGCCTTGGCCTCCCAAAGTACTGGGATTACAGGCATGGGCCACCGTGCCCAGCCTCTTGCTCCCTCTTTCAACAGGTTTCCGTCTTTCCCATGTCTCCTCTTCCCTAATACCTTGGCATCATTGAGACTGGAGAGTCACAGCAACCTCTTTCCTAGTTGTCTTGCCTCTAATCCTGTGCTCTTTTTGTTTTATTAACTTTTGTGCTTGAGCCATTTTTTCTTTAGTTTCTTTGTACCAATAATTATATTTATGTAATTACATGAACAGTGATATAATTCTATTCAACAGTATATATTAATGTTCCAGGGACCAGGTACCAAAAAAACACAAAGCTGTTAACAAGAACGTCAAACAAATGTGTGGGCTGGGTGCAGTGGCTCATACCTGTAGTTCCAACACTTTGGGAGGCCAAGTCAGGAGAATTGCCTGAGCCCAGGAGTCCAAGACCAGCCTGGACAACATAGCGAGACCTCATCTCTACAAAAAACATAAAAAATTATCTAGCTAACTGGTGTTGGTAGGTGCCTGTAGTCACAGGTACATGGGAGGCTGAGGTTGGAGGATCTATCGCTTGAGCCCAGGAAGTAGAGGCTACAGTGAGCCAAGATTGCACCACTGCACTCCAGCCTGGGCAACAGAGTGAGACCCTGTCTACAACACACACACACACACAGAGAAAGAGAGAGAGAGAGACAGAGAATGTGGCCTGGCCTTAGTCTCTGTCACTTTTGTTTGTTTGTTTGTTTTTTGAGATGGAGTGTTGCTCTGTCACCAGGCTGGAATGCAGTGGTGCAATCTCTGCTCACTGCAACCTTTGCCTCCCCAGTTCAAGCGATTCTTCTGCCTCAGCCTCCTGAGTAGCTGGGACTACAGGCATGCACCACCACGCCCAGCTAATTTTTGTATTTTTAGTAGAGATGGAGTTTCACCATGTTGGCCAGGATGGTCTCAGTCTCTTGACCTGGTGATCCACCCACCTCAGCCTCCCAAAGTGCTGGGATTACAGGCATGAGCCACTACACCCAGCCCACTTTTCTTAACTTACTAAGTTTATATGTGCTAGGCCAGGTGCAGTGGCTCACACCTGTAATCCCAGCACTTTGAGAGGCCAAGGTGGGAAGATCACTTGAGCTTAGGAATTTGAGACCAGCCTGGGCAACATAGCAAGACCTCGTCTCTATAAAAAATTTAAAAATTAGCCTGTGGTGGCATGCACCTGCTACCTCAGCCTACTGAGTCCCAGCTACTCAGGAGGCTGAAGCGGGAGGATCACTTGAGCCTGGGAGGTAGAGGCTGCAGTGAGCCACAGATTGTACTACTGCACCCTAGCCTGGGTGACAGAGCAAGACCCTGTCTCAAAAAAAAAAAAAAAAAACAAAAGGTTTATATGTGCTTAAAAGAACCAAGCCTTTTATTGAATATTGAAGATTCACCAAGGATTTCATTTGATCATGTAATATAATTATAAAATCATTATTAGTAAGCCATAAAATGTACGAAAGTATATCTAGTGAAAACTAAGTCTCCTTCCCATTTCTGTCCCCCGCCACCAGCTCTCCTACCCAAGATAACCACTTCTTGAGTATTCTCAAAGATGGTGTATGCCTTTCCAAGTCCACGTGCATATGTATGCACACATGTGCCTGTATGACATTTTCCAGCAGAAGTGGTAGCGTATCATACACACTGTTCTGCATCTGCTGTTTTCATTTAGCAGTATGTCTTAGGGATTATCCGCCTATAGCCAGATCTACCCAAAGCTCAGATATGACTGTGACAAACCAATGAGCAAAATGTGGGATATACACACAATGGAATATTATTTGGGAATATTCTAATAATATTAGAAAAAGAATGAAATTCGGCCTGCCATGGTGGTTCACGCCTGTAATCCCAGCACTTTGGGAGGCTGAGGTGGGTGGATCACCTGAGGTCAGGAGTTCAAGACCGTCCTGGCCAACAGGGTGAAACCCCATCTCTACTAAAAATACAAAATTAGCCTGGTGTGGTGGCGCATGCCAATAATCCCAGCTTCTTAGGAGGCTGAGGCAGGAGAATCGCTTGAACCCGGGAGGCGGAGGTTGCAGTGAGCTGAGATCACGCCACTGCACTCCAGCCTGGGCGATAAGAACAAGACTCCATCTCAAAAACAAAACAAAACAAAAAGAACATTGATTAGGTGCCTTGGTAGATTCAAGCAAAGAGATGATGATGGCTTATACCAGATAGGTGATGTGAAGTTAAAGAAAAGTGGGCAGATTAGAGATATATTTTGGAGGCAAAATAGACAGGAGATCGGAGGCTGGCATAGAGACAGAATGCTGCCCAGAGTCTCTAGTTTTTACATTTGGGTGGGTGGTGGGCCATTCCCTGGGGGAAGTTAAGTTCCTGGGACTTGAGAGTCAGGACCCTTGGGTTTTAGTCCCAGCAGTTTCTGTCTCTGGGAGTCAAGCAGGTGACTTCCCCTCTGTAGGTCTCCTCATCTGATGAGTAGGTAAACTAAATCCTTTCTGAAGTCCCTTCCAGGAAATGGCTCTACAATCAAACTACTAGATATTTACATCTTAGCGAATGTTCGTTTCTGAGTTTAGTTTTTTTCCATAGCACGAACTGAGATGTGCTGGGGGCTTTGAATGGGAAACGGGGATGCAGGGGAGAAGGACATTTGAGAGGGTGGGGTCCTAGGAGCCTGAAGGTGGCCACAGCAAGCTGGAGATAGGGAAGCAGTGCCACCAAGAGAGACGCACAGAAGTGGACACCAAAGGGTGCACAAAAGCTATTCCTGCATCCCAGGCCAGCCAAGGGACAGCCCTTCCGCAGAGAGAAGGGTACAAGGGAGGAACTTTGACAACGATTAATCAGTTTCAGTGAGAGAGAAAACCTAAAATACAGCCAGGAAGAAAAAAACTCCGTAGCATGATCCAAATCTGATGGGATTTCATAAGATATCCCTCTAATCCACTTCCTTTGCTTTGTAATTGATTTCGGTTTTAGCCAAAGCAAGCCTCCGAAAGTTAGGCTTTTATCCCTGATCTTGTGCCTGGCATTTGCTCCAGGCATCTTGTAGCCCCAGTGAAAATGTGAGTTCCCAGGAGAATGAGCCTCGTACTTGTGTTCTTTTACCTCCTTATATTATACCCGTAACAGAAGCACCGTAGGTGTTTACTGATACCTCACATCTAGAAAAGGTGCTGTGGAACAGTCATGCCCTGACCTGGACTTCATGCCTTTGTCTCATAAGTACAGTGATTTGTCACTCCATCCTGGACAGAGCTTGGGGGGAAACCGAGGTCTTCTCTGTGGAATGTGAGGTCTTCCATTGTGTCGCAGGCCCAGGCTTCCCTAAGGCGGAATAAGAAAAGAAGGGCTTCGTGTTTCTGAGGGAGAGAGTGGCTAGCGGTGCAACTGCTGAATGACGACCCAAGGCAACAGAGAGGGCTGTGAGCTGCCCTCACCCTGGCCCACTGCTGCCGAGCTAGCTCGACTCTTGTTCCCTCTGTATTGCAGCGGCCACCAGAGCAGGGAGTGCCCATAATGTTGGCCAATCAGACGAGGACTGCAGAACAGGAGAAATGGGAACTGTGGTCCTGAAAACCTGTGCTTTCTTGGCCCGATGAAATGCAGAGTTATGTGAAGCTTGTGTCTTCCCGTGTGATAGCGTGCTTCTGGCTTTCAATATCCTGAAAAACAACCCACTAAACGTATGTGTATACACATATGCGGGAAAGCCTGTACATCTATATGCTTTTACATGTGTATATGTATAGCAGAGATCTGCTTGCTCAGGAAATATACCCCTGGATGTGTTTGTTGTGATTGATACACACACAGGAATATCCATCTGAGGAGGCTGGTATATATCTGTGTGCTCGTGCCCAGATATATAGAGGGAGGGGCTTTGAGCTGAGTCTGGTCCCAGGTGCCTCTTGCTTGTGTTTCTGGGCGAGGAGAGAGCCGAGTGCAGTGAACATGCTCTCTCTTTTTAAAAAAAATTAATTAATTAATTAATTTATTTTTGAGATGGAGTCTTGCTCTTTCGCCCAGGCTGGAATGCAGTGGCACGATCTCGGCTCACTGCAAGCTCCACCTCCCGGGTTCACACCATTCTCCTGCCTCAGCCTCCCGGAGTAGCTGGGACTACAGGTGCCCGCCACCATGCCCGGCTAATTTTTTTGTATTTTTAGTAGAGACAGGGTTTCACCGTGTTAGCCAGGATGGTCTCGATCTCCTGACCTCATGATCCTCCCGCCTCGGCCTCCCAAAGTGCTGGGATTACAGGTGTGAGCCACCGCGCCCAGCCGTGAACACGCTATCTTGCTGCCAGGCCTCCGACTGCCTGAGGACGCCAGTTGTAACCTTGCCACTCCTCAGCCTTCCCCACGGCTGACGCAGGAGGTGAACCCCATGAACTGCTGCCTGATTAGCAAGGCTGGGCAGGTGTCTGCCTCCCAAAGAGGGAACTAGGGTGGGAGCACCCCACAGGTGGCTCCACAGGAGAAAAGGCTACCAGGGGAGCCCAGCCACGGGGGCACCCTTCACTCTCACCCCACAAGCTTTTTCTTTCCATCAGGAGATATTTGATTCAATAGATCTGAGACATGATCCCTGCTCATTTTCACTCCATACATTCTTTGCCCACTTCCATTTCTGTCTAACTCAAATTCTCTGCTTCAGTCAAATTAGCCTGCTCATGGTTTCCTGAATATAGTTGGAGATTGCCTGCCCCCGGGTCTTTGCCTGCCCCGTCTCCTGCCTTGGAATGTGCCTCTCTACCAGCCACCAGCTGCTCCGTACCCCCCCGCCCCCCACCACTTCCAAACACTACCGAGGTCCCTTTCCTGCTAGAAGCCTTCCCTGACCACCCAGCTGAGTGCGCTCTCCCTGTGCAGAACCCTCTCCCAGGTTGGCCATCTGCTGCTGGCATTTAGGGTTAGCTCTCTGTGCGCATGAGATCACAAACTTGCCTTTCTCATCAGACACCCTGGTGTGCCTGACCAGAGGCCCCTCTCCAGCCTTCTTCTCAGGCCTTTTAAGTGTCCAGAGTGTTTTAACCAGTCACCCCCAGTTTCTGTGACATTGCCCTCCACACATGGCACAGAGATAATGAGACGATCTAACAAAACACCTCTACTAACCGCACGTAGCACGTGGTCAATGTGCAGCCCCTGCCTTAAACCAGATAGTAACCAGTTAAGAGTTGATATTCTTATTTGGGTATCTCAGGATGACTAGAAGTCTTCATTTATCGAGTTCTTTACTCCAAGCACTAAGCCTTCTTGATAATCCACTCTGAAAAATCATTTCAGGGGCCCATTTTTGCTTGTTTGGTTTGGTTTTTGCTCTTCTTGGCCTATAAAATTACCTCTAGGAGTGGATGAATATTAATCTAGGACCCAAGACCCTGAGCTCTGACCTTAGCTACCCGTTATGCTGAACTACAAGGACGACTGGCCAGTTTGGGAATGATTTGAACTGTCTGCACGGTTCTCTTTTGAGCTCCCTGTTTTATTTTATTTTATTTTATTTTATTTTTTTCCCTGAAACATCTCTCTAGAGGTTGGCTTGGGTAACAACAGCACGCTCACTGCTAGAACTCTTGTCCCAGACTCAGTAAGCAGCCAGCATTCACCAAGTATGAAGTTTCTGATACCCAAATGTAGGCTTTCCCTCTGTAAGCCAAAATTGTCCACTTGGGAATCTGAATCAGAAACTCCTTGGGGGATGTGGAGACTGGAGCGATTCCCAAGTCTGCCACAGGACATAGCTTTCCATGTGGACTGTGATACTGAAAGCTGTGGGGTAGACAAGCAGGAATCCTCCCTCCTGGAAACTTTCACTTCCTCCAGCCAGTCCAAGGCTAGATTGGGGGTCACTGTAAATTTCCGAGCAGCCCAGGATAGGAAGCCCAGTCTCTGGGGAGACCTTGTCAAAGGCCAGCATCTTTTTTTGTTTTTTTTTTTTTGAGACGGAGTCTCGCTCTGTCGCCCGGGCTGGAGTGCAGTGGCCGGATCTCAGCTCACTGCAAGCTCCGCCTCCCGGGTTCACGCCATTCTCCTGCCTCAGCCTCCTGAGTAGCTGGGACTACAGACGCCCGCCACCTCGCCCGGCTAGTTTTTTGTATTTTTTAGTAGAGACGGGGTTTCACCGTGTTAGCCAGGATGGTCTCGATCTCCTGACCTCGTGATCCGCCCGTCTCGGCCTCCCAAAGTGCTAGGATTACAGGCTTGAGCCACCGCGCCCAGCCAGGCCAGCATCTTTGACATCTGTTAGATCTGTCTTGGCTTCCAGTTTTGCTTGAGATCACCTTTTGCTTCAAGCTGACTCGATTGCCTGCTGGTCAGCTCTGGAGCCGTCCACTATTGTGACCACAGTGGTCTCCTCCAGCCAGCCCTGAATTCTGTCTGGTTCTGTTCCCTAACTGTGATGAGTATGCAGGCGCTTGCCTTTTCCACACCTCACACATGTTACCTGCAAGTTTGCACTGCACCTCCCAACCACAGCCCCCTGCCTGCCTGGGGCAGAACGTGAGATGGGAGGTGAGAAAAAAAAATCAAAGCTCTCCATTTTACTATTTACAAACTGTTTTGGTCAAAAATGGAGTAGAGGAACAAACTGATGAAACTATTAAATAAATAGAAATTTCTAATAATCCTTTACATTCTCATAGCATGATCGGAGTTTATGAAGTGTTGGCATATGCATTGCCATATAATCTTCACACATGCCCCCATAAAATGGGGCCATAAACTGGTGTTACTATTCCCATTTGACGATGAGGAAATACGTGCTTTGGAGAAGTCTACTAATTTGCTCAACGTCGTGCAATTACTAAATGATACTGCTGGAACTGAAACGCAGGCCTTCTTCTTCTAGGTCTAAAGACATTTTTGAAATACCTCTGGTGTTCACTTATCCTTGCTCTTCCTGCCATCCTGTACCAGGGCCAGATCAGAAGTGAATGATCTAAATGCTCTGTGTGACCTAAGTACGGCCTCCGTCTGGCTTTTGTCTCGGCAGATTGGGCTAAGTCCAGGGAGGAGCACTGGCTGTTTGCAGGCGTGTGGGCTCATTATGTCCAGGTAGAGGAGACTAATGGGAGTAATGGCTTACTCACTCACTCACTTACTCATTCACTCACTCACTCACTTACTCAGTTACTTACTTACTTGGCTTCAAGCCAAGGAGCCGTTCCCAATTCTTCAGCCCCAAGGGGTCTCCTACAGTAAAAAAAAAAAAAAACCCTCACTGGTATGGGATTTATGCCACTGAGACAATGTGTTTGGTGCCAGTGACTCCGCTGATTAGAATGAAAGAAAGGGGCAGACTCCTGGCTGTGTGGAAACCACAGAAAAGAGGATGAGGTTAAGGCCGGGCGCGGTGGCTCAAGCCTGTAATCCCAGCACTTTGGGAGGCCGAGGCGGGCGGATCACAAGGTCAGGAGATCGAGACCATCCTGGTTAACGCGGTGAAACCCCGTCTCTACTAAAAATACAAAAAAACTAGCTGGGCGAGGTGGCGGGCGCCTGTAGTCCCAGCTACTCGGGAGGCTGAGGCAGGAGAATGGCGTAAACCCAGGAGGCGGAGCTTGCAGTGAGCCGAGATCGCGCCACTGCACTCCAGCCTGGGGGACAGAGCAAGACTCCGTCTCAAAAAAAAAAAAAAAAAAAAAAAAAAGAGGATGAGGTTCCCATGGGCACACCCTCTGCTTCTTCCTACCCTTGGTCTTAGCTGTGTCTAACAGAAATGGCAGCAAGATATGCCAAGCACAGACCTGCCCCCCTTCTACGGCCTGGACAAAGCCATAGGCAGGGTTTGGTCCTAGCCCTGTCTCCACCCAAGGTGAGATGTCATCATCAGAAAACTCCTATTGGGCATCTACCTGCAGCTCGCAGGATAGCAGTGATTTCTGCAACACCATGCCCTCCAGCAGCAACGCAGGCGCCCTGGTTTTGCAATATTGTGGTGGTAGTTCTGAGTATCCCCGGGGTGGGGTAAAGGGACAGGAAGTGTTGTTGATACGTTCTCAATGCTAAATGTATCAAAATTCACACTGATTTAAAAATAAACATATACCATCTGGCATTTTTAGGAAAATGAAGAAGGGATGGGTTTGGGGAGGATGAATTGTTAAGTGGCACAAAAACAGGCTATAACCACTCCTAACAGATATGAGTCATTCAGAGGAGCTCAGTCTTGTGTCTTTCATTCCAAACCCCTGAGCCAAGCAGACCTGGTAGCAGAGCTGGAGGGTGGCCAAGTCCAGGAAGCCAGGCTGGGGGCAGGAAATACAACAGGGTAGTTTTTAGCTGGTGTCCAGGGAACAGAGCGGGTGATGGAAAGAGGAGAGGCAGAGGAAACCCATTACCACCTGGTGTCTTGCTACTAAGAAGATGGAATTCACTTCAGATTTTGGTCCCTTGGTGACTTAATTACCCATTGAAGGTAGACAACTTACTGAGACACAGAGAGGGTAGTGGGGGAGGAGCATAAACTCTGGAGTTGGTAGGATGACATGAGTAAATACATATAAATCACCTAGAACAGTGCTTAATGTTCTAAGTAAAATACTAATGTTGGTTATTGCTACTACTGGGTGCAATGAAGAGCTGCAGTGGAAATTCAGGGTCCTAGAGTGGCAATAATGTGCAACACAGCTGGGTGCAGTGGCTCATGCCTGTAATTCCAGCACTTTGCAAGGCCGAGGCAGGCAGATCACCTGAGGTCAGGAGTTTGAGACCAGCCTGGCCAACATGGTAAAACCCTGTCTCTACTAAAAATACAAAAATTAGCGTCCGGGCGCGGTGGCTCAAGCCTGTAATCCCAGCACTTTGGGAGGCCGAGACGGGCGGATCACGAGGTCGGGAGATTGAGACCATCCTGGCCTACACGGTGAACCCCGTCTCTACTAAAAAATACAAAAAACTAGCCAGGCGAGGTAGCGGGCGCCTGTAGTCCCAGCTACTCGGGAGGCTGAGGCAGGAGAATGGCGTAAACCCGGGAGGCGGAGCTTGTAGTGAGCTGAGATCCGGTCACTGCACCCCAGCCTGGGCGACAGAGCGAGACTCCGTCTCAAAAAAAAAAAAAAAAAACAAAAATTAGCTGGGCCTGGTGGTGTCCACCTCTAGTTCCAGCTACTTGAGAGGCTGAGGCAGGAGAATTAATTGAACACAGGAGGCAGAGGTTGCAGTGAGCCAAGATGGCGCCATTGCACTCCAGCCAGGCTACAAGAGCAAAACTCTGTCAAAAAAAAAAAAAAAAAAGGAAAGCAACACAAATGCATTTAAGACAGAAACCTGTTCTGCAAAGAGGAAGAGGTACCAGTAGATGCAATTATGGCAGCCTGGGGCTTTCTGTAGGCCAAGTTTAGGCTACCTCATTGGAACAATATAATGTAGTTTCAGAACTGTGACTTCCAGCTTCAGCAGGCTGGAAGAAATCCATCTCCCATTAATCTTTCTATCAGACTCCAGGAAAAAAATAAAGCAAAAATGTTTTCCTATTTCATCTTTAAGAAAGTCAAATTATTCAAGATACACTGAGCACCTACTCTGCATAAAATAGTCTAATGATTCTAGAAGTTAAAATGAAGTAAAAGGTTTGTTTCCTGCTGTTAAGGATCTTATAATCCCTTTGGGAAGACAAGGTAAATACTAATACAGATGAAAATGTAATCTTCTTCTTGAACAGTAAGAATATATACCTTCACACATTTTTCTCTTTGCCCAGACTTTGAGCAAGCTTAGATTTAAATTCAGTGGCCAAATTCTGAAGCAACTCACTTTTCCTCAGAGGTCCTTCTGGATTCAATTATTTATTTATTTTTGAGATCTGGTTATGAGACTGGCTAATTTTTGGCAGAGCCAGGGTTTTGCCATGTTGCCAGATTGGTCTTGAACTCCTGGGCTCAAGCGGTCCATCCGCCTTGGTCTCACAAAGTGCTGGGATTACAGGTGTGAGCCACTGCGCCTGGCCGGGATTCAATTTTTTATTAAGAGTTTTATTGGCCGGGCGCGGTGGCTCAAGCCTGTAATCCCAGCACTTTGGGAGGCCGAGACGGGTGGATCACGAGGTCAGGAGATCGAGACCATCCTGGCTAACACGGTGAAACCCCATCTCTACTAAAAATACAAAAAAAAACTAGCCGGGCGAGGTGGCGGGCGCCTGTAGTCCCAGCTACTCGGGAGGCTGAGGCAGGAGAATGGCGTAAACCCAGGAGGCGGAGCTTGCAGTGAGCTGAGATCCCGCCACTGCACTCCAGCCTGGGCAACAGAGCGAGACTCCGTCTCAAAAAAAAAAAAAAAAAAAGAGTTTTATTGTTTTTTTTAAGATACATATTCTAATGACAAATCGTTAGAATTGTTTTGGGAATCAGAAGGTCAAAAGCACTAAAACATTATCTACCGGGCATGAAATAGCAGTACCAGAAAAATAACCTGACTGGGCATGGTGGCTCACGCCTGGAATCCCAGCACTTTGGGAGGCCAAGGTGGGCGGTTTAATTGAGCCCAGGAGTTTGAGAGCAGCCTGAGGAATATTGTGAGACCCTGTCTCTACAAAATATACACACACACACAAATTAGCCAGGTGTGGCATCATATGCCTGTAGTCCCAGCTGCCCAGGGAGCTGAGGTGAGAGCTCTAGGCTGCAGTGAGCTGTGATTAGACCACTGCACTCCAGCCTGGGCAACAGAGTGAGACTTTGTGAAAAGAAAGAAAGAAAAGGAAGGAAGGAAGGAAGGGAAGGAAGGAAGGAAGAAGAAAGGAGAAAGAAAGAAGAAACAAAGAAGAAATAAGAGAAAGAAAGAAAGAGAGAAAGGAAGGAAGGAAGGAAAGAAAGAGAAAGGAAGGAAGGAAGGAAGGAAGGAAGGAAGGAAGAAAGAAAGAAAGAAAGAAAGAAAGAAAGAAAGAAAGAAAGAAAGAAAGAAAGAAAGAAAGAAAGAAAGAGAAAGAAAGAAAGAAAGAGAGAATCCATGAAGAATCACAGAATCTTTGAGTTAAAGGGAACTTGGAAGTCATGGAGTCAACTTCTGCCCCAAAGTAGGTATCCTCCTGTAAGCTCTCGGATGCTTGGATCCCAGCATTTCCCTGAGAACACTTCCAGACCATTCTGTGGTGAGTCAGCAATGTTGGAAAATTCTTTGAACAGAAATCCATCTCCCATTCATCCTCGTCCCTAATGATCCTCCTTCTGCCCTGTGGAGTGACATAGAGCAAGCCGCCTACCTCTTCTTCATTGGCAGCCATTCCCATACATAAAGTCAGTAATCATGTCCTTCAGAAAACTCCAGGCTAGACATGCTCAACTGCAGTGGCCCCTCATCCTGCTGAGCAGTGCCCAAGGCCTGCAGCCTCCTCCTCTGGTGGATGAACTCTAGTTTATCAAGGTCCCTCTTGGAACCTTGTGCTACAGAGTGGTACAAATATGACCTGGCCAACACCAAGATTCCTGGGCCAGTTGCTCCCTGAAACATCAGGTTACTCTCTGTCTACTAATAGAGCTCTGAGGTTGCATTAGCTCTTTCACCAGCTGCTTCCCACGTGGGGCTCTTACTGAACCTGTTGGTTGACTTAACTCCCCTATCTTCTGTTTCACATGCACAAGTCAGGCCTCTACTTTGCAATAGATATTTTCAACCAAAAGTGCAGGCCATTATATTTATTCATGTTAAATCTGAACTTATTGGTTTTAGTCTAGCAAAAAGTCCAGGAAGACCTTTCTTTCTCTTTTAGAGACAGGCTCTCACTCCATTGCCCAGGCTGGAGTGCAGTGATGCAGTCATAGCTCAATGTAGCCCCAAACTCCTAGGCTTAAGGGATCCACTCTTGTGCACCACCACAGCTGGCTAATTTCTATGTTTTTTTTTTCATAGAGACAGGGTCTCGAGCTGGGAGTCCTAGTGCACACCTGTAATTCTAGCTACTCAGGAGGCTGAGATGAAAGGATCCTTTGAGCTAGGAGTTCAAGGCTGCAGAGCTATAATTGCACCACTGCACTCCACTCCAGTCTGGATGACAGAATGAGACCCTGACTCTTAAAAAAAAAAAAAATGTAACAGGTTCTCGCTATGTCGCTCAGGCTGATCAAACTCCTAATCTTAAGGGATCCTTCTGCCTCAGCCTCCGGAGTAGCTGGGATTACAGGCTCATTCTTAATGTTTATCCTATCAACTATAGATTATAACTAAATTTTCATCTATTTTTGATTAGCTGTCTATTCTGTCACTTGCAAATGTAGGCAGCCTGCCTTCAGACTTCAAGATTACTAATGAGATGCAGAGTGACCTTGAACTAGTCAGTTAACCTCTGTAGAGCTCAGTTTCCTCATCTGAGGAAAGCAAGGGAGCAGAGAATGACCTCGTAGGTCCCTAGGAATTTCAGTATACCTTACGCAAATAAAATGGCCAGCTGGTAAAAGACAGGGAAGGGGAAAAAAGCATGGACTGACCCCTTTCACTCATGGCATAAAGTGGTCAAATAAATGTTCTGTGTTCAAATATACGTATTTCAACTTTAAACCTCAGGCATTGTCTTCAGGTAATTAAACTCTGAGAACAACATGGTAGATACCTTCATTCATAATTAAACATTCAATTTTTGCATAGTGCTAGTCTGTGGGGGAGAAAAGCTGTAAAATTTACAGGTATTTTGTCAATTTAATTGCAATACATTCGTTCCTAAATTCAGTTTGTTATCTACAACTACTTGATGATGAAATATTAGTCTTTTTTTTTTTTTTAGACAGAGTCTCGCTGTGTCACCCAGGCTGGGGTGCAGTGGTGTGATCTCAGCTCACTGCAGCCTCAGCCTCCCAGGTTCAAGCAGTTCTCCTGCCTCAGCCTCCCGGGTAGCTGGGACTACAGGCGCGCACCACCACGCCTGGCTAATTTTTGTATTTTTAGTAGAGACGGAGTTTCACCGTGTTGGCTAGAATGGTCTTGATCTCTTGACCTCGTGATCCACCCGCCTCGGCCTCCCAAAGTGCTGGGATTACAGGTGTGAGCCACTGCGCCTGGCCTGGAATCGCTTTAAACTTTTTCAGCATTTGTTTTTTTCCCCACTGAGAAAGTTAAGTGTGGTGGGAGGGAATCTAGTCCTTTTGACTATTTTAAAATAGTCCGTCTCAAAACAAACCAACGAAAAGGGATTCTAGAGTTGATGTTGCGCCCCCCGCCCCCACCTTCCGCCCTGAGCCCTCCCTCTTTGCTGTCTTCTCTCAAGGAAGAAGACAGCAGCATTAGGCCTCATTTCATCTTGGAGGATGAGATCACACAGCCTTATTGCCGACCTTTGACCCGTCTATTACTCTAGTTGCTTTTCCTGAGGGGTCTCCCCCACTCCACCCATCCGAGCCCAACCCTCTCTGACAATGTTTTTAAATTTATCCAATCATCCGTCAGCAGTAAGCCCATCAGCAGATAAAAACGTGAGGATCGGAGGGACCGGGCAGCTTTTCTATAGCAGGGCTGGGGCTGAGGCCATCAGAAGGGTCACTATGAAGTGAGCTCCAAGCTCCAGCATCCCTGGCTTAACCCAGGGCCTTGGAAAGCTCACCCCTTTCTCTTCTTTTCTCTCCCTATTCTTACTTATAGAGGATTTTAAAATAGTAAAGGAGATACTGTGTTTTTCTGAGTAAATCAAAATAATCAACCAAAAAGCTACAAAGAACTAACCCTAGTTTCCCAAAGGGTTTGTGAGCTAAATAATTTAAATGCCACATGCCAGGTGAGGGCACAACAGATGTGTGGAGGGCAGTGGAGTGGGACCGTGCAGGCCCTGTGGGGAGTGGGGCTCAGTGAGTTGGAAATCCCCATTGGAGAGGATTGGAGTGTCTTTAAAATGTTATTACCCTTGGACTAAATATTCCACTTCTGGGACCCAACTGGAAGGAAATTATTCACACACGGGCAAGATTTATGAAGAAAAAATTTTATTGCCATATTTACAATCAATAAAAATTGGAAATATTCAATAAAAGGGAAATTATGAGATACTCATATGATAAAAATATTGTATGACATTTAAACTAATGTTTTTTAAAAGTCCTCAAAGGAGGAGGAATTTCCCACAAAGTTATTTTAAACAAATGCAGGATGCAAGTGTGTGTGTGTGTGTGTGTGTGTGTGTGTGTGTGTATGGTTTTATCTCAACTTAGTTTAAAGCTAGAAAGCTAGAAAAAAGACTGGAAAGAAATACGAATATTACACATGGCTTTCTCTAGGTGATAAGATTATGGATGCTTTTATTCCTTTATGTTTCTCTATTTTTCAGTTTTTCTAAAGTAAACATTTTGGCGGAGTGCAGTGGCTCATGCCTGTTATCCCAGCAGTTTGGGAGGTTGATGAGGGCAGATCGCTTGAGCTCAAGAGTTTGAGACCAGCCTGGGTCATGTGGCAAAACCCCATCTCCAGAAAAATTAGCTGGGCATGGTGGTGCATGCTTGTAGTCCCAGCTATGCAGGAGGCTGAGGCAGGAGAATTGCTTGAACTTGGGAGGCAGAGGTTGCAGTGAGCTGAAATTGCGCCAGTGCACTCCAGCCTGGGCAATAGAGCAAGACTCTGAACTCAAAAAAAAAAAAAAAAAAAAAAAAATCTCCAGGGTCAAAAATAAAATAAAATGAGAGGTAGGAGAAATTATTAGAGATTCTGGACCTTCTAGGACATTTTTCCCTAATATCCACCCAGGCCATGCCCAGAGGGCCTTGCATCTTCAGCTGTGGCATCAAACAAAACTGGGAATTGCAGCTTTACCACTTACTTAACTGTATAATCTTACACAAGCAAGTCACTTACTCTCTGTGCTTTTAGGTTCTTAATATGTAAAACAATGTTTTACATTAAAAATTAAATGAAATAGCTCCTGAAAAGCCCAGGCACATTGTCAGAGCTCAGTAAAATGTGTTCCCTTATTCTAGTACTGGGGCAGAGCACCTGCAGGTTTGTAGGCGGGGAGACATTAGTGGACACAGTGACTGGGTGATGAAGTGGGGCTCCAGAGGATGAGCGGAGATTGCGTCTGAGCCAGCACCCTGGCCTTGTCAGTTCCCCTCCTCACATGATGGACATGAGGGGAACACGAATGAGGAACACGGCGAAGGAAATACCACCTGGGACCAGCGAGAGTCCCTCCCAAGGAGTCACCAGCCCAGAGTCGGCCCTCTTCTGAGCCGGCGGCCGGAGTCAATCTGCTTTGGACAACACAGCTTCAGATGGAGATATACTGAGGTCAATGATCCTTGAAGACAAAATAATCTCTGGGTTTCTTTCTGCTCTGATTATAATGTTGCAATTATAATGAGCAGATGCTGATAGGAATGTGGTCAAATCCATTCCGTCTTCCATCTAACTTATTTTAGTGCCTGGTAGATTTCTGTCCAGCTCCACCGGCTGTGGCAATGCCGGGCCTGGCTGGAAGTGTGGAAGAGGCTGACCGGGCTCCAGCAGCAAGAGGTTTTCTCCGGTGGGGAGCGGGTGTGCGACCTGATCATTGGAGCGCTTGCAACTGTAGCTCTCCCCCAGGGCTCTGCGCTTATCTCCAGGGTCAGCATCATAGTAATAGTAAGAACTTCATTTTATAGCATTTTTCAATCGATAAGACAACGTCGTATCCTTTATACCGTTGAAATTTTACGACTCCTCAGAGGTTACGCGACTTGCTCAGTATCCTACACTTAGTTCCTCCTCTGGCTTCCGGAGACCTGGGTGCCGAAGCCACTGCAAGGAGGTATGTGTTCGATTGTGAGCCCAGCGAACACTGGCTGTGTAGTTAGCAGAATTCGCTGGGGAAGTGGCCTCAGGAGAGTGCTGGAATTTCCACCCTTAGAGGTGCTAGCAACGTGTGTCGAGAGAAGGGGTCGGAGAGGGGTAGAAAATGAAAAGATGGGGAGGAGGAGAAATGGTTCGCTTTTGGTTTTGGCTTGAGCCTCACCCGAGCGTCCCACGCCGCAGCTCTGCGGCCTCTTGGGGGCGCCAGCTCGCGTTGCCATGGCGCTCACGCGGAGCAGCAGCCCGCCCAGCTAGCAGCGCGCGCTCCTGCAGCCCCGGCAGAGTCCCGGCGCGGAGCGCCCGCGTAGGCAGGCGCCCGGGGCAGCCTTGCGTCCTCGCCGCGCGGCTTGAGAACCCCCTGGCCCTGGGCGAGCGGGCTGGGCTGTGCAGCCCCCGAGGCTAACTGGGCGGGATCGCAGCTGCAGGGGTTGTGCGAGCAGCCACGGCGGCACCTGTGTCCTGCGGGCACCCACCCTGCCCCTGCCGAGGCAGGCGCCCACCGCTGGCGGTGATGCGGCTGTGAAGCCCTAGTCGGTGAGTACCCTCCAGTCCCCCTGTGGGCGAGCGAATCTAAATGACAAGGTTAAGCGTTTTGATGGATGCCTTTAAGAATCACTTATTTAGATTGCTTATGACGGGGAAGCGTTTCCTTTGTGACATCTTTGGGTTTCTCGGATCCATTTCGTTTCCCTCTAAATGCTGTCCTCTCTCCCCTAGTGGGAACGACACCCTGTCTCCGTGTCTCGATCACCGCACGACACCCACCAGTGCGGATACCACGTACCACACACTCCCCAGAGCCTGCCGGAGAGCAGAGCTGTCTCCCAGCCACGTCCGCCCCATTTTCATTGTGCTCCTATCCCGCAGTCAAAGGAAGGGCGTCCCCAGGCACCCCCGAGGTAGGCCAGGTGTGTCAGGACAGCCAGCAGGCCCCTGGCGAAGCCAGGTCCGCTCTGGCGAGCTTAGCGCGGTGAGCCCATGAACTCATTAGGAGCAGCGGCTGCTTCGCGCGGGGGACGCCGGTTTCCCTCCCGCAGAGGGGCCCTGCGCCAGCCCGCGGCACGCGGTGGTGACCCAGGACCAGTGGCGCACCCGCTTGCGCTCCCAGACTGCAGGGCGCGCTGCGCCGGCGCAGCTCCCGGGCGTGTGCAACAAAAGGACCGCCAAGTTCATTCCCTGCTGGAAGCAGAGGGAGGGGCCGCATGACTTCTGGAGGCGGCATGTGTCTTAGAATCAAATGGTTATGACTCCATGGCAAATGCTTTCTGTGTGTCAAGTCCTCTCCGTGCCTGCCAACCTCTTCCCTCCTCTCTCCTCCCTAAAATGCTTTCTTATTGGTCTGGCACTGTGATCAACTGTTTAGAATTTTCATTGTTGTAAAGAAATGAAAAAAGAGTGAAACCAAGACATGCTGTAGGCTGAAACGCTGGACCCAGTGGTGCTATTCATTAGCTCTCCGACCTGGCTGCTGCGGAGATTTTTTAAAATCCTGCTACCTGGGTCCCATCCCCGGGGATTCTGACTTAATTGGTCTGGGATATGGCCCAAACACTGGGATTTTTTAAATTTTCTTTTTGTGGGGAGGTGTGGTGGGGGGAAAATTTGGAGTGCATACTGGATTTTTTTTTTTTTAATTTCCCAGGTGTTTCTAATGAGCTAAGGTGGCCACCCATCATTCTAATCAATCAGGGTGACATTTTTCCAGGGTAACTTGGTAATGGTTTCGTCTCTCAGGCTGCTGTTGGAGGGCAGGGTATGCAACTGTCATAAATGCCTACAAGCTGCAGGCAAAGAGAGCTGGCAGGGCCTTGGGCTGCTCCAAGAAGCTCAAGATGAAGGCAATGTCTCAAACGAGGGAGGGATCATCACTCTCAGAATAAGTCCCTTCACTAAATGAAGTGTTCTGATCTATATTCCAGGGCAAGGGAAAGCAGATGCATACCTTTGCAAGTCTGTAGCGTGAAAGCTGTGGCCCCCTGTACATTTGTGGACTTCATGGCTGCCTAGGTACTAACCAGAGTCACATGTGTGTGTCCCCCCACCATCCACCCACTACAAGGAGAATGGACACTTAGAAGAGGGGGCCGGGCGTGGTAATCCCAGCACTTTGGGAGCCTGAGGTAGGCAGATTACTTGGGGCCAGGAGTTGGAGACCAGCCTGGCCTACAGAGTGAAACTCAGTCTCTACTAAAAATACAAAAATTAGCCAGGTGTGGTGGCGCATGCCTGTAGTCCCAGCTACTTGGGAGGCTGAGGCATGAGAATAGCTTGAGCCGGCCGGGCGCGGTGGCTCAAGCCTGTAATCCCACCACTTTGGGAGGCCGAGACAGGCGGATCACGAGGTCAGGAGATCGAGACCATCCTGGCTAACACGGTGAAACCCCGTCTCTACTAAAAAATACAAAAAACTAGCCGGGCGAGGTGGCGGGCGCCTGTAGTCCCAGCTACTCGGGAGGCTCAGGCAGGAGAATGGCGTAAACCCGGGAGGCGGAGCTTGCAGTGAGCTGAGATCCGGCCACTGCACCCCAGCCTGGGCGACAGAGCAAGACTCCGTCTCAAAAAAAAAAAAAAGAAAAAAGAGAATAGCTTGAGCCAGGGAGGCGGAGGTTGCAGTGAGCCAAGATCACACCACTGCACTCCAGCCTGGGTGGTAGAGTAAGACTCTGTCTCAAAAGGAAAAAAAAAAAGAGGTTAGGAATGCGGTAGTCACTCTAGAGACAGAAGAGGCAACAAATAAGATCACCTAGAAATTATAAAGTGTTATTCTTCTTAGGCCTAAAATCCTTCCAAATGGCGAGTCCCTCCTAAGCCTATATGGGAAATCCTAGACACTTTCTCTCCCTGAAAATTGGAGCCCCGGGGTAAGATCTTCCCCACAGGTTCTGTTGCAGACTCGGGGTCGGGGGCAAAAAGTTTCCTCTAACCCTTGCCTTCTAAAGTTACCGTGAATGCTCATAAATACCAAGGCAGGCGGACGCAGACACTACACTACACAGCGAGTTCACAATGACTAAGGGGCTCAAAGAAATTAGGTAAGGCCTTAAAACTCGGGGCCTGAAATGTTAAAATTTTACATACACTAGAAAATGTGATCTACCCACCCGGTGTCGGAGCTTCACCAGGCACAGCTTCCCAATGCCCTCGCTTTCATTTTGGTTAAGTAGAGAAAGGGTTAAGATCTTCTGGAAGATAGGTATAAATGATGGTACCATATCTTCTGAAACCCTTGGGCATGAGAGGATTAAGATGTTGTTTAAAGCACATACAACCCACCCGATGTGGATGACAAAGCTTGATGTGCCAGGGCCACTGAGGGAGTGGCCGGGAAGGGTGTCCCTACCATAGAATGGCCACAGTCTCCCACGTGGCCTACCAGATTGCTCGTCTCTGCATACTCCTCTCTGCGTTCCCACGCATTGACTACATTCCCTCCCTCTCCCGTGCCCCACTCCCTCCAAGCAACCCCAAACAGTTAGAACAACTTCCATCCTTCCCTTTAGTCTTTGCTTTTCTAGTCTGTGCATAGCCATGCACGCATCATTTTGTTCCTTCCTGGAGTCAATCTGACCTCCTGAGACAATGCCTTCATTTCACCTGGGCCTCCCACAGGTTTCCCTAGTACTCACCTGGCTGAGCTGGGCGATGGGCATGCTTCAATCTTTCGCTGAGCCGGAGCTGCCCCTGACTAATTCTGCGTGAAGGATGGCTCACAGAGGCTTCTGCTACTTCCAGCCCAAATGTCCTTTCCTGCAGGTCACCTCAGGGCTGATCCATCTCACGAGACAGGGCAGGCCAGCCATGTGAGGGCTGCCAGCCCATTAGATGGCTAATCCAGGAATAGCAAAACCATGTCTCATTTCTTTTTTTTTTTTTTTTTTTTTTGAGACAGAGTCTCGCTCTGTCACCCAGGCTGGAGTGCAGTGACCGGATCTCAGCTCACTGCAAGCTCCGCCTCCCGGGTTCACGCCATTCTCCTGCCTCAGCCTCCCGAGTAGCTGGGACTACAGGCGCCCGCCACCTTGCCCGGCTAGTTTTTTTTTTGTATTTTTTAGTAGAGACGGGGTTTCACCATGTTAACCAGGATGGTCTCGATCTCCTGACCTCGTGATCCGCCCGTCTCGGCCTCCCAAAGTGCTGGGATTACAGGCTTGAGCCACCGCGCCCGGCCACCATGTCTCATTTCTATTACCCCTCCCTGCCACGACCACCAATATCTATTCTCTGAAAAGGGCAATTTACTGCACAGGCTACTGGGGGGAAAAGGTCCAGTTGATCCAGCTTAACCCATGTAAATCAGTTCATCTGTAGGGCGCTACCTAAACTCAGAGTGGGACTACTGGAGACGTTGTGTGGCTTTAATAAATTCCCTTTTCACACTTTTTCAAACTGTGAATTGTGACTCATCAGTGAGTCATGAAATCAACTTGGTGGGCCATCTTATTTAATTTAATTTATTTATTTTATTTATTTGAGACAGAGTCTCACCCTGTCTCCCAGGCTGGAGTTCAGAGACCAGATCTCGGCTCACTGCAGCCTCCGCTTCCCAGGTTCAAGTGATTATTGTGCCTCCCAAGTAGCTGGGACCACAGGTGCCCACCACCACACCCGGCTAATTTTTGTATTTTTAGTAGAGATGGGGTTACCATGTTCGCCAGGCTGGTGTCGAACTCCTGCCTCAAGTGATCCGCCCGCCTCAGCCTCCCAAAGTGCTGGGATTACGGGTGTGAGCCACCGCACCCGGCCTATTTATTTATTTATTTATTTATTTATTTTGTACATTTTAAAGGTTTATAGCTGTTTTATTTAAAAGTATACATTTAACACAATAAAATAAACACTGATATATTGAAGCCTGGTTAATAGTAGTGTGACAATATATGTCATTTTGATGATTACATTATTTTAAACAACAAACTACACTGAAAAATTAATGCTGATAAAACTCTTGGTCATAATATTAAGAAATACCATATATAAATTGAAAATATGATTGCTTAAAAATTGAAAGTGGAAGTGCACTCGTTTGGACAGTCAAGAGTTTAACATAATCTGAAGGGAGAGGACCTCTGACCCAAAATGTATCTTTCAGGTCAAGAGAAGGAAAAAGAAGCGTAGTTTATCTGAAAGGATGACAGGAGTTTGTTTCTTCAGGTGGAATATTTTCCCAGTGTCCTCAGGTTTTGCAGTAGAATCATATCACTGAGCACGAAGATTTTCCTTGGGAAGCTGCCCTGTCAATTTTATCTGCCTCCAAAATTGTTCTCTTAAAAACATCAGCAGCAGTCTCATTTTCTCCAGCAGAAAATTCCAAAAAAGCTGCCAAAGCTTCCCTGATCACTCTTTTTTTTTTTTTTTTTAATTTTTGAGACAGACTCTTGTTCTGTCATCCAGGCTGGAGTGCAGTGCTGCAATCTCAGCTCACTGCAACCTCCGCCTCCTGGGCTCAAGCAATTCTCCTGCCTCAACCTTCTGAGTAGCTGGGATCACAAGCACACGCCACCTTGCCCAGCTAATTTTTGTATTTTTAGTAGAGACAGGGTTTCGCCATGTTGGCCAGTCTGGTCTTGAACTCCTGACCTCAGGTGATCTACCTGCCTCAGCCTCCCAAAGTGCTGGGATTACAGGCGTGAGCCACTGCGCTCAGCCTGATCACCCTTTTCATATGCAGGTCTTTCTTATTTCCAACCGACGCAAGAGATATTTCCACTTTCCCCACCATATCCAATGATTTGCCATGGATAACTGTAATCACTTCAGAACTTTTCATTGATGTGACTGAATACCCAATAATACAACCATTAATGCCTATGGAGTTTGTCTGAGGAAAAATGGAATAGTTGTCTTGTGTGGGTTCTTTTTTTTTTTTCTGAGGCAGGGTCTCCCTCTGTTGCCCAAGCTGGAGTGCAGTAGTGTCGAGATCTCAGCTTACTGCAGCCTTGAACTCCCAACTTAAGCAATGCTCCCACCTCATCCTCCTGAGTAGCTGGGACTACAGGCATGCATCACCATGCCCAGCTAATTTTTGTATTTTTTGTAGAGACAGGGTTTCGCCATGTTGCCCAGGCTGGTCTCCAACTCCTGGGCTCGAGTGATCCACCCTCCTCGGCCTCCCAAAGTGCTGGTATTATAGGCGTGAGCCACTGTGTCCGGCCAGGTGGGCCATTTTAAAAAGAAAGAATAGAAAATACCAGAGTGCATACATGTAGTGAAGGGAAGATTTGTGTCCTGAAATTTGTGTTTCAGTTTTGTTTTTTTTTTTTTTTTGAGACAGAGTCTCTCTCTGTTGCCCAGGCTGGAGTGCAGTGGCACAATCTTGGCTCACTGCAAGCTCTGCCTCCCGGGTTCACGCCATTCTCCTGCCTCAGCCTCCCGAGTAGCTAGGACTACAGGTGCCCGCCACCACACCCAGCTAATTTTTTGTATTTTTTTTTTTTTTTTTTTTTTGAGACGGAGTCTCGCTCTGTCGCCCAGGCTGGAGTGCACTGGCCGGATCTCAGCTCACTGCAAGCTCTGCCTCCCGGGTTTACGCCATTCTCCTGCCTCAGCCTCCCGAGTAGCTGGGACTACAGGCGCCCGCCACCTCGCCCGGCTAGTTTTTTGTATTTTTAGTAGAGACAGGGTTTCACCATGTTAGCCAGGATGGTCTCGATCTCCTGACCTTGTGATCCGCCCGTCTCGGCCTCCCAAAGTGCTGGGATTACAGGCTTGAGCCACCGCGCCCAGCCAATTTTTTGTATTTTTAGTAGAGACGGGGTTTCACTGCGTTAGCCAGATGGTCTCGATCTCCTGACCTCATGATCTGCCCGCCTCGGCCTCGCAAAGTGCTGGGATTACAGGCATGAGCCACTGCACCTGGCCTGTGTTTCAGTTTTGTATACTGTGTGTGTGTGTGTGTGTGTGTTTGTGTGTGTATTTTTTTTTTTTTGAGACAGAGTCTTTGTCGCCCAGGCTGGAGTGCAGTGGTGCAATCTCGACTCACTACAACCTCCGCCTCCCAGGTTCAAGTGATTCTCGTGCCTCAGCCTCCCAAGTAGCTGAGACCACAGGCGCCCACCACCATACCCTGCTAATTTTTGTATTTTTAGTAGAGATGGGGTTACCATGTTGGCCAGGCTGGTCTCAAACTCCTGAGCTGGGGTGATCCACCTGCCTTGGCCTCCCAAAGTGCTGGGATTACAGGTGTGAGCCACCGCGCCCAGCCTGTATATGTATTTTTGTGTGTGTGTACTGAATTGTGATGCAAAATATATTTCTTGTTATGAATCATGGTGAAGAAACTTTTAAAGTCGTTACCTTAAGCAAATACTGACAGAAACTGGAGTTGAATCAAAATGAAATATTAAAAGGTCAAATTCTTCAAGAGCTAGCAAAAAAATAGAATTCAATATATTTTAGATTTATGGATAATTTTCAAGTTAGAAGAATCCATGGGGAAAAAATTGTGTTCATTTAAATTTAAAATTTCTATCGGCTGGACGCAGTGGCTCACGCTTGTAATCCCAGCACTTTGGGAGGCTGGACGAAGCAGGCGGATCACGAGGTCAGGAGTTCAAGACCAGCCTGGCCAACATGGTGAAACCCCGTCTCTATTAAAAATACAGAAAATTAGCTGGGTGTGGTGGCGGGTGCCTGAAATCCCAGGTACTCGGGAGGCTGAAGCAGGAGAATTGCTTGAACCTGGGAGGCGGTGGTTGCAGTGAGCCGAGATCGCACCACTGTGCTCCAGCCTGGGTGACAGAGTGACACTCTGTTTCAAGAAAAAAAAAAAAATCTATCAAATGAAAAAGGAACAAAGTGGGGGAAATATTTGCATTATATATTACAAATTAAAAGTTAACCTCTGGGCCGGGCGCGGTGGCTCAAGCCTGTAATCCCAGCACTTTGGGAGGCCGAGACGGGCGGATCACGAGGTCAGGAGATCGAGGCCATCCTGGCTAACCCGGTGAAACCCCGTCTCTACTAAAAAATACAAAAAAAACTAGCCGGGCGAGGTGGTGGGCGCCTGTAGTCCCAGCTACTCGGGAGGCTGAGGCAGGAGAATGGCGTAAACCCGGGAGGCGGAGCTTGCAGTGAGCTGAGATCTGGCCACTGCACTCCAGCCTGGGCGACAGAGCGAGACTCCGTCTCAAAAAAAAAAAAAAAAAAAAAGTTAACCTCTGTTAGGCCGGGCACGGTGGCTCATGCCTGTAATCCCAGCACTTTTCGGGGGCGGAGGCAGGTGGATCACAAGGTCATGAGTTCGAGACCAGCCTGGCCAACATGATGAAACCCCATCTCTACTAAAAAAAATACAAAAAATTAGCCAGGCATGGTGGCGGGTGCCTGTAATCCCAGCTACTCGAGAAGCTAAGGCAGGAGAATCACTTGAACCCCGGAGGTAGAGGTTGCAGTGAGCTGAGATCGCACCATTGCACGCCAGCCTAGGCAAGGAGGGCAAGACTCTGTCTCAAAAAAAAAAAAAAACAGTTAACCTCTATTAAACCAATAATTTATTTCAGAAAAGGAGAAGGGGCATGGGAGCGTGGACAAGGGAGAGGCAGAGACTCGAGGACTGACTCAGGCCTTTGGAAGGCCGGGTTCTGGAAGGCTTTTTTCCTGAGGGTGGTGGTGCAAGAGAGTTAGTGGTAAACTAGTTACAATTTCTGTTCCCCCGACTACATACTGCTCTTTTGATGTTGAACCACATATTTAATAAAGCATTTTGAATACTGCAGAAAGAAAAGAAACATTTTAAAGAATTTTAAGGCCGGGCGCGGTGGCTCAAGCCTGTAATCCCAGCACTTTGGGAGGCCGAGGCGGGTGGATCACAAGGTCAGGAGATCGAGACTATCCTGGCTAACATGGTGAAACCCCGTCTCTACTAAAAATACAAAAACCTAGCCGGGCGCGGTAGCGGGCGCCTGTAGTCCCAGCTACTTGGGAGGCTGAGGCGGGAGAATGGCGTGAACCCGGGGGGCGGAGCTTGCAGTGAGCCGAGATCGAGCCACTGCACTCCAGCCTGGGAGCACAGCGAGACTCCGTCTCAAAAAAAAAAAAAAAAAAGAATTTTAAAGCATTACAATTCTATGCATAACTGTCTACTGTATGATTCCATTTATATAACACTCTGGAAAAGTTGAAACTATAGGGAAAGAAAATAGAAGAGTGATTGCCAAGGGCTGTTTGGAGGGAGAATGGGACTACAAAGGCCCAGCAGGAGACTTTTCAGGATCATAGAACCATTCGGTGACCTGTCTATAGTTGTTAAAAGCCATGGAACTGTACACGAAAAAGAATAACTTTTTGATATGTGAATTATACCTGAATAAACCTGATTGGAAGACAAAAAACAACTCCCCAGGGATAAATTCACAGTTCATAAGAAGAAATTCATCTACATGAGGCAATGCAATGAACAATACATTGGTATGTGTTCACTGTTGATAGCAATCAAAAGTGCAAATTACAACACCATTATACTGTTATGCTTCTTGCTAATGGTTAATAATTTTTCAAAACCACAACATAATGCTATTGAGGTTGCAGTAAAATTCCATATTTATTGTGGGTTGCATTATAAATTGATAACATTTGTGGGGAATGCAACATGATAATATATGGGAAAAGTCATAAAATTACTACTACTGTGTAGGAAAAGCCATACAATTACCAGACCCAGGAATTTATCCCAATAAAGTTAGTTAACAAAGATTTTTTAAATTTCAGATGCATAAAAAATATTCTCTATTGTGTTGGCTGTAATAGAAATAAGTAGAAATCACTGAAATGTCTAATATTACAGGGACGGTTTATTTATTTATTTATTTTTTATTTTTTTATTTTTTTTTTGAGACGGAGTCTTGCTCTGTCGCCCAGGCTGGAGTGCAGTGGCGCGATCTCGGCTCACTGCAAGCTCCGCCTCCCGGGTTCCCGCCATTCTCCTGCCTCAGCCTCCCGAGTTGCTGGGACTACAGGCGCCGCCACTTCGCCCGGCTAGTTTTTTTCTATTTTTTAATAGAGACGGGGTTTCACCGTGTTAGCCCGGATGGTCTCGATCTCCTGACCTCGTGATCCGCCCGTCTCGGCCTCCCAAAGTGCTGGGATTACAGGCTTGAGCCACCGCGCCCGGCCTACAGGGACGGTTTAAAATTTTGTTGGTACATTGATACAGTGGAATATCTTGCATTCACAACCAAAGCCTAAATCAAAAGGCATGTAGAAAGAAACATGGAAAATACTTCTGATAAAAGGAACAATAGCGAATAGAGCCCAGCAAGCACATCATGTTCGTAACTGTAATAATCTGTATGCATGTGCCATATTTGTGCTGAAGTGATGGATTACAGATGAGTTTTAGGGTCGGGGGTGGTGGGAGGCCATGGCAGACGGATCACCTGAGGTCAGGAGTTCGAGACCAGCCTGGCCAACATGGTGAAACACCGTCTCTACTAAAAATACAAAAATTAGCCGAGTGTGCTGGCAGTCACCTGTAATCCCACCTATTTGGGAGGCTGAGGCAGGAGAATCGCTTGAGCCAAGATCACGCCACTGCACTCCAGCCTGGGTGACAGAGCGAGACTCCATTTCAAAACGAAAAAATGAGTCTTAAATCTTAAATTTGCAAAATTATCTTGCTGTTGTTATACTGCCTTTTCAATAACAAAGAACCCTCCAATAAAACCTTCAAGATTGGAAGAAATGAATGTAGAAGAAAAGAGAAATCCCAGAAATTATGATATATTCCAATGTAAAATGTTTTTTCTTAGCCCCAGAAACCGGAAGAATCCCAAGAGTCACAATTATGTTGAATAAATCCAGGCTGTGTGGGTTTTCTTTCACTCTTGCTGTCATTTAACTTTGGTGAAGTCCTTGTTTATGGCAGGTAGCTTGTGAATATCTACTGACTGTTGAATCAATGCCAAGGCCATCTTTTAGTTGTACTTTTCACAATCACAGGCCTGGGAAAACTTGAATTTATCTATGAAAAAGCATCAGAAATCTTAGTACAAGTAACACTTTCTCTCTCTCTCTTTTTTTTTTTTTTTTTTTGAGACAGAGTCTGACTCTGCCACCCAGGCTGGAGTGCAGTGGCGCGATCTCGGCTCACTGCAAGCTCCGCCTCCCGGGTTTACGCCATTCTCCTGCCTCAGCCTCCTGAGTAGCTGGGACTACAGGCACCCGCCACCGCGCCCGACTAATTTTTTGTATTTTTAGTAGAAATGGGGTCTCACCGTGTTAGGCAGGATGGTCTCGATCTCCTGACCTCGTGATCCGCCCGCCTTGGCCTCCCAAAGTGCTGGGATGACAGGTGTGAGCCACCGCACCCGGCCTAACACTTTCTCTTCAACTGTTTATTTTTAGGACTTTAATTTTTCCAGCATAGGGAACATAGCTTTGGGGACTTTTTCCCCCATTAAGAGAATTGTAAGAATATTTTAAGTAGGTCACAACTCCTAGGGGAAAGAAGGGTATGTAATGAGCAGAGCTGTGGGGCGGCTTTTTTAGAAGCGTGCCTGATGTGGATGTTTAGGTGATGGAGCTTTTTCTTTGGACGTGGGAAAGAGGGAAGGGGAAGACGGTAAGAGCAGGAACAAAACTAACAACTTGGAACAGCTGTTCTCTTCCTTCCAGGCTCTGGTATTTTCAGATCGAATGGCCTAATATACAGTTCCTGGGTTCTCCTGAACCTTTGGTTTGCTACATAAACTCGAGATAAACATTTGGTGTCTCAGTGCCTCATTTTCATCATCCTTCAGAGGAATGAAAATTCTTACTCTCTTCCTTCTCCCAGGGCATGTTGGATGGGAGAGTTCGATTGTATTATGCAAACCCTATGCTCTTTTTCCTAAGGGTGTCTGAATTTTCTGGTAGGACTTCCACAGACAAGAAACCAAGAAATGTCTCTGTGTGTGTGTGTGTGTGTGTCTAAGAGCGGGAGAGAGAGAGGCCAGGCATGATGGCTCGTGCCTATAATCCCAGCACTTTGGGAGGCTGAGGTGAGTGGATTGCTTGAGCCCAGGAATTTGATACTAGCCTGGGCAACATGGCAAGACCCCGTTTCTACAAGAAATTTGAAAATTAGGTGTGGTGGCACACACCTATAGTTCCGGCTACTGGGGAGGCTGAGGTGAGAAGATTGCTTGAGCCCAGGCGTTCAAGGGTACAGTGAGCTGTTATTGTACCACTGCATGCCAGCCTGGGCAACATAGCAAGACCTTGTTTCTATTTTTAAAAAAACAGAGGAGGAGGGTGGGCGTGGTGGCTTACGCCTGTAATCCCAGCGCTTTGGGAGGCCAAGGCAGGCAGATCACGAAGTCAGGAGATGGAGGCCGTCCTGGCTAACACAGTGAAACCCTGTCTCTACTAAAAATACAAAAAATTAGCCGGGTGTGGTGGCAGGCACCTGTAGTCCCAGCTACTCAGGAGGCTGAGGCCGAAGAGTGGCGTGAACCCAGGAGGTGGAGCTTGCGGTGAGCCAAAATCGCACCACTACACTCCAGCCTGGGCGACAGAGTGAGACTCCATCCCAAACAAACAAACAAACAAAAAAAATAGAGGGGGAGAGAGACAGAGAGATCGTATTTGGATCAACTCAGAAGCAGTAATCTTTGGACGAAAGATGCCAATTGCTTTGTTTAATTTACTATGCAGATAAAATAATTTCCATTCTTAGGGACGGGTATTTCTGTTTACTAAGCACATACACTAGGCCATGTGCTTTCCTATGCATCACCTATCCATCCTCAACAGCTCTGTGGCTTTGGCATTGCTACACCCATTGTGCATTTGTATGCGGGAAGTGGGGATTTGAAGTCATTTTGCTCTCCCAAGAAAACCCATGCTCTTGTCATGACTCCACATCAGACAGACTTGGGTTCAGATTCTAACTGTGGCACTCATTAGCTGTGTGACGTTGGGCACATCTTTTAACTTCTCTGAAGCTCGGCTGCTTGTACTAAAACAGGGGTAATGACAGAAAATGAGGTTATTAAGAAAATTAGAGAGTACACCTCGGCTGGGCGCAGTGGCTCATGCCTGTAATCCCAGCACTTTGGGAGGCTGAGGCGGGTGGATCATAAGATCAGGAATTCAAGACCAGCCTGACCAATGTGGTGAAACCCCCATCTCTACTAAAAATACAAAAATTAGCCAGGCACAGTGGCAGGTGCCTGTAATCTCAGCTACTCGGGAGGCTGAGGCAGGAGAATCACTTGAACCTGGGCAGCAGAGGTTGAAGTGAGCCGAGATTATGCCACTGCACTCAAGCCTGGGTGACAAAGTGGGACTCTGTCTAAAAAAAAAAAGAGAGAGAGAGTGAGTATACCTCCAGGGTTTTTTAACTGTAAACAACAGCAATATACTCTAGGGCTAACTTTGGAGAGGGATGGAAGAAATTTATTAGAAGGCTATGAATTAGCTAATATAACTGAATGCAAAGCAAACAGCCAGGTCTTGGAAAGGATGAGAGCCAGGCCAGCTGAAAAGATGTCGAGAACAGGGAGGTAACTGCCTTCCTTCTTCAGGGGATTCTTGACTGCATGAAGCAGCTCCGCTTGTTTTCAGTTCTGTGGTTCTCTGCTTGACACTCAACTTCCAGGAAGAGAGGTCAGACTGGACAAGGCTGAGCCATGTGCTGCCTTCCTCATGGATGGAGAGCAAGGTGCCTCCATCCCCATGCCCACCGGGCCTGCATGCAGTGGGGGAAAGGTAGTTTCCACAATAGAAGCTAAGATGTAGGCACTGTTACCAAGCAGGGGCGTCTGAATGCCAGGCAGGCAAAAGCCACAGTTATCCACCGTGGAGCTGACGCAGTCAGACGTCCCAGCCCAGGACCTGGCATAAGGGAGTGGCTCCATAAATGCTTGGTTTTGCTGGTGGTGTTTTCACATGACCTCCTGCGAGGCAGCAGTTCCAGACCAGTAAATCACCATGTAACAGTGCATCTAGAAATCCTAGCTCAGCGTTCTTTGTAGGCGTGTCATGTTGTGATACACACAGAAGATGGTATTTGAGCAGCGAATATCTGAGGTAAACTGACAAGGTGCTCCTGCAGGAGGAGACTGGCTGGGAGGCTCTGGCCACCCCAGACCTTTCTGGCAGTGCTGGGAGCTGAGGGAATCAATACGGCACTTATGGGCGATACACTGGTGAAGAAGCCCAATTAGATGATAGAGCTTCAGGCCCCCCGCCCACCGCCATCGTCTTGGTCTCAGCTCTGCCTGGCCCTCCCTTACCCCTCCAAAAGTTTGAAAGAGGGTCCCTCCCCATGAGGGCTGAGGCCTGAGGCCTGAGGCCCAGTAGAGTCAGCAGTGGTACCTCTGCCTTTGCCCCACAGATGCGTGCCAGCTGTCTTCTGCCACTCGCTCCTTAGGGCTTTCATTGTCAGGAAGTCAAACTTTTCAGGAAATAAAAAGTAACCTGTCTTCTTATTTATTTATTTTTTTTGAGAGAGTCTTGCTCTGTTGCCCAGGATTGATGCAGTGGCATAATCTCTGCTCACTGCAACCTCCGTCTCCCGGGTTCAAGTGATTCTTCTGCCTCAGCCTCCTGAGAAGCTGGGATTATAGGCTCCTGCCACCATACCCAGCTAATTTTTGTATGTTTAGTAGAGACGGGGTTTCACCCTGTTGCCCAGGCTGGTCTTGAACTCCTGACCTCAGGTGATCCACTCACCTTGACCTTTCAAAGTGCTAGGATTACAGGTGTGAGCCACCAGACCCTGCTGTAAGTTCTTTTTATAATTTTTTAAAAATTATTTTATTTATTTTATTATTATTAATTTTTTGAGACGGAGTCTCGCTGTGTCACCCAGGCTGGAGTGCAGTGGCACTATCTCGGCTCACTGCAAGCTCCGCCTCCCGGGTCCACGCCTTTCTCCTGCCTCAGCCTCCTAAGTAGCTGGGACTACAGGCACCCGCCACCTCGCCTGGCTAATTTTTTTTTTGTATATTTAGTAGAGATGGGGTTTCACCATGTTAGCCAGGATGGTTTCGATCTCCTGACCTCGTGATCTCACCGCCTTGGCCTCCCAAAATGCTGGGATTACAGGCGTGAGCCACTGTGCCTGGCCTTTATTTTATTTTTTTTTTAGATGGAGTCTCACTGTTGTTGCCCAGGCTGGAGTGCAATGACTTGATCTCAGCTCACTGCAACCTCCACCTGCTGGGTTCAAGCCATTCTCCTGCCTCAGCCTCCTGAGTAGCTGGGATTACAGGCATGTGCCACCATGCCCGGCTAGTTTTGTATTTTTTAGTAGAGATGGGATTTCACCATGTTGGTCAGGCTGGTCTCGAACTCTTGACGTCAGGTGATCCGCCTGCCTCAGCCTCCCAAAGTGCTGGGATTACAGGCGTGAGCCACTGTGCCCAGCCAACTTCTCTTCTTGATGAGGCCGGGAACATCTGGCCCAAGGGGCCTAGACGATTTTAGAGCATTTATCTCTCTGCCTACTTGTCAGTGACAGCATTGATTATGAAAATCAATGATTGTGCTGTGATACACTCCCTGGAGGCCGAGCTGCAATTGCTGGTGCTCACATGGGGGTTTCCAAGCAGGGCCAAAAGCAGCAGTGCAGGCCTGTGATCGCTGAGGCTGCCAGAGCACAGAGGAGACATTCAGTCTCAAAGAGATATGCATGTTCTTCTCAATCGCTTTTCTTTTCCTCCTGCTTGTTTTTTTCTTTTGGTTGCCGGGGGAGGGGGGCTGCTGTTTTAAAATTGTGTTTATTTTTTCCCCATATTAGAGTATGTTCCGTGCTCCATTCTCTTCCCAAATGAAAAAGTACAAATAAGCAAAAAGAAGATAATTTCAAAACACCCAGCTACCCACCCATCCCTCTATTCACCTGGCTGTGAACATGTTAGTATTTATCCATCTCAATTCTCCTTCTTTCTAACCCTCCAAGCCTCCACCTCCCGGCAGTGAGGTGCTTTGACTGAAAAACCCTGGCTCAAGGTGGAAGGAACTCTGCTCCTTTTCTGCCAGTGGGAACTACGATAAGAAAAAAGGAAGCTCACCTCTCAGAATACCTTTTTCATCTCCCCATGAAATCCTACCATTCTTTTGAGCGACCTCTCAAATACCCGCTCCTCCATGGAACGTTCCCTGCTCTCTTAGATAGAAGCCTTCTCAGTCTGAGACAGCACTTTCCACCTGACAAACACTCTCTCTATCCAAGTCTCACTTTCCCTGCACTATTGTTAGCTCCTTAAGGTCAGACCCTATGTCTAATTGTCCTTGGTACAGCTCTCAGCAACCAGACAAGTGCCTTGCCCATCACAGACACCAAGGGATGAATGAAAGAAAAATAATCAGACGCTTAAATCAAACAGGAGTTCACATGATCTCAAATGCGAGTGAAGAGAAGGATTTGGAGTCTGTCCTGTGCACAGGACAAAGGAAGGCTTGACATCTTTCCCTTCCCTACGAGAGGCTCCTCCCCTCAGGTGCGTCTTCTCTGAAATCTGAAAATGCCGATGTGTATACTGGCGGTTTCAAGCTCATTAGTTCCATTCTGAGGCTTTATTAGGGCATCTTCTACCACTATTCCACTTCCTAAATGGGAAGTATCGTATGCTTTCTCCCCACTTCCCTCCCTCCCCTCCCTTCCCTTCCCTCAGTCCTTTCCCTCTGTCATTTTCTCTTTTACAATTGAAAACAGAGCTGTGTAAAATAAGTCATATTCAGATAGAACCCAACTGGGCTGAATTTGACCACATGTAATTTTGAAGCCAATGTTTTAATTTTATTTTTTATTTTTATTTTTAAAGACAGGGTCCCACTCTGTTACCAAGACTAGATTGCAGCAGCGGCATCATCATAGCTCACTGCAGCCTCCACCTCCTGGGCTCAGGTGGTCCTCCTGCCTCAGCCTCCTGAGTATCTGGGACTACAGGTGTGCACCACCAGGCCCAGATAAGTTTTGTGTTTTTTATAGATAGGGTCTTGCTTTGTTGCCCAGGCTGGTCTCGAACTCCTGGCTTCAACTGATCCTCCTGCCTCGGCCTCCCAAAATTCTGGGATTACAGGCGTGAGCCACTATGTCTAGCCTGCTGTTTTTATCTTTAACAGCAACGTGTCTGAGCAGTGGAGGAAGGCAGGACTAGAAAGGCTTCCCCTCCTCACTGTAAAAGGAACCAATGACAAGGGCAAGTTTACTTGTTTTAGTTCTGCAGAGGTATAGCACTTATTCCTGTCTAGTGCAGAGCACAGAGCCCTAAGGTCAGTGTTCAAAGAATCAAGTCCTACAGAATGTGTGTGTGTATTTTAATATATATTTATATATATAATATATATATTTATAAGTTTTTCTTGGATGTAGTGCATACGAGAATATAAGTCCAGAAAAACCCTGTTTATAAAATTTGCTGTGTTTCCCAGAGACTTTCAAGAATCCAGCCCGAAATCGCTTAGGAAAGGAGTCTTCCTGCGAGTTACAGAAGGACTCTAGAAATCCCTGTTTTGGTGATATTTGTGATGTGCAATTGCAGACTTTATTTTGCAGTGCCTTAGTAACTAGAGATTTCTTTTTTTTTTTTTTTTTTTTGAGACGGAGTCTCGCTCTGTTGTCCGGGCTGGAGTGCAGTGGCCGGATCTCAGCTCACTGCAAGCTCCGCCTCCCGGGTTTACGCCATTCTCCTGCCTCAGCCTCCCGCGTAGCTGGGACTACAGGCGCCCGCCACCTCGCCCGGCTAGTTTTTTTTGTATTTTTTAGTAGAGACGGGGTTTCACCGTGTTAGCCAGGATGGTCTCGATCTCCTGACCTGGTGATCCACCCGTCTCGGCCTCCCAAAGTGCTGGGATTACAGGCTTGAGCCACCGCGCCCGGCCTGTAACTAGAGATTTCTTCTGCATATTCCCATCTTGGTTTTGTCTGTTTTCACTACATAGTATTTCTGGTTACTGCTGGTTGGGCGCTGTGGCTCATGCCTGTAATTTCAGCACTTTGGGAGGCCGAGGCGGGCGGATCATGAGGTCGGGAGATAGAGACCATCCTGGCTGACATAGTGATACCCTGCCTCTACTAAAAATAAAAAAAAAGCCGGGCGTGGTGGCAGGCGCCTATAATCCCAGGTACTTGGGAGGTTGAGGCAGGAGAATGGCGAACCCGGGAGGTGGAGCTTGCAGTGAGGCGAGATTGCGTCTGGGCGACAGAGCAAGACTCCATCTCAAAAGAAAAAAAAAAAAAAAAAAGAAAAAGAATTTCTGGCTACTGCTGAACATACATATGGCAATCAGTTAGGGGAAAAACCACCCAATTTTTAGCCATTGTATTGTGAGAAATTGATGCAGAAGTAGATTTGCAACTTTGTCAAATTGCATTTTAATTTCCTTTTTTTGTAGAGACAGCCTCTTGCTGTGTCACCAAGGCTGGAGTGTAGTGGTGCTCACTGCAGCCTCAAACTCCTCAGCTCAAGTGATCCTCCCACCTTGGCCTCCCAAAATGCTGGGACTACGAGTGGAGCCACCACACCCAGTCTTAATTTCCTACTTCCTGGCAGGGTGAAAACATGCAAATCAGTCTGGAATTAGTTAAAAAGTAAAAGATATATAATTTTCTTAAACCTCACTATAAGATATTAGCCTAGAAATAAACCCCAGAACCTAGGATGATGTCTTCCAGCTCTAGGACATCCCAATCCATGGATCTCCCTAGCTTTTCTCCAGAACACTGGGTAGGTTCCAAACCAGTCCCTTAGTATAGAAGAGGGGCAAGAACATTGAGCCTTTCATGTCTTCAGTAGGTCCACATGACTATGAATGCAGCCCAGGAGTCACATTTGTTCTAAACCACTCTGTTCTTCCTTCTTGACTCTCTTATCCAACGGATAGATGGGTTGGGCTTTTAAGCCAGTTCAGGCATCCTGGGAGCTGTTAGGCTACACATGGGATTTCCCTGGAGATTGCCTAAAGCTGAATACCCTTGGGGGTCCTGATAAACTGAACTGGTGGCAGTCACCGGTGTGTTATTTGGAATGCTTGGAAGGGAGGGACTGAGCTCCTATTGACCATGTTTTTTTTTTTTTTTTTTTTTTTTTTTTGAGACGGATTTTCGCTCTTTTTGCCCAGGCTGGACTGCAATGGCACAGTCTCTGCTCACTGCAACCTTGGCTTCCTGGGTTCAAATGATTCTCCTGCCTCAACCTCCTAAGTAGCTGGGGTTACAGGCATGCGCCGCCATGCCCGGCTAATTTTGTATTTTTAGTAGAGATGGGGTTTCTCCATGTTGGTCAGGCTGGTCTCAAACTCCTGACCAGCTGTAATTCCAGCTACTTGGGAGGCTGAGATGGGAGAATCGCTTGAACCCAGGAGATGGTGGTTGCGGTAAGCCGAGATTGCGCCACTGCACTCCAGCCTGGGTGGCGCAGCGAGACTCTGTATCCAAAAAAAAAAAAAAAAGAAAAAAAGAAAAAAAAAAGAAATCAGAATTTTTTTTTTCCTTTCTTTGAGATGGAGTTTCACTCTTGTTGCCGAGGCTAGAGGGAAATGGCACAATCTCGGCTCACTGCAACCACCGCTTCCCAGATTCAAGCGATTCTCCTGCCTCAGCCTCCCAAGTAGCTGGGATTACAGGCATGCGCCACCACGCCCGGCTAATTTTGTAATTTTAGTAGAGATGGGTTTTCTCCATGTTGATCAGACTGGTCTTGAACTCCTGACCTCAAGTGATCTGCCTGCCTTGGCCTCCCAAAGTGCTGGATTACAGGCGTGAGCCACTGTGCACCGCCCAGAAAATATTTTTTAAATTGAAAACAAGACAGCGTACTCCACAAATCTTCTACCGGCTCCATTGTGGATTGAATGAGATGATTCTCCCTGTTTGTGATGTGTCCAGTTATTTCTGGGCACCCTCCACCTCCCCAGGACACTGCCCATCTCCCCAACCCAGGGCCATTTCTCAACCCAGTGCTCCTTCTCCTACTAGAGGGGTGGACTTTCCAACATGAGCACCTACATTTAGCCGTGGATGGGATCCACTTGCACTCTCTGAGGGGCTCAGGCAGATTCCTTCCTTATGGAAGGGGATCTGACATTTAATCACCCCATGCACTAAGTACACACTTCATGTGCGATCCGTCAGGATAACCCACACAACCTGCCAGTTCTTTGCTTGTAGTGGGTGCCCAATAAATGTTTGAATGCATAAAGAAAGCACTCAGATAAACGGAGACATTTTAGAGCTCTCTGGGGATGAGAAAAGAGAGCACTATGGGAGTGAGAATTAACTTGATTGACTATGGCTGGACCTGGCAAAGAACAACTCAGAAGTATTGGCCTCAGAATTACCTTGTTCAGGCTGCTTAATCCATATTAAAAGTTTGCAGCTCCCACACAATTTTGCTAGGCTCTCCAACCCTGTGACGATGTCAACAGTTGAAAAAGAAGAAATAATGAGCCCAGCCTGTATTTGCAGGGGAGTGTTAAAACTGCCAGCGGAGCAGGATAGTTTGCTAAACAGCCCCTGAGAACTTTCCCAAACTGGTCGGCAGCGGCATTGCACACAGAAGTTCCTTCTTCCTTGACACGGAGCTAATTCTAGCCACCAGCACTCCAGTGCTACGGGGCAGTTTTGTGGCCGTTTGCTATTGAATTTGCCAGATGTATCCGAGACAGTCTCACGGGCAGAATATAAACAACAAACCAGTATAAAGAAGTCCACAGTGATTCTCCCCCTTCACCGAAGTCTTCTTTGGCTTGTTTTCTGACCCCTGTGAGCGCTCCTTGTACCACACTCCCTAAACCCTGCAGCTTCGGTTTTGCTATTTTGTATTTGTTTCCTCTCTGGTTGTTACATGCAAAAAGGTTGTGTTCATGCAGGGAGCAGGAGTTGCAGTGGAAAGAATGCAGTGTGGAAAGCCAGGCTCAGTTACTTACCAGCCTTGCTACCTTAGCCAAACGGTCATGCTCTCTGAGCTGTAGTTTCCTTCCTCATCTGTGAATAGACTCCTACCAACTCTCCTCACATGACTGTTTCGAGACTGAAATGATATTGTAGGTATAGAAATAAATGTAAACGTAATATAAATGTATGAGGCCTGGTGCAGTGGCTCATGCCTGTAATCCCAGCACTTTAGGAGGCTGAGGCAGGTGGATCACCTGAGGTCAGGAGTTCGAGACCAGCCTGGCCAAGATAGTCTTTACTAAAGATATCTCTACTAAAAATACAAAAAATAGCCAGGCGTGGTGGCACAAGCCTGTAATCTCAGCTACTCAGGAGGCTGAGGCACAAGAATCACTTAAACTCAGGAGGCAGAGGTTGCAGTGAGCTGAGATTATGCCACTATACTCTAGCCTGGGTGACAGAGTGTGACCCTGTCTCAAAAAAAAAAAAAAAATTAAAAATGAATAAGTAAATATATGAGATTATCTTTCATCTGGCATGCAGTAGATTCTCAAGAAACTCAAGACAGCATTGTGTTGTGGAGTTATGGCGGGGGGGGCACTAGATGTCAGACCTCTGTGTGCACTTGGGCAGATCAGTTTCACTAAGCTCTCGTGTTTTCCTCAGGAGGGCAAAACGGTACTAATGGGAATAATAATGGAACATCACAGAGGTGATATGAGGGTGAAATGAAATAATGCAGGCAAAGCACTTCCCAACAGTACCTAGCACATAGTGAGCACTTAATAAATGTAAGCTGTGGCTGCTGCTGCCGCAGCCAGCAGGGAGACAGGGAAATTTGTCAATAAGAAATGTATATTGGCCGGGCGTGGTGGCTCCCGCCTATAATCCCAGCACTTTGGGAGGCCGAGGTGGGCAGATCTACCTGAGGTCAGGAGTTCGAGACCAGCCTGACCAACATGGAGAAACCCCCGTCTCTACTAAAAATACAAAATTAGGCGGGTGTAGTGGCGCATGCCTATAATTCCAGCTACTCAGGCGGCTGAGGCAGGAGAATCGCTTGAACCCAGGAGGCGGAGGTTGCGGTGAGCCGAGATCATGCCATTGCACTCTAGCCTGGGCAACAAGAGCGAAACTCAGTCTCAAAAGAAAAAGAAAAAACAAGAAATGTATATTGGGGCAGAGAGCATGGACAGTTGGGTTATGGCAGGGCACAGAGTAGAAATGGGAGCTCTGTAAGCCAGCAGCTTCTGGTAATCAATCTGGAAGGCTTCATGGAGGGATGCACTTTCTGGAACTCTTTCGATTATAGTTGGAAGATTAGTTATCTGGAGCTATTAGAAAGCGTATCCCAGGGGCTGGGCACAGTGACTCATGCCTGTAATCCCAGCACCTTGGGAGGCCGAGGCAGGCAGATCATGAGGTCAAGAGATCGAGACCATCCTGGCCAACATGGTGAAACTCCATCTCTACTAAAATACAAAAATTAGCTGGGTGTGGAGGTGGATGTCTGTAGTCCCAGCTACTCGGGAGGCTGAGGCAGGAGAATCACTTGAACCCAGGAGGCGGAGGTTTCAGTGAGCTGAGATCGCGCCACTGCACTCCAGACTGGCAACAGAGTGAGGCTCCATGTCAAAAAAAAAAAAAAAAAAGGAAGGCCAGGCGTGGTAGTTCATGCCTGTAATCCCAGCACTTTGGGAGGCTGAGGTGGGCAGATCATGAGGTCAGGAGATTGAGACCACCCTGGCTAACACGGTGAAATCCCATCTCTACTAAAAAAAACAGAAAAAATTAGCCAGGCATAGAGGTGGGCGCCTGTAGTCCCAGCTACTCAGGAAGCTGAGGCAGGAGAATGGTGTGAACCTGGGAGGCGGAGCTTGCAGTGAGCCGAGCTGCGCCACTGCACTCCAGCCTGGGCAACAGAGTGAGACTCCATCCAAAAAAAAAAAAAAAGAAAGGGCATCCCAGACACCCTACATGATTTGGAAGCTGGTTGAGTGGGGGTGGGGTGACCAGCTGTTGGGAAGTTGTGGGAAGTTGAAAAGTTCTGAAATAAAGAAGGTGGAGCTGAAGCTTGGTAGCCAAACTGTAAGCCTAGCAGGCTGGTGTAAAACTCTAAAACCAAGCAGGCCCCAAGGAATGGTTAGAAAGTCTGAAATTTGGCTTGTAGTGAGCTTGAAAGCACAATTGGCCATGTGTGGTTGAATGGCGTGTCACAGACTGAGTTAGGGACGAGCACTTTGGCAGCTCTCGGAGGGGTGAGCAGTGGGGTTTGTTGCTGAAGGCAGGAATTGTGGATAGCTCATTGGGTGGATGAATTATTAATCGAAGCTCTGATTATGAGAAGGAAGGGAGAAGGAAGAGAAAGGGGTGCCTCTTGGAGAAGTAGAAATTATGAACTACTTGGAGGTGGGCTCCACATATAACAAGAATATTCTTCTCTAAGAGATGAGGGGCCCGGAAAGCAGACTGGCTTCACCTTTACCAAAGGTGGGGTAGATACTGTCGCTGAAAGTAGGTATCAGAGAGTCTATCCACTTTCAACTAAAGTTCTTTTTTTTTTGAGACAGAGTCTCGCTCTGTCACCCAGGCTGGAGTACAGTGGCACGCTCTTGGCTCACTGCAAGCTCTGCCTCCTGGGTTCACGCCATTCTCCTGCCTCAGCCACCCGAGTACCTGGGACCACAGGCGCCCGCCACTACACCTGGCTGATTTTGTTTTTGTATTTTTAGAAGAGATGGGGTTTCACCGTGCTAGCCAGAATGGTCTCGATCTCCTGACCTCGTGATCTGCCTGCCTCGGCCTCCCAAAGTGCTGGGATTACAGGCGTGAGCCACCGCGCCGGGCCTAAAGTTCTTTAAGATGGTGGATTGTGCCCAAAGTTGAAGAATATTTGCAGGTATTGCTATTCCCGTGCAAAGGATGATAGGATCCCACATGAAGTGAGTGAAGGCTGTGAGACACCAAGTGCAGTCCAGTATCCTTACTGGACCAGATGATGAAACTGAGGCCGAGGGTTGGACTTACCTGCTCAAGGTCATACAGATATATTTGGTTCAATTCGCTCTATATTTTCTTTTTCTTTTAGTTTTTTAGACAGAGTCTCGCTCTGTTGTCCAGGCTGGAGTGCAGTGGCACGATCTGCGCTCAGTTCAACCTCTGCCTCCTGGGTTCAAGTGATTCTCCTGCCTCAGCCTCCTAAGAAGTTGAGATTACAGGCGCGTGCCACCATGCCTGGCTATTTTTGTATTTTTAGTAGAGATGGGGTTTCACCACGTTGGTCAGGCTGGCCTCAAACTCCTGACCTTGTGATCCACCCGCCTCGGCCTCCCAAAGTGCTGGGATTACAGGCGTGAGCCACCGCACCTGGCCTCTGCTCTGTATTTTCTCTTAGCGCCCTTCTCCAAAAATATGAAATTTCCCCTAACCTCTTTGCTTCCCATCTGTACAGTGTCAGAATGAAAATTCTAGTTTCACTTTGTGGCAGCTAAGAGCAACAAACAAGTCTCCTTTATTATTATTTTTTATTTCTTTAGATGGAGTCTTGTTCTGTTGCCCAGGTTGGAGTGCAGTGGCACCATCTCGGCTCACTGCAACCTCTGCCTCCCTGGTTCAAGTGATTCTCCTGCCTCAGCCTTCAGAGTAGCTGGGACTACAGGCCCGTGCAACCGCGCCCGGCTAATTTTTGTATTTTCAGTACAGACAGGGTTTCATCACGTTGGCCAGTCTGGTCTTGAACTCTTGACCTCAAGTCATCCGCCCGCTGCAGGCTCCCCAAAGTGTTGGGATTACAGGCGTGAGCCACCACGCCCGGCCGACAAGTCCCCTTTAAATACATCCTGTCTTCTCTCCGCTGGCAGGCTTTGATATGCCCACCGGGTTTCTCCATTGGCCACTTCATGTGGCTTCTCGCCCCTTTCAAGATTCCCAACCAATCACCTCTTTCCCGTCTCCCGTTGGGCTTTGAGGAATGTACCATATGGACCCTGCGGGGGGACGGAGAGGACGAAGGGCGTGGCGACAGCTTATTTCTTTTCCTTTTGCACATATCCCGTGAGATTCTGGCAAGACCGAGCGTGCAGTTAGCAACAGGGTCCCTCAAGACGGGGGCCGCGTGCCAGTTTTCGAGGTGCGCCGAGATCTCTCGCCCCCGAGGCTGGGGTCCTGTGGTCCGGCCCGAGGGCCGCAACCCCCGCCCTTCCATGTGCCCGCCCATCCCCCGGCTGCGCCGCTGCTCCGGCTGCTGCTTACCGCGCTGGACGCCGGGGCTGCGGGACAGGGCAGCACTGCCCGACCACGGTGACGCCGGCGCTGAGGGACACCGCAGCATGAGGCAGAGGTAAGGACGGGGATTCGGGACTCCAACTGCCCCCGGGGAGCCGCATCGTGCTCGCGCCCGAGCTCGGGGTCTCGGGCCCCGGGCTGGCCCCGGCAGGCGGCTCTGGAGCGGGTGGCCCCGCGAGCTGACGCGCGCCGAGCCTCCCGCCGGGGCAGCGCTGAGACCGGGACCCGCCGCGGCGCGGGCGCCTCCTTCCGGCGGCGCTTATAGCCCTGCGCCCGGCCGGCGGGCCGCGAGGAAGCCCCCGCCCCGCATTCCCGTGTGGTCGCCTCCCGCCGGAGGATGCGCGGCCAGTTGCGCCGGCGGGTCCCGAGTTCCCGGGCAGCAGACGCGGGGAACCACGGGGACGCTGCCGCGTCAGGCGTGAGGCGGAGGGAGGGGGCTTAGCCCGGCGCTGGATGGGGGGATTTTTGGGGCGGGGGAGGTCTCTGTGTTTACCGGAGTCCGCAGGCTAGGGACCGAGGCTCCGTCGGGTCCTTCCTCCGCGACCCGGCCCCCGGGGCCTCCCCGTCCCGCTGCCCCGGCCTGGCGCTGGCGTGTGCCTAGGGTGGGCTCCTGCGACCCTGGCAGGTAGGTGGCTGAGAGGACCCTGGCGCGCCTTTCGATTTGTGGGGGCGGTGGGTGCGGCCGGGCAATGGCAGCCGCCTGCGCCTCTGGTCTCAGTGACACCCCTTCCCTAGCTGCCTTCCGAGGGGACCGCACTCTTGGAGGTCTCCGGGGCACATTGGAAATTCCCAACTTAAAAACCACCTTGAGGAGCCCTACACGGAGTCGGGCTTGCCTGGCCTAGCAGAAAGCCAGCTCAGCCAGAGCCTCCGCCTGGCATGGGGCACTGGTGAGCCGCCACCCCACGTGCTCAGTGATTAGCGGGGAAGAAGGGGTCTGGCAGGCCCCTCAGGCAAGGCCTCTGTGCCGCATCCCGTTAAGGGGCGGGGACCAGCCCCATATCTTGGCTGATTTTCCTGACTCTGAATGCAGAGAAAGTATGTCCAAGAGTTCAAACCACATTTGTGTTCTTTTAATGATGTTTAGTGCCGATGTTAACTGTGATTTATGTGAAACGGGTTGATGCAGAGGAATGAAGGTCAACTGTGGACAGGTGGACAGCTTTTGTTTGTTTGTTTGCCTTTTCCCTAAGCTTGTTTTTAGTGGGATGTGCATGGAGAGGATGACATTTGAATATCGGGCCACCAATGTGTATTTGGCCCCATCTGACACTTTGCTCCATAGACAGTCGTTGTACTCCAGGGATGAGGATGAACTAGGTTTTAAGCTGAGAAAGACATCTTCCTACAGTCGCTGCCGCCTGCGGGAAAGCTCCGCCTTCTGGTTCCCTGGCCGCGCACAGGCCAGTTCACTGTGGTTGCCTTCTCCCGTGAGCACATCTCTGCAGCCCTCCCAGGGGATGCCGTTCATTCCGTATGTGATTGCCAGATGTACTTCTCAGGTCAGAAACCCGGCCCCAGATTGTTCGAGTCCTATAGTGAGTTCTTCTTGTGCTCCAGGCTTTAAAAGTTTTAAGTCTTTTTGATAGTGTATTCAATAGCATGAGCCAATTGTATAGTTATAGGAAAGACATGGTTTGGGTGTTCCTCCTGTAAAGGATGTTTCGGAACTTAGATCTAGTTCCTCAGTCAAGGCTGTTTGTTTGTGTTTACGACGCTAACATTTGAAACGTCTTAAACTTGACTACATACATATTGTGATTCTTCCCCCCACCCCCCGACCTGGGATGATCCTGTTCCGTGATGGTTATTCTATGGTGTTACTAGGTGTGGAAGAGAAAATGGGCTTTGGAAATAATGTGCGTGATGAACTTAGCACAGTCCTTGGCACATAGCAGATGTTCAACAAGGTCATTTTTCCTCTCTTCCTTGGGTTTGAGAGACCTGGGGATGATGACATCGGATGCAGTTTTGGTTGCATGCCTGTTTTTAAATTAGGGAGTTGAGGTGCCCCCCATTCCTCCTCCCACTCAAACTTCCAGCTCTTCAGACATTTCCGTGGTAGATTAAAAATGAAACTCACGTCTTGGACCTAGAAGTAAAAATAAGGAAAAATTGAGCTCTTCCTCCTGGGTCATGCGTTGCGCTTTAAAGGAAGGATGGCACATGCCTTGGAAGAGTGGTGCACCATTCAGTACAGAAGAGCAGAGGGTCAAAGTGGACCCTTTCCTGTGTCTGTGGAGTAGTCCTGCAGGTGAGGATTTTGGTTGTCGTTGGTTTCACGTGTCCAGGTGGAACCAGATGAATCACCTAATTTCTCCTGGCACTGGCATCTGAGAAGTGGCCCAGGATGGTCGAAGCCTGACCATTGGCAGAGTGCTAGCTTTGCTGGGCCGTGCCTCTGAACTGGGATCTGCTGGGAGCAGCCATTTGCCTCCTCCAGCTTGTAACAGATTTCATGTGAACAGACCAAAGGGCCATCAAACCTAATGTTCTAGAAAAAGTAAGAGTCATCACTGACTTATTTTTGTTCCATGATATGGGACCTGGCATTTTAATAATAATTATGCTCTGGGCCCGGCGCAGTGACTCACGCCTGTAATCCCAGCACTTTTGGAAGCCGAGGCGGGCGTATCACAAGGTCAGGAGTTCAAGACTAGCCTGGCCAACATAGTGAAACCCCGTTTCTACTAAAAATACAAAAATTAGCTGGCCGTGATGTTGCGTGCCTGTAACCCCAGCTACTGGGGAGGCTGAGGCAGAACTGCTTAACCGGGAATCGGGAGGTGGAAGTTGCAGTGAGCTGAGATCATGCCACTGCTCTCCAGCCTGGGCTACAGAGTGAGACTTCATCTCAAAAAAAAAAAAAAAAAAATATATATATATATATATATATATAAAATTATTATTATTATTATGCTCTGGATTTACTACTTGTTGCTGTTTATTTGAGGAAGTGAAAACTTTTTCGTGACCTGTTATCTAATTGATTCTTACTCATCTCTGAGGTCGTCAAAGTTTAGTAGGGTCTATTATTCCCATTTTAGAGGCAAAGAAATGGAGGTGACATGATTTGCTTTAAGTTGCAAATGAGTTGGTCCCTGAAGTGGGATTTGAATTGGATTTTTCTTCCTTTTTTTTTTTTTTTGAGACAGAGTCTCTTGCTCTGTTGTGCCCAGGCTGGAGTGCGGTGGCGCGATCTTGGCTCGTGCACTCTGCCTCCTGGGTTCAAGCGATTCTCCTGCCTCAGCCTCCGAAGTAGCTGGGACTACAGGCACCTGCCACCACACCTGGCTAATTTTTTGTATTTTTAGTAGAGATAGGGTTTCACCATGTTGGTCAGGCTGGTCTTGAACTCCTGACCTCAGGCGATCCGCCCACCTTGGCCTTCCAAAGTGCTGAGATTACAGGCATGAGCCACTGCGCCCGGCCCAGGTTTTCCTTCTTAAGTTTCACTTCACTGGTACCTTTAGGGGGAGAAAAATCCACACATCTTTTTCTTTTTTCTTTTCTTTCTTTTTTTTTGGAAGCGGAAGAAGTTAAAGATCCCAGATCATTGTGCTTTTCTGATGACTAGATAGTGGATGATAGTTAACATTTATTGAGTGTTTATCTGCAGGAATCTGTGTTAGGTGCTGCGTAGACATTACCTCATTTATTCCTCACAACAACATTCAAGGTAGAACTTACTATCCCCAGTTTTGCACATGACAAGGTTTTGTGAGGTCCTAAGTCAATGGAGTGATAGTGAGTGACAAAGCCTTGAGAAGACTGGGTTCAATCCTGGGCTTTCTGATTCCAGAGTGTGTGCTCCTCCTAACCCGTGTGCTAATGGGCCTTAGGGATGACTAATGGGCAAGCCTGAGAGCCCCGATGCCTGCTGCTGCCACCACCTCAGGTCTGATGGGTAGTGGGGGTTGGACGGAGCTTTATGTTATGTTCTATTGCAGTACAGTTTTCACACCCTGGTCTTTTCCTTTGCTAGAAGCATTCGTCTAGCCAGGTGGAGGGTCATTACTTTAGAAAAAATAATCAGAACTGAGAAAACATCTGCATTTGCGGAGAATGAAGTATTTAATAAGACCAGATGGGCCGGCGCAGTGGCTCATGCCTGTAATCCCAACAATTTGGGAAGATGAGGTGGGCAGATTGCTTGAGGCCAGTAGTTTGAGAGCAGCCTGGGCAACATAGCTAAACCCTATCTCTACAAAAAGTACGAAAATTAGCTGGGCATGGTGGTGTGCACCTGTGATCCCAGCTATTCTGGAGGCTGAGGTGGGAGGATTGCCTGAGCTCAGGAGGCCGAGGTTGCAGTGAGCCGAGATCACACCACTGCACTCCAGCACTCCAACCTGGTGACAAAACAAGACTGTCTCAAAAACAGACAAACAAACAAAAAAATAGATGGGAGATTAGGGACAGAGAGAATCAGAGAATCAAAGAGAATCAAAGTGGTTTGTGGACAGGGGAAATTAGTGATACTCACACCCAGAGACCATCTTTAGTGTCCAGGCCATTTTGCTTAAGCTGCTGGTGAAATTGTGAAACTGGAGGCACCTGTGCTAAAATCTGTGCAGTAAATAACGTTCTCGGGTTCTACTTTAGGTGGCAGAGTTGGAAATCTGATTCCTTTTTGGTCTTTAGCTTCTAATGTACTTTAATGCAGTACATCGTGGGCATGGTGGGAATGTGGTTCAGAAATTTACCTAAACTCTGTGGACTTCCCCTTCTCTCCAGCCGCGCACTCTGTCATCTTTGGTCCCGCTCTTCAGATTTCAACTCTGATTCCATGGAGTTGGGGGGTGATGGGTGGTGTCAGACACTCAAGTGCTTGGGTTGCTCCGGTGGGGAGAACAGCATTCTGCCCCCATGGGCCTCAGTAGTACATGACTTGCTGTTTTCTTGGGGGTGGGCTTTAGTCATCTCTAGCTATAAAGGCACCGCTATCAAGAAACTGGGAGGAATGACCAGGAAACTGTCACCCCAAACCCTGCAGTTGGTTGCATTTTTTTTTTTTAATTGAGATAGCATTTCACTCTGGCGCCTATGCTGGAGTGCAGTGGTGCGATCATGGTTCACTGCAACCTTGACTGCCTGAGTAGCTGAGACTACAGGCGTGCACCACCAAGCCTGGCTAATTTTAAAAATTTTTTGTACGTGCACCACCAAGCCTGGCTAATTTAAAAAATTTTTTGTAGAGATACGGTTTTGTGACATTGCCCAGGCTGGTCTCGAGCTGCTGGGCTCAAACCGTTTGCCTGCCTCCGCCTCTCAAAGTGCTGGAATTACAGGCGTGAGCTACCACGCCTGGCCCCGTTGACTTTTTCTCATTGACGAGTTCAGCAGAGGAGAGATGATTGCCACAGTTTTAAAAAAGAAAGATGCCAGGTATGGTGGCTCACACCTGTAATCGCAGCACTCTTAGAGGCCGAGGCGGGCAGATCACCTGAGGTCAGGAGTTCCAGACCAACCTGGCCAACATGGTGAAACCCTGTCTCTACAAAAAAAATACAAAAATTACCCGGCTGTGGGTGTTACACACCTGTAGTGCCAGCTGCTCAGGAGGATGAAGTAGGTGGGTCATTTGAGCCTGGGAGGCCAAGGCTGCAGTGAACGGAGATTTACCACTGCATTCCAGCCTTGGTGCCAGAGCAAGACCCTGCTGTCTCAAAAAAAAATTAAAATAAAAGGCTGAGTGCAATGGCTCACGTCTGTAATCCCAGCACTTTGAGAGGCTAAGGTAGGAGTATTGCTTGAGGCCAGGAGTTTGAGACCAGCCTGTGCAACACAGTGAGACCCTATCTCTACAAAAATTTAAAAAATTAGCCTGGTGTGGTGGTGTACACCTATAGTCCCAGCTGCTCAGAAGACTGAGGTGGGAGGATCACTTGAGGACAGGAGTTCGAAGCTGCAGTGAGCTATAATCACACCACTGCATTCCAGCCTGGGTGACAGTGAGACCCTGTCTCTTGAAAGAAAGAAGAAAGGGAAGACAGAAATCAGATTAAAGAAGAGAGAAGAAGTGAGACTGTTGGCTTGTACCTTGATGAAAGGTGGAAGTGGAAGGGCAAGAGCTTCTGCTAAGCAGTGAGTACCTTGGCAAGGACAACAGTATCTTTTTCGTGTTCTGTTAGGCCGTGCCTCTCTAGCGCCCAGCTGAGTGCACGTGTGTTATGTGTGAGGGAATCTAGCAGAGGAGTCTTCCTGCATTAGGCACATCTGCAGGTGTCTGTTGAATTGTTTATCTGCTGAAGGATTCAGTCTGGTTAACTCTGGCAGGAGATTCGGTCTGGTTAACTCTGGCAGGAGAGGGACAGACAGCACAGCCATGTGGTTAACTAGTAGCTTTAATGGACTTTTCCTATGTAAAGGTGAAATGAAACCTTAGTGGGTTCCAGTCTTCTCCTCTCTCCTGCCCATGCTTCTTCTTTTTTTTTTTTTTTTTTTTTTTTGGAGACAGGGTCTTTCTCTGTGGCCCCGGCTGGAGTGGCGTGATCTTGGCTTACTGCAGCCTTAACCTCCCGGGCCCAGGCCATCCCCCAACCTCAGCCTCCTGAGTAGCTGGGACAACAGGCCCACACCACCACACCTGACTAATTTTAAAATTTTGTGTAGAGACAAGCTCTCTCTGTGTTGCCCAGTTTGGTTTTGAACTCCTGGGCTCAAGTGATCCTCCTGCCTTAACCTCTTAAAGTGCTGGGATTATGGGCATGAACCACTGCGCCCAGCCCCCTGTCTCTTTTTGGTTGCCAGTTGAAGTCTGGAGGTGGCATGGGTCCCGGGAGGCCGGTGCCAGTGTTGGAAGCTTGGGAAGAGAGGAGGAGCAGCTTGGTCGGGGGGAAGATGCAGAGTGCTCACTCCTGGCACCTGCAGCCCCTGGGGGAATGGCAGCTACCCTTTAGCATGGACTGTCCCCAGCCCACAGAAAGTCAGCTTACAAAGGTTCTAGCATATTCCTCCCTCCTCCACCAACAAAGCCCCTTGTTGTGGCTGAGAATTGTTGGGCTGTGAGGGGACAGGGACGGGGTGGGAGAGCAGCACCTGGCACTTGATGAGCACTGCAGCGATGGCAGCAGCAGAGATGCTTAGAGACCATCGGCCGTGCCACGCTCTGTCCTGAGTGCCCACGTGTCTTAATGCGCTCAGTCCTCGCCACAGCGGACAGGCTGGGTGCTGTTATGATCTCTACTTTTCACACTAGGAAGTGGGGCACAGAAGGCTAAAAAACGTGGTGGCGTCAGGATTTAGATGAAGACATTGGGTTTTGGACTCATGCTCTCGCAGACCAGTTGAGGGCAATTGACTTGGGCGTATTCCACAGGGTTACCTCCATCCTGGGGGTCACCCCTTGCTGTCTTCAGACCCCTCCTCCATATTTCCCTCTCTTCACTCTGGAGTTATCTCTGAAATGCCAGGAGAGGTGCATTGAGGTGAATTGGCATATTCCTTGAAATATTCCTGGCCTGTTTCTCAGGGGGTGGAGTCAGGAGGTAATTCTGAAGCACTGGGAGGAGAGCATGGGTGCAGTGGGGCTTCCCAGGGGGGCACTTAGGACACTGTGTGTTCAGGGACCTGGGGCTGTGCCTTGGGATCCAGAGAGTGCTGAGGGCAGCCCTGCTCCTGGAAAAGGTGAGGAAGCCCTTCCCTTCCTTCTGATTCCCAAGTTGTGGAACCCAAGCAGATCTATTATTGCCCCAGCTAAAGTCCTTTATGTATGGTTCTTTTAAGAGAATGAGCTGGGCTGGAGGTGGAGGAAGGCAAGGGGAGGGAGAGCATTAGGACAAATACTTAATGCATGTGGGGCTTCAAATTTAGATGACAGGTTGATAGGTGCAGCAAACCACCGTGGCACGTGTATACCTGTGTAACAAACCTGCACGTTCTGCACATGTATCCCGGCACTTAAAGTAAAATTAAAAAAAAAAAAATTTAAAAAAAGAGAAGGAGCCACCTGGGAATCCTCATCACTGTGTGTAATTGGCACGTGAACTTATGGAACAGAACCTTTTACCCAGTTTGGCCATGACTCGTCAGAGTCATCCATTTTCCTGAGAAAAAGGAAAAAGGAAATATTTTAACTAGTGACATGGGCTTGGGTCAGTTTCTTTCCAAAACAGATAGGCTTTCTCAAAACCACCCTTGCAAGGGTAGGAAAAACAAACTTTCTGCTTTTGGTATTCTAAGCACCTTTAGACAGTGGGGTGTGTGGACAATTATATAAGAGAGTTGTAACAGTGACCACTTCACCTTCCCGTGGCCAGACTGCGCACACTTCATTTCTGGTCTTCAGGTAGGGTCCTTTCACCCCGTTTTATGCAGGGAAACTGTTCCAGTGAGGTAAAGGGCCATAAACCCAATAATGTGCATAGCTAATGACTCCAAATCCCATGAGATAAATGTTGAGGGAGCAAAAGGAGAAGGAATGGGGCAGAAAAAGATACTATGAGGCAGGGAAAAAATTCACAGGTGGCAGCTTGAATTGGCCCTCAGGGTGTAGGAGCACTGTGCTAGGCCCTAGCGGAGGGTGGGGACACAAACAAGCCTCTGGGCCTCAACCACCCTCAGGGAGCCAAGGAGCAGAGAGGATTCCTACTTTAGAAATGCTTTACACACTGACATTTTTCAGCACATTGATTGAGCACCTGTTGTATGTAAGTGCCACATGGTAAGACAGCCTGTGTCTGCAAGAGGTTGATATTTCTAAGAGGTTAGATGCATTGTCAGCCATGCAAGTGCAGTAACCTGGATTTAACTGGCCAGGAAGCCCTGGACATAGAGTGCTAAGCAAATTTATGCTAACTAGTAAAATATTCTTGATTTGGTTTTGTTTATTTCTTGCACATAAGATTGAGAATTTCTAGAATTTACCTACCCCCTGTGGCTGCTGTTTGTGGAGTGTTTGTGTTTTGCAAACAGGATCATTTTGCAACTCCTTCCTGAGGACCAGTCCTGCACTTTGGCTGCAGGAAAGGCTGGGACCATTTCCCTTGCCTGCAGGCTGCCCTCGGGCCCGTCACCACTTTGGACCTGGTGCTCTCAATGTGCTTGTCCTTGCCCAGCTACTCATCGAGAGGTGTAGGTGCCCCAAGTGGACCGGGCAGCCCTTCCTAGAGGAGCGTTTTTTTTTTTTTTGCGGGCTGTGCCCTTTCCTGGGTGCTGTAGCAGCGGTGGATGGGAGCAGTCCTGGGCATGGAGGCGCCTCATCCATGCTTTGGGCATTAGATTGTCCATGCTGTTTCTAGGGCTCCTTTCTAACCCTAGGACCACGGTGCTGTGTCTACCACGGCCTCGGAGCTGGTTGGAGCCTTGTGATAATGTCATCAGCCAGCATGGTAGCAAGCTTTCCTGAAGTATTTCTTTGTCATGTGCTGTATTTGGAAGCTGATGTATTGTGGGAAAAGGCCTAACAGGACTTCTTACCACTGGATATGATGAGTGAGATACCGTTTTGCTTGAGTCTTAACTTTTATTTTCTAAGACCTTTGGTTCCATTTGATCAGTTCCATTCAAATAGAAATTACGTATATCTTCTAGAAATGAGTTAAACACCTAATCTCTGCTTCCTGCTATATTAATATAGCTGACTGGCTAACATGAAGGACACTTTACATGCTGCTAATGACAAGTTCCCTCTGTGCATGACCACCAGCCCGGGGGAAGGGTTCATGGCTTAAAGGTATCTCTTACCCTTCAGGCAAAGTTAATGTATGGAAACGTGGATTTATCTTCAAAATAAACCAGTGTGTATCTGTACTTCTTGGCTTGAAATTAAATTCTTCACAGTAAAGGAATTTTGCAACAGAGTTCCTTCTGTAGGAATTTAAAAATTTACCTTGCTACAGACAATATTTTAGGCAGTCTGATATCCCACTATTGGTGGGAATGACTGCCTGTCACTTTCACCTGCCTGCCCCTCTTTTTCCCCCTACAGCACTTACACACATGCAGGCTCAGAGGCACAGGTGCTCCTGACTCTGCCTGCAGCCTCCCAGGCCTGTCATCTGGGCCTGTTGGTGCGGCACATGGATCTAGGTGCTGTCACAGGCTGTCAGTTGTGGAGTGTCCTGGCAGGGCCCGGCTGGCCTAGTGTCTGCTCATGCAGTATTCATCTGCACGCCAGGGGCCGTCTGGACCATCTCTGCTGCGCTGCCCCACTCAGCTCCGTGTGCAGGTGCTTTCCTTTCTTGCTTGTCTCCAGGCCATTTTTCTAAGCTTTTATGAGGTCCGGATGCTTAGGCACAGGCAGTAGGCAGGAAAATCCAGCAGGGCATATAGATCATTCCCAGTAGTAAAAGAGGTCAAGGGGTTTGGCTAAAAATCTCGCTTATATTGGGATATGGGAAAAGTGAGAGGGAGCTGATTTCTCAGGAGTCCACTTCATAATATATGTCATGGCATGTTTGCCTTCAATCCTCATGACAGTCTCACAAAGTTACCCATGTGAGGCCCACTTGAAAGATGAGGCACAGTGAGGTTAGATGACTTGCCTGAGATCTCTCACCTGGTAAATGGCGGAGCTAAATCAGAGTAAGACAGTGAAAATGCGTGTGGTTAAGAGCTTGGACTCTGGAAGCAGATTGTGCTGTACTATACCAGTTACTAGAGTGTGTGACCGGGAGTGTGTTCCTTATCCTCCCGAGACTCAGTTTCCTCATCTGTGCAATGAAGGGCGTAACAGTCCTACTCACCTCGTATGGTCGTAAGCACTAGAATCCTCCCAGGCACGTGGTAAGCACGCAGCGAGCACCCCAAGCATCAGCTGGTACTGTCACTGACTGGTGCTCCTGAAACTTGGAACGGAATTCTGAGGCTTGGGGCTTCCTCTCCTCCAGAGACAGTCTTCAGGGGAGTGTGCTGGGTCCAGACTATCCAGTGATCAGCACAGGTTTCTCTGCAGTGTTTGGATGGGTGAGAATGCACAGTACCACCTCCAAGGGGGAGTTCTTTCCTGTCTTGCTGGTCCTCTCTTCATCCCACTTGCTCTCGCTCTCTAACTGCCTATCTCATCAGTGTGAAAGCATCTGCAGAAGCCTGTTCTCTAGCTCACTCCCGATCCCCTGGGGCTTTGCATTTTTTTAATTAGCCATTCTTTAAACCTCCTGAAATAACTTATTTATTAAAGTTGTGTCCGTTGGTCCCTTCCTCCACGTGTTGTGTTGTCCTGGGTTTTAGGGCAGGGCGGCTTCATGGAAGTGTACTACGACCTTGTCTCTGCTCATGACAAACCCGCCTGCTTCAGGAGAGCCAGGAGTAATATACACAACAGTTACGGGGAAGAAAAGGGACGAAATACCCAGATGGCATAAACAGTGTGGTTCGGGAAAACAAGCGTGCTATTACTTCTTGAAAATCTATTATATGCCAAGCACCAGTTCAGAAGATTTATATGCATCATCAGCCCTGCAAGTTGGGGATACTGAGTCATTCCCTCTTTACAGATGAGGACCCAGAGACAGAAGCATCTTGTGCAGGGACACCCAGCACATGGGTGAGAGGAGCTGGGGGTTTGAACCTGCGACCGTGTTGACTTCTGTGGGCCTACGGAGGAGATGCAATTTGAACTGTGCCCAGGCCATGGTAGGATTGTCTAAGTGAGATGTGGGGGTGCTGGGGTGAGCGCAGGCTCAGGGCTGAGAGTGAGCAGCATGCGTTCAGGGGCAGCGAGGAGGCCAGCCTGGCCAGGCTCGGTTGCATTCAGCGTTGGTTCTGTCTGTGTGAGGGGAGGTAAGTAAGATGTGTTCCTTGCCCTCTGGGATCTTGCTGCAGCTGGTGAGACAGACACACAAATAGATGATTTCAGTGCTGTATGGTAAGAGCTGTGATGAGGGTAAGTATGGGGAGCTGTGGGAGCAGAGCAGGGGGAGCCGGGAGCGTTCCCAGAGCCTTGCCCTGACTGCGAGGGCGAGGTAAGGTAGCGGCAGGCTTAGCGGTGGAAGGCAGGAAGGGATTCGAAAGACAGAGAACAGCATGAGCAAAGGCATGGCCTTGAGGGCTTTTCTTGTTTATTCTCATGGTCGAATGGATGTCAGGGTACAGTGTGGGCTTTATGGACATCGGGGAATCTGTCGGGGGTTTGAACACACAGCGACGGCATGGAAGTCGAGTTTTAGGTCAGTCTTGTGGAGGCGGGAGAACTGAGTCAAGCAAGATCAGCTGGGGAGGAGTCAGCAAACTTTTTTCTGTAAAAGGCCAGAAGGTAAATGTTTTAGGTTCCATGAGCTGGTTGGACTCCGTGGCTGCCTCCGTCTGCTGTTGTGTGAAGGCAGCCACAGAGAGCACAGAAGTGGATGGCTGTGGCTGGATCCCAGTAATGCTTTTATTTGTGGCCTCTGAAATTTAAATTTTATGTCATTTTTACATGTCACAGAATAGCCTCCTTTTCATTTTTTCCCCAGCCCTTTAGAAATGTAAACACCATTCTTGGCCTGCAGGCTGGATCTGGTGCGCAGGCGGTGGTGTGCCCACCCCCGGGTCTGGCACGTGGGCGGTGGTGTGTCCACCCCTGGCAGGTGGGGATGATTCAGGTGTGACACGACAAGGAACTGGAACAGGAGGTTGGCAGTGGATGTGGAGAGGAAGGGATCTGATGCCAGATACATTTTTGGGAAGAGGACACTGATAAGATAGAAGGGATAAGGAAAGGGCAGCACCCCAGATAATGCTGGGCAGGTGCCTTCCCAGCCCCCTGTTGGTAAAGCTGGCCTTGTTTTCCAAGTGTCAGCAGTATGACTTGGTTCTGAAGAAAAACCCAGAGATGCTGGATGCCGCAGACTTCCCTCAGCATTGTTAGCTGTCCCCATCGTCTCCCTGGGAGCGGTGCTGTGCCAGTTTCTCTGCTGCCTTGGCCTCAGGTGTGCTGGGCAGCAGGTGCCCCCTGCTGTGACTGGGGCAGCATGCCCACCTGTTTTTGGGGCCACAGGTAGTCATCTTTAGGGCAACTCTATTTTGATATAATTTCCTGTTTACAGAGAAGTTGCAGAAGGAGTACTAGGCACTCCCCGTTTATTACCTGGATGTATTAGATTGGATCGTTTGACCTCATTTGCTTTATCATTCTCCCCATGTGTAGATGCATTTTTTTCCCAGACCAATTTGAAAGTTGAAGACATTGTGCCCCTTTACCCTAAATAATTGAGTGTGGGTTTATCAAGAATAAGGATATTCTTGTCCACACCACAGGACAGTGATCGGGAAAGTTCCCGGTGGTTTATCAAGAATAAGGATGTTCTTGTCCACACCACAGGACAGTGATCAGGAAAGTTCCCAGTGACAGTGCTGTTTCTGTCTTTGAAGCTAGCATCCCTCCAATTGCCCTTGCTCACAGAGTACCTGCCGTAGGTAGTGACGTGGCAGCTGTTCCATACAGGTGGGAAGGTACCTGCCCGTCTCTGCACACACATGTCTGCAGCGGTTCCCCAGCACCCATGCTAGGCTGCCCCGGGAGCAGCAGGCCCAGCAGTTGACTAAAGGGAGAGCAGGCCTAGGGCTCATGGATCACTTGTCTTGATCGTCTGAGCTGCAGAGGGTGGGGACTGTGCTTTCCTTCACATAGCTCCTGCCAGTCCCTGCTGCCTCCAGGAGGAAGGCCATCTTCTGAACGGAACAGCCACTCAGTTACAGTTTCAAACACCTTCTCTTTCAGCTTTCCTCTCCTCCATTGCCTGTCAGTCTATGGAAAATGATTCTTCTTGTTTCTTTTTCTTTTTTCTTTTCTTTTTTTTTCGAAACAGGGTGTTGGTCTATCATCCAGGCCAGAGTGCAGTGGCATGATCATTGCTCTCTGCAGCCTGGAACTCCTGGGCTCAAGCAATCCTCCTTCCTCAGTCTCCTGAGTGGCTGGGACTGCAGGTGTGCACCCCTATGCCTGGCCAATTTTTCTTTTATTATTAGTAGAGATGGGGTCTCGCTGTGTTGCCCAGGCTGGCCTCGAACTCCTAGTCTCAGTGATTCTCCTGCCTCAGCTTCCCAAAGTGTTGGAATTACAGAGGTGAGCCACCACACCCAGTCAAAAATGATTCTTCCAGGATGGATTTTTTATGTGCTTACTCTTGAAAATAAAATGGAATTAAATTGGTGTAATCTATTTTGGAACTAAATGGGAAAAAGGAGGTATCCTACCATTTCTGACGTAGGACAAAAAGGCATTTTCTTTTGGCTGCTTAAAAGACTGAAACTAGAAATAGGGAAGTGTCTGATGCATATTCCGTAATTCCTTATGAGTAGCCTGCATAGTTCAAGGGGAACCATGGGAAAGAAATCTGGGCATTCTGTGCGTGATGAGACAGGGGTAGAGGGATGCATTTTTCTCTGTGTGAAGTGGATGACTCACTGCGTCGAGCTAAATTCTCTGTGACTTAACTAAGTGCTCAGTCTTTGCCTTAAACCTACTTAGATGGGATCAAGACCCTGTACTGTTCAGTCATTACCTACCTCTTTTTTTTTTTTTTTTTTTTTGGAGACAGAGTCTCACTCTGTTGCCCAGGCTGAAGTGCAGTGGCACCATCTCGGCTCACTGCAGCCTCTGCCTCCCGGGTTCAAGCGATTCTCCTGCCTCAGCCTCCCGAGTAGCTGGGACTACGGGCGTGTGTTACCACGGCTGGCTAATTTTTGTATTTTTAGTAGAGATGGAGTTTTACCATGTTGGCAGTCTGGTTTCGAACGCCTGACCTCAGGTGATCTGCCTGTCTTGGCCTCTCAAAGTGCTGGGATTACCGGCACTAGCCACTGCGCCCGGACCAGTCATTACTGACCTCTTAAGAGTCATTCTTGTGGCTGGGCGAGGTGGCTAACGCCTGTAATCTCAGCACTTTGGGAGGCTGAGGTCAGGAGTTCAAGACCAGACTGGCCAAGATGGTGAAACCCCGTCTCTACTAAAAATACAAAAATTAGCCGGGCGTGGTGGCGGGTGCCTGTAATCCCACCTTCCTGGGAGGCTGAGGCAGATAATTGCTTGAACCTGGGAGGCGGAGCTTGCAGTGAGCTGAGATTGCCGCCACTGCACTCCAGCCTGGGCGACAGAGTGAGACTCTGTCTCAAAAAAAAAAAAAAAAAAGAGTGATTCTTGTGTCCCAGCATATCTGAAATTCAAGAGTCATGAGTTCTGCAGGGCCTGGGGCTGGGCCTGAGAGAAGGCGGGTGGGTCCTAAAGGAGGGTGAAGATGCGAGTGGCCTCTGCAGACCCTGATCTCCCAGTCTAGATGAGAAAGCCTCTGTTCTGCTGCTGCGCAGTGAGCTCAGGTGAGTTACCTGATGGTTTCGCCTTTGTCAAGTAGGGTGGAATTGGCTGCCTACCAGTTTAAAGGGGCCTGCTGGGAATAAAATTTGAATATAGAATTGGGCAGGCATGCTTTGAAAATATAGAATACGGCCGGGCGCTGTGGCTCACGCCTGTAATCCCAGCACTTAGGGAGGCTGAGGCAGGCGGATCACGAGGTCAGGAGATCGAGACCATCCTGGCTAACACGGTGAGACCCCGTCTCTACTAAAAATACAAAAAATTAGCCGGGCCTGGTGGCAGGCGCCTGTAGTCCCAGCTACTCGGGAGGCTGAGGCGGGCGGATCACGAGGTCAGGAGATTGAGACCATCCTGGCTAACACGGTGAGACCCCGTCTCTACTAAAAATACAAAAAATTAGCTGGGCGAGGTGGCGGGCGCCTGTAGTCCCAGCTACTCGGGAGGCTGAGGCAGGAGAATGGCGTGAACCTGGGAGGCAGAGCTTGCAGTGAGCCGAGATCGCGCCACTGTACTCCAGCCTGGGTGCTGGGTGGCAGAGTGAGACTCCGTCTAAAAAAAAAAATAGTACAGAATACAAGTGCCGTTTACTTACTGCTGCTTCCCCCCCCCCGCCCCAGGCAGAGGCTACTGCTCACTACTAGTGTAGGAGGACCAGTGACAGAGGTGTCAGAAGCTTCCCTGGCAGGACCTGCTTATCCTCCTGGACTTTGTAGTTTTGTGGAATCCGCAAGGCAAGGCAGACAGATCCAGCAAACACCAGCTTGAAAGTACCAGGGACAAGCAGAGGGAGTAGATAGAGGTCATGGGCTCTGTTCTCAGAGTTCACAGTTCACTTTGGAAGTCAAGGTGAATACTAAAAGAGCAATGTGGGCACCAGGGAGGCAGGGAATCAGGCACGCAGCACGCGTGGGCATTCTGCTGTGCAAAAGGCAGGGGCTGTTCCCTCCCTCACTGGACCTTCCTCCCATGCTCCAGGCACACCCTGCGTCAGGGCTGTGGGACAGACTCCCCCTCCCTGAAACACTCTTTCCTGCAATATTGCATGCAAACTCCCTCAACCCTTCATGCCTTCACTCAGATGTTACCTCCTCTGGGAATCCTCATGCCCCCCAGTGTAAAATGTCAGTGTGTCTCCTTCCCTCAGTGCTCCAGATTCCCTGTACTCTGCTTTACTCTCCGTTTTTCCGGAGCACTGACCCTCTAGCATGCTGTGTTGCTCGCTCATGCTTACTGAGAGGTGGCAGGGCCCGGGCTCTGGAGACAGGCTGCCTGGGGTTGATTTGTGGCTTCACCACTTGCTACTCATATGGCTTTGGGTGATTATTTAACCCCTTTGGCCTTGGTTTCCTCATGTGTATGAACAATACCTAACTCAGAAGTTTTGTGAGGATCAAGTGAATTTATATTTATAAAATTCATAGCATTAACACCTGCCATGGAGTCAGAGCTGTATTATGTAAGTGTTTAATAAATACAGCTTTTATTGTCCGTCTTCTTCCACAAAAATAGAAGCTTCATGAAGTCAGAAACCCTATTTGTTTTGTTCTCTGACAGATCCCTAAGCATTTAGAGCAGGACATGGGGCAGAGCAGCCCATCTGTGTTCACTGAACAAGTGACTGGGTGGGGGGTGGGGAGGTGGTCTGGGAAGGCGTCAGGGAGCGGTGGGGTATGGGTCAGTGCTGTGGATGGCGCAGGCCACTGGGTCCCTGTTCCAGCTCTGCATTGGTGACCGCGTAATCTTGGACCACTGTCTTCATCTCTCGGAGTCTCTGGGGAGGCCCTTCTCGCAGAGGCGTACGCAGGATTAGGTGAAACACTGTACAGTATGTGCCGAGTGCAGTCTTGGCCTGGCTGGCAGCAGATGGTTGGGGAATGTTAGTTCCTTTTCCTTTCTCAGCACCCCTGGAATAAATGAGTTGGGAACTGGCTCTCCGGGCAGTGGAGGAAGTGGGTTCAAGGGAGGGACCGGGGAAATCCTGAGTCTAGGTGTTGAGCAGGGGCAGAAACAAGATGTCGGAGAGATGGAACTTGCCTGGCAGGAGTGGTTTCTAAGAAGAGCTGTTGATTGTTGAACTTTGATGCTAAGGTGAGGGTTTGGATTTTTGGGGGATAGCTTTATTTTGGTATAGTTTCAGAAAAGTTTGAGAATAGTACATGAGTTCCTATTTACCCTTCACCTAGAGTCACCAGTGGTTTGCGTTTTACCCCATTTGCTTTTTCATATTTTTTTCTTCTCTTTGAATTTTTTTTTCCCAGAACAATTTGTAAATTAGTGAAAATGTCCCCCTTAACTCCTGAATCCTTCAGTGTCTGTTTCCTGGGAACAAGAATATTCTCTTGGAGTCTGATAGGGCACCCTAGCATAGGGTGCTTCCACAGAAAATGGCACAGTGTGAAGGTGTCCAGAGAGGATGAAGGTGTGGCGGACAGTGTGGAACAGTGTCCACTGAAGGGTGGGGTGGTGAGGACAGGGTAGTGACTGGGCACAGAGAAGAGACGTGGACCAAGAGACCTGGAGTGGGACAAGCAGCGCTGTCTTCTGGGGAGGAAAGCTGCGTAGAGACTCTGAGGAGGCAGGTTTAGCTTCAGCCTCGTGCTTGGGAGCATAGAGTCAGAGTTCGGAGGTGCAGCTGAGTCTGAAGGACGCTGCCGGCCTCCATCCTCGGGGGGCACAAGGTTCTGTCATGAGGATAATAGGTAGAGATGAGCGTGCTGTAGTCCCGTGTGGACTTAGGAGTCACTAGTGACAACAGCAGGTGGAATTAAGACCCTTGGTTGTTAAAGAGTGGGAAGGATGGTGGGAAGCCAAGGGCCAAAGCCAGTCTAGGGGGGTGCAGGAAGGGTCCCAGGGAAACGGGGAGGGGTGAAGACCCAAGGAGGTTGAAGGGAAGGTGGTGCAGCAATGTAAGAAGAGACAGAATTGGCCACATGCGGTGGCTCACAGCTGTAATGCCAGCGCTTCGGGAGGCCAAGACGGGAGAGACCAACCTGGGCAACAAAGAGACCCCTTCTCTAAAAAAGAAAAAACAAGAGAGAGAATGAGAGAGACTTACTGAGCTAGAAGAGACCCATGGGGCCCAGAGGCATTCCCAGGCTGCATCCTCAGCCCAAGGTTCTCTGGGTCTGAGGTACTTTTTGGACTCTGTCCTTTCCAGATCAGGAGCCGAGCTCACAAGCTTTAAGGAATACTCTATGACTGACGCCACCCAGGGTGCTAAACCCAGTCAGACTGTTGAAGGATTTAAAATGCACTTCCCCGCTGCCTAAGTGTTTTTGTAGAAGAAATACCTCAGGGAGAATGTATTAAAGAAAACTTTTAAATTTAATTTTATTTTCTTTTTTGAGACGAAGTCTCATTCTTTCGCCCAGGCTGGAGTGCAGTGGTGCCATCTTGGCTCACTGCAGCCTCTGCCTCCCGGGTTCAAGCGATTCTCCTGCCTCAGCCTCCCGAGTAGCTGGGATTACAGGCGCCTGACACCGCGCCTGCCTAATTTTTGTATTTTTAGTAGAGACAGGGTTTCACCATCTTGGCCAGGCTCGTCTTGAACTCCTTTCCTCTTGATCTACCCACCTCTCCCAAAGTGCTAGGATTACAGGCATGAGCCACCGCGCCTGGCCAAGAAAACGTTTTCTATTTCAGCTTATGCTAAGTTTTAAAAATGGCATTTTCCCCCATTTTTGAAAAGATAACGTGTTACATGTGTGGTTCCTCCAGTGCCCGGCTGTGGGAAAGCCTGGATTCCCTTTGGAGCACAGACTTCAGGAGTGCAGCCACTGCGGGGCTGCGCTGTGTTTCCACAAGTGCCGTCACCACCTTTCGTGTGCTGAATGCTGGGAATTCAGTAGTGAGCCGTGGACTACCAGAGCCAGCCTATACCCTGTTGTTACTTTTTTTAAATTTTTTGAGACAAGGTCTTGCTCTGTTGCCCAGGCTGGGGTGCAGTGGTGCAGTCTCGGCTCACTGCAACCTTGACCTCCAAGGCTCAAGCAATTCTCTCACCTCAGCCTCCTAAGTAGCTGGGACTACAGGCAGGCACCACTACTCGCTGCTAATTTTGTTTATTTTTTGTAGAGGCAAGGTCTCGCTGTGTTACCAAGGCTGGTCTCCAACTCCTGGGCTCAAGCGATCTGTGTACCTCAGCAGGTGTGGGCCACCTCACCCGTCTCTTAAGGAATTTTGCAAGTGGGTTGTTAACTGCCGCCATTATAATTAAATGAATTATAATAAAGACAAAGGTAATAAATACTCAAAACTCATCACTTCCTCGTGACCTTAGCATCACCTGTGCCATCCCATCTGCGGTGTCTGGTAGAGACATGTAGTGATGTGCCGTACGCATCTCTTCACAACTGTGTCTGCACTCAGATATGTCACGTTGGGGTCTGGACATTAGCCTCGGTGGGAGCATTTACACCATGGACACTCGAAAACATGACATATTAGGGCTGGGTTTATTGTTTTGTTCGTTGTCTAAGAAAGTGATGAAGAAAATGTTGACATTGCAGTTTAAACTTACAGTGTTTTGTGTCTATAGCCATTATATTGTGAATAGTACAAGAAAATTGAGTAAATATTCTTCTGGTATTTGAAACTAGTGTCCAGTTCAGCAGAGAAGTTGTTTATATCATGATTGATCTTTATCTTCTTTCAGTTTTGTTTTATTCCTTAAAGTAGAGTAAATGGCCACAGATGTAACAGTTGGACCAAATTTTAAAAAAAAATCTAGAAAAGCCTTCTGGAAGAATCAGTTGGCTCTGTGGAATTTACAATGAAGAGTATTATAGATTTTATTCCTATGTGCTTTATTATAGTATATAATTGTGTATTTTATATATATTTATTACTATATTGTATATTTTATTACCATTGTGTATGGCATATCTTTTATATCATTAAAATTGAAAATAAATGTCTGTCCATATAAATACATGCACATGTTTTTGGAGACCAGTCTGTTAAGCATTTACTAGCACAGTACCGCAGTGGGTGAAATAAATACTGCCCTCCTGCAGTTCACAGTGTCTGGGGGGGACCGATAGACAGATGAGCACAGACGCCTCCAAGTGTGCAGAGCACTGATGGGGGCCAGGGCAGGCCCAGCCAAAGTGCAGGACCTGGCACTTAGTCGGAGGTGAGGGTGGAGTTGAGCAGGAACGGAAGGTGACTGGCCGGCGCAGCCGCATCTGGGCGAGGCTGAGGCAGCGGAGCAGACGGGCAGATGGTGTGCCGCCGCGGAGTGATAAGGCGGAAACCATGGCGCTCTGGAGAAAGTGGGTGTGGCCGGAGTGCACAGCTGCTCGTTGGAGGTTGCATGAAGGGCACGTTGACAGCCTGAGGATTCTGCCGTCAGGCGGGTTGTCCCCTCCGTTGCCACAGATACTTTTAGGCTTCAGACAAGGGGTGTTAAAGTAATAATTGTTGTGAAGTAAATACTTAAGTTCAGCAAATACAGACTGTCTAATTTCTGTGTTCAAGACTCTGCTGATGGTTTTCCGGGAGCCGAAAGGTGTCCTTGCCCACTAGGAATGTATTCCATGGTAGGGAACCAGACGTGTGTGCAGTCTGCTGTGGTAGCAGGCAGATTTGAACAAAGTGCTGTGGAGGAGGCCATTAATTCTGATTGCTGGATGGGAAGGCAGGAAAGTAGTTTGCAGCAATTTCCTTTTGGAAGCTCAGAAGGATATCCTACCTTTCACCAAAGGCCCTTACCGTCTTTATTTCCCAGTTTATCTCCGTTCCCCTGCCCTGAGCTGCTGCTGTTTCATGAATGCTAATTCTGCCTCTAGCCAGACTGCTAGAGAGGACCACATCCCATGCTTCCTCCTGTTCCTCAAGAGCTCGTATTACGTACTTTCAGAAAGACTTGCTAGGGGCCAGGTGCGATGGTTCACCCCTGTAATCCTAACCCTTTGGGAGGCCAAGGCGGGAGAATCCCTTGAGCCCAGCAGTTCCAGACCAGTCTGGGCAATATAGCGAGACCCCATCTCTATACAAAATTAAAATATTAGTTGGGTGTGGTGGCATATGCCGGGCGTGGTGGTGGGTGCCTGTAGTCCCAACTACTTGGGAGACTGAGGAAGGAGAATAGCGTGAACCCGGGAGGCAGAGCTTGCAATGAGCCGAGATTGCGCCACTGCACTCCAGCCTGGGCGACAAAGCAAGACTCAGTCTCAAAAAAAAAAAAAAAAAGAGTGCTACATGGCTCAAAGCCGGAGCAAATAAGACGGCCAACAGAACATTAGTATGTAAGTTAAATGTTTTATTTCTTTGTAATCTTAGCTGAACAATATAGGCAGAGGTGGATTGCCAAAATATGTTGTGGAGATCAGGGTAGAAGGCAGTGTAAGTTTTTCATTCTGGTAACTTGTCCACATAGCCCAAATTCACTTCTTGCTGTTAAATTCCATGTCTTATACTAGAGTAAATAAAGCTGAAAATCTAATTAGATAACACAAGGGAGTTAAGGTTACAGTGGGAAACAGCACTGCCCCATTTTCTTGGCTTTTGCTTAAATATAACCTCAACGCACTTGTATCCAGCCTCCAGCTATTCCCAGAAGCCTGGAAGCAATCACTGTGCTCAGCAGTCATCAGTTTATGGCTGGCTTTTTATTTTAAATCAGTGGCATGCTGGATAAAATACATGTATATATAGAGTTTGTTTGTTTGTTTTGAGACGGAGTCTCACTCCGTCACCCAGGCTGGAGTGCACTGGCGCGATCTCGGCTCACTGCAAGCTTTAAAGAGCTTTTGTGACTTAGGCTCTGCTTTCAAAGGATTATAAGTTTCCAAAAGCTAGAACAGTCACCAAACATAAGTTCTGTGTGTTAAAGGTTATGAGAGCGTTACAGACTACTTAGCTGTAGAGACTTCTTTTTTTTTGAGACAGAGTCTCGCTCTGTCGCCCAGGCTGGAGTGCAGTGGCGCGATCTCGGCTCACTGCAAGCTCCGCCCCCCGGGTTCACGCATTCTCCTGCCTCAGCCTCCTGAGTAGCTGAGACTACAGGTGCCCGCCACCACGCCCAGGTAATTTTTTTTGTATTTTTAGTAGAGATGGGGTTTCATCGTGTTAGCCAGGATGGTCTCGATCTCCTGGGTGAATCTTCAGTCTTTTCTGTTGTGATAATTAAATAGGAGGAGGAGCTCAGGGGACTTGTCTTTTATTTATTTATCTTAAACATTTTTTAATTTACTTTTTTTTTGAGACAGCTTCTCACTCTTGCTGGAGTGCAGTAGTGCAATCACAGCTCACTGCAGCCTCAACCTCCTAGGTGCAAATGATCCTCCCACCTCAGCCTCCCCAGTAGCTGGGACCACAAGTGCGTGCCACCATGCCTGGCTAATTTTTTGTAGAGATGGCATCTCACCGTGTTGCCCAAGCTGGTGTCAAACTCCCGGGCTCAACTCATCTTCCTGCCTCGACCTTCCAAAGTGCAGGGATTTCAGGTATGAGCCATTGCACGTGGCTGGTCTGTCTTTTAGAAAGGGCCCATGATTGCCTGCGTCTAAGCCTGGCTCTGGTTGGTCTCCCTTCTGCACGCAGCAGACACGGAAACTCTGAACTGCCGCCCCGGTTCCACAGTGGGGCTGGAAGGGGTCGGTTGTGGCCATCAGCTTTACGCCCTGTGCTGCCTCCACTGTCACGACCTGTGTGTGGCTCCATCCTGGGCCTCATGATGACCAAGCCTGTGTCCCAGGCCTTCTGGGGAAGAATCATATATATGCTCAGTTATATACCCTACAGAAGTCTCTTACCAGATTTGAGACTGGTAGAAAGTTTCTCCCATTTGGTGAGCCATCTGTTCTGATGTCCTTTGAAGTACAACATTCCCTCCCCAGGCCTCCCCCAACCCTTGTTTTCCCCATGGTGAGGCTTGGCAAGCATTGATGCCACAGGACATGAGTGAAGAGGGTGGCAGCAGGCCCTCTGTCTGCATGCACAGGCCTCTCTTCTCCCGTTTCCTCCCATCTGAGTGGTGAAGGAGGCTTACTCACCCCGCGGAAGAGTCAGGAGTAAAGACACACAGCAGGCAGGCTTGGAGTCACAGGACGCTCCTTAAAGAACTGAGTACTACTGGGCATGGTTGAGGGCCCCCTGTAGCTGGAGGTGGGCAGCCCATGTGGGCCCAACTGGGCAAGGCGTGACATGCCTGACGCACAGGGGCCTGAGGGCAGGTCTGTGCGGGCATTGTCGGGACTGCGGGCGCTTGGGGGCTGGCAGTGCCAAAGGCTACTTATGCTGACGGGTCAGGTTACAGCTGCTGTGGGAACTGTGGCCTCTGAATTTCCTGGCTTATGCGTGGAATTTCAGTTGCACAATACTACAACAACTTGGATTCTTTTTCCTCCCTTTCCTCTCCCTCCTTGGCACTTAATTTTTTATCACAGTGAATAAGATCCATATCTTTCTGCCCTTGCCCTTTTTCCTGGGGCAGACAGTCTTACCCACCTTCCTTCTCCTGCTGCCCTGAAGTGTGTCTGCTGGGAGACCAGCCCAGGGTCCTGACCTGTGGGAATCTTCCTTCTGCCTCCAAGGCCCTGAGGATGGGGGTGAGCTGCCCGGGATGGGCTGTTGTGTGTTGTAGGGGGGGTTCAACCTTTCTGTGTGCTTACCCCTCCCCGATGTGCCTTGCTGTCCCTACTCCCGTATGTCTATTCACCTGTTCCGTGTGCCTGGCCCACCCTCCCAGGTGGCTTAGCCCGGTTCGCCCCAGACTTCAGTTTCTACCTGGAGTCCCGCCCTCTTTGGGAAACCCGTCATCACCAGCTTACCTGGGAATTATTTCCCCTTCCAGTGGACCATGTGACTTGAGCATTTCATTTGGTGTTTAATCAGATACTGCCTCAGGATATATATTTTCTTGTCTCAAGATTTTTTGTGTTTTGTTTGAGATGGGATGGGATGGTCTGGTTCCTTTTTTCTACAAACCAAATTATAAAATTTGAGGGCCAAGATTTTAACAGTACCTTGCTTATTAAGTAGCTATTGGTTTGTAACTGATTTGCTGAATGAGCACATGTTCTTAGTATTTGCCTTGAGGAGCACATTGGGCTTGCAGACAATGAAAGATGGAGAAAAAAGCGAGGCCCTTGCATCCAGATTCGTTAAGAGGCCTTGCCTGGCCTTGTGTGGAGTGGCCTGCCTGCCTTGCCATCTCCTCTTCCTCTCTCACTGAGCCCTGAGCCCACTGGCCAGTGGTGCTGGAAGGCCATGTCTGTTGTCACCTGCCTGTGCACCTGTGCTGCTTCTCCTTGCAGCACAGCTTGCAGGAGCACCTGCAGGCTCCTCCTTTCCCTGGGCATCCCCCCTCCCGGGTCGGACTGGATACCACTTCATTACCACCTGAAGGGCCAGGGGGCCCCTTCTGATGTTTTCTCTTACGCCGCTGTTCTTTTTCTCACAGTGTGTCAGTATGGACGTATCTGTGTATTGATGTTTTTACACAAATGGTTGTGTCCACCACTGTGCTTCCATCTCTGGGGCACAGGAGACATAGGAGTTCTGTTCACATTCTGTGCTTAGCCCCAACACAGTGCCTGGTGCCTGGTCGACTCAGTCAGTGCTAGATGAATGACCTGTTGTTTGTTTGTTCGTTTGTTTGTTTTGACATGGAGTCTTGCACTGTCACCCAGGCTGGAGTGCAATGGTGCGATCTCGGCTCACTGCAGCCTCCACCTCCTGGGTTCAAGCGATTCTCCTGCTGAGGCCGAGGAGGCTGAGGCCTCCTGAGTAGCTGAGAATACAGACACGCAACACCATGCCCAGCTAATTTTTTGTATTTTAGTAGAGGTGGGGTTTCACCACGTTGGCCAGGCTGGTCTCAAACTCCTGACCTCAAGTGATCCACCTGCCTCAGTCTCCCAAAGTGCTAGGATTACAGGCATGAGCACCCAGCCCCCCTTTTTTTCCTGACACAGGGTCTTGCTCTGTTGCCCAAGCTGGAGTGCAGTGGCGTGATCTCGGCTCACTGCAGCCTCCGCCTCTGGAGCTCAAGTGGTCTTCCCACCTCAGCCACCTGAGTAGCTGGGACTTACAGGCATATGCCACTATGGCCAGCTAATTTTTTTGGTATTTTTTTGGTAAAGACGGGGTTTTGCCGTGTTGCCCAGGCTGGTCTCGAACTCCTGAGCTCAAGCAGTCTCTCCACTTCGACCTCCCAAAGTGCTGGGATCACAGGTGTGTGCCACCATGCCCGGCCTCCAGAAGACTTTTTAACAGGTCATGGAACACAGTTTAGAAAATGCTGCCTGCAAGCAGGGTGGGGTGCTGAAATCAAGGACAAGATAAATAGAATAGGAAAGACATAACAGATAAAAAAAATTTCCACATTAAAAAAAAAATCCTGCCCAATTAAATGGCTTGGAAAGACAGTTGGACTTAGTGCCTTTTCCCATCAACCCCAATTCAAGGACCTATTTAAGCCACCTACTGTGTGCCAGGAATTACAGGTGTTAGGGGAGGGAACACAGACAGGAAGTGGTGGGGAATTACTAAATTCTGCTTCCGATTTCGGATTTTTAAAAAATACATATGTATTACTGCTAAAACCTGATGCTTCTTAGGAAATGAGAACTAAAAAGCACAGAAGCCCATCTGCCACATCGTGAGTCGGTCACAGCCGTGACTGCAGAGTTCTGTTATCTGACTCCCAAAGGGGCCTCCGACCAGTGGGCCGTGGGGCAGAACACGAAGATCCTCTGAGCATGGCGCCGCAGCTGGTCAGCCGCTCACTCAAGGACCAGTGGGCCCTGGGGCAGAACATGAAGATCCTCTGAGCATGGCGCCGCAGCTGGTCAGCCGCTCACTCAAGGATGGACGGAACGGCAGATTTAGAACCTGGCGTCCACTCTCAAATCCCATTCAACAGCGTGGGCGGGGGACAGTGGAGGGGAAGCCATCTGTTCTCCCTTCTCACCAGGCTGAGAAAGGTGGGTGTTGAAGGCGGGGCCGAGAGAAGAGCCCACAGACCCCGCTCAGGGAGACTTTGCTGAGGACAGTGGCACAGAGCCTACTAACCTGCTGGAGGGGCTGGAGCAACGGCCCGGTCCCTCCACACACTGTGAATCCTGGCAGCCAGGGCAGAGATGTGGACCAAAGGGAAGTCTGATTACCAACTATACTATGACCTCAGAGCACCCTTCTCCTCTGACGAGCTCCCAGTGCTTTCATGGACGTGACCTCACGAGGCCCTCACACTCCTTCCATAGGCATTTTCTCAGGCAAGTCACAGACAGCATCCTAGCACACAGAGCTGAGAGCCGCAGTCCTCTCTAAAACATGCGGAAGCATGTACCCATCCCAGGGTGTCGGCAAAGAGGCCGTCCTAGACGCTGCGCTTCTCCCAGCTGTTCTGGCTGGCAGCATCGGCTGCTTCTCAAAAATGATTCTGAGAGCTTAGGAAAATGTGAATGCCTCCAAAGTCCCAAAATAAGTTTCTAGAATTCCACAGAACAGAGTAACAGTCCTGCCTCACCCTCCTCACAGATCAAGGGCCCGTGTTGCCTTAAATCATTTCTAAGATAAGTCAAAAAAGGAGTAAAGGCAGCAGGGAAGAAGGAAGAAAGAAGGAAAAAAAAAGCATGTGTCTTGCCTAGATCAAAGGAGTTCTCATTTTAATCTCAAGACGGACACTGTCATTCCACAATGCCTGTCGGCTCCAGACCAACCCAAGCAGCATGATCTGCAGGCTGCTCGTCATTTTACATTTCTTTTTTTTTTTTTTTTTTTTGAGACGAGTCTCGCTCTGTCGCTCTGTCGCCCAGGCTGGAGTGCAGCGGCGCGATCTCAGCTCACTGCAAGCTCTGCCTCCTGGGTTAACAAGCTCCGCCTCCCGGGTTCACGCCATTCTCCTGCCTCAGCCTCCTGAGTAACTGGGACTACAGGCGCCCACCACCATGCTGGCTACTTTTTTGTATTTTTAGTACAGACGGGGTTTCACCATGTTAGCCAGGATGGTCTCGATCTCCTGACCTCATGATCCACCCGCCTCGGCCTCCCAAAGTGCTGGGATTACAGGTGTGAGCCACTGTGCCTGGCCGTCATTTTACATTTCTTTCTTGTCCTTTAGAGAAAAGTACATATATTTTTCCAAGAGTCCTCATTTGGCCGGGAATGTGAATTCTCTCCGTTTCCTTTCTTTCCTCTTCCCACTGGTGAACTTGGTCTCATGCTTCAGGATCTCAGATCCACCCTTTCTTCTGTGAAACTTGCGCATCTATTTACCTATTTTTACAAGCATCATTAAAAATTTTTTTTTTTAATTTTTACTCTTTTTTTTTTTTTGAGACGGAGTCTTGCTCTGTCGTCCAGGCTGGAGAGTACAATGAGCGATCTTGGCTCACTGCAACCTCCGCCTCCCGGGTTCAAGCGATTATCCTGCCTCAGCCTCCTGAGTAACTGGGATTACAGGTGCACGTGACCACACCTGGCTAATTTTTGTATTTTTAGTAGAGACAGGGTTTCACCATGTGGCTCAGGCTGGTCTCAAACTCCTGACCTTGTGATCTGCCCACCTCGGCCTCCCAGAGTGCTGGGATTACAGGCGTGAGCCACCATGCCCAGCCAATTTTTACTCATTTTTACAGTAGAGAAGGGGTTTCGCTGTGTTGCCCAGGCTGGTCTCAAATTCCTGATCTCAAGTGATCTTCCCATCTTGGTCTCCCGAAGTGCTGGGATTACAGGCATGAGCCCCCACATCTGGTCCTCATTTTTATTATAATATGTACATAAATGTTTATTGAACTGAATCTTTTAGAAGCCTGTCCTTAACCTTTGCCTCTCTTCTGAGCTGTTGTCAGTGGGATCCCCATGCTGTAGGCTTGAGTGTGTATGTGTGTGTGGTTTGCACACACACTGCCCGGTGGCCAAGACTGTGAATCCATAGGGCAGATTCATCAAATATTGTTGCTTGAGTAAATGCCTCAAATATATGTGTTCCACTTTTTTTGCAGTGTACGTAGATGCCGTTGTGATGAACAGAATACAAATGCACGGGAGAATGTTGAATTCTTAGTAACTTTTTGATTGTTAGGCATTATTTTCAACCAATAGGTCGTATGGAACAGCCTCTATCACATAAAGATAACAAAATCACTGATGGTGAAAAGGAGTCGTCCTGCCAGGATAGACCAGGGACGCTGGCCATCCTGTTCATTTGCATCTGTGCTGCAGGTGTTCTGTTCTTTCAGTGTGTGTTGGTTGACCGCTTAGCTGGATGGTGGCCCTTGTCCGTGGAACCTCTGTCTCACCTACCCTTGATGTCCCTTGGAGTGTGTGCACACATGAGTGCCCAGGAAGTACTTACAGATTTGACTTAGTCCTTGGATCCGATTTCCCCTGTTCCACTACCCATTCCCATCTGCTATTTTACTTTCTTGAAATCCCTCTTACTTTTCTTCCTTTGTCTACTTTTTACAGGTAACCCCTAACCTCCAATAATTTTCTGTCAATTAATTGCAGCTGCTTCCTGAGCTCCTGCTGCACATTCAGTAGGCCTCAGGCTACACTGGGGGCAGAGACATAATCATTGAAATAATTACTCATGGACCATTTTTGCCAGGTATCATGGAAGGTGCTTTAGAAATGCATTCTGTCATTTACTTCCTGGAAGTACCCTATACAGTTGGTACTGTCTTTATCACCATTGGCAGGGGAGTTAACTAGGAATTGAACAGCCAAGTGTGTGGCAGAGTCAGGATTAATCTCAGTCCAACTCCCAAGCCTGTGCTCTGAAGCCCTCTGCTACCCTCGTCTCCTGAGGATTGGTCATGGTTCTTCCCCTGAGGAATAGTCCGTTGGAGAAACAGAAACAACACAAACAATACTGTCTGGATATGAATAAGGATTGAATTGCGGGCCGGGCGCAGTGGCTCAAGCCTGTAATCCCAGCACTTTGGGAGACCGAGGCGGGTAGATCACGAGGTCAGGAGATCGAGACCATCCAGGCTAACACGGTGAAACCCCGTCTCTACTAAAAAATACAAAAAACTAGCCGGGCGAGGTGGCGGGCGCCTGTAGTCTCAGCTACTCGGGAGGCTGAGGCAGGAGAATGGCGTAAACCTGGGAGGCGGAGCTTGCAGTGAGCGGAGATCCGGCCACTGCACTCCAGCCTGGGCGGCAGAGCGAGACTCCGTCTTAAAAAAAAAAAAAAAAAAAAAAGGATTGAATTGCTTGGAACTGCAGAGGAGTAAGGGGGTGGAGGGGCTCAGAAAGAACGAGAAGAGATGGAGGCTTCGTGAACAAGGCATGTCTTCTGCGGGGTTCTGGAATAAGGCTGGAGAGGGGGGGAGGAGCGCTCAGGTGTGGGGAGCACACCCAGGCCTGAGGGAGTGGAATGTGCCCACGGGCAGTGAGGCCACCTTGGAGGGCAGTTATTTCAGGGAAAGTGGGATGAAGCTGGGTGACCAGAGTCAGGGACTGGAAATTGGGTGGGAGGCATGAAGCAGTGAATGATAAGGAAATGTGTATGGTTGTCAAGCAGGACGTGGCAGGATGAGGTTTCTGTCTCAGAATGATGAAGCTGGCAGCAGATGGCAGATCCTGCATGGCATGGAGTTGCCTCAGACTCCTCTCTAGTTTGTGTTTCTTGACTCTTCATTGCCTGTGTGCCCCGTGGCCCGGTATTATTTCTTCTGGTCCTGGGAACAGCTGTCTATACGGAAGTTCCACGTTGGTTGGTCAAACTACCCTGGAGTGCAGTGCGGTGAAAAGGCATAGAACGTGGAGGTTGGAGACCTGGATTTTTGACTGCTGGCTTTATAGCTTACTAGTTGGATAAGTGACCTGACCTTTCTTAATTCTGTTTTCCCCCTTATCTGTAACTTGCAGAGAATTATAACTACTTACAGGGTGGTTTCTGGATTAAGATGATAGCAGATATCACTATGGAGGCTATTAAGTGTGTATGGTTCCAGATTTCCTGGGATCAGGTGTCAGCTCTTACTGTGTGACTTTGGGCAAGTTACTTAGCCTCTCTGTGTCTCCTTTTTCTTGTCTATCACATCAGGCTGATCATTGTATTAAATACTTAACTCACAGTGAGAATCAGTATCTCAGTAGTAAGTGATGAATACATTATAGCTGCAGTTATTCCTGGGAGCCTCATCTTCATCAGCACCAGCACCGCAGTCCCTGGGATGGAGTCAGGGCTTTCTCGAAGGTAGGAGACCAAAGCATGGAGACTGTCTGATGTGTGGTAAGAAATCATCTCTAATCACTGTGTTAGTGACCTTCCTTCAGGGCCTCTCTTAAGCATTGAAATTATAGGTACCCTTGTGCCAGTTCTAGGGTCTTTTAGGGGTTCCAGGTATTATTGCAATCCTGTAAAAAGTCAGTAATTGCTTTCTGATACAGAAGGACTCTCGTAAGCACAGCCATTCTTAGGCACAGAAATAGTTCCTTTCTTTTTTTTTTTTTTGTAGAGACAGAGTCTCACTCTGTTGTCCAGGCTGGTCTCAAACTCCCTTCTTTTTAAATAGAAGGGGAGGGAGGGAAAGGAGAGCAGAGGATGCATGGATTTCCTTTGGCCCAGTTTCCTCCCTCTGTCAGAGGACTTCCTACCGCAGGGAGTGGGAGACACCTGGGCGGGGCAGGGCCAGCTCTGCTGGATCTGCCCTGGGACTGAGTGGTACCAAGCCCCCACGGGGAGCCGCTCACCTGCTCTGTGCCCCTTCAGCGATGGCGTTTCTGTTTGGGAGTGTTTGCTTTCCCCTTTTCCCAGACCTCCACCACGCTTCACTTTAGCGATGCACTTATGGTCCGCAGTGCTGTGCGGCTGCTGCTTCTGAAACCCTCAGCCCCTCGTTCCTGAACCAGCCAGTGCCCCAGCATTTATCTGTGTAGAGCAATTCGGGTTTTTTGTTTTGCTTTGTTTTTTAAAACAAGACTCAAAATCATTGGGCTTTATCCCTTGTAGATGAAGTGAGAGTTGCTTTCTGAGGACTGGCTTGTACCAGAATCCAGCTGGTTTTCAGTTGCTGCAGATCTTTAAAGGGACAGCTTATTTGTGGACCAGATTTCTCTACCCACAGAAACGTACTGTCAGCAGGTTCTCGTGTGGAGGTGGGTTACAGATGACAGAAACGCCTGAGTTTGATTTTAAATTTTTAATCTCGCGTAGGGTCAAAGTCCTGTGGAGCTCATCTCTTTGACATCCCACCCTCGCCCGGTTAGGGCTGGTTGGTGATACACTGGACGTGTGTTGTGTGCGGAGATAGTGCCAGGACCCAAAAGAGTCAGGGCTCTTCGCTGAGGCCTCTGGTGTTGGCAGCAGCGTCCTCAGCCAGCAACTACTGTGTACATGGCTGGGAGACGGGCTTTGCACATTTGGCCTCAACCGTATCAGATACGAATGTGAGGGAAGAGCCCGGTGCTGTGGAATGCAGGGACAGAGGGCACCAGCAGGCTGGCCTTCCTCCTCTTGAGCTGAGGAGAGGCAGATTTTTTTGGGTCTTGATCGGCTCTTTTCTTTATTCTTGTTAGAACACGGAATTCCAGCTCCAGTAGTAACACCATTTTGAATCCTTTGTAATGTCGTGGAGACTGGGATTAGGAAGCAAACCAACCTTTGTCTGCCTTTGGGGAAGGCCCAGAAGGAAGTCTTTCTGTTATTACCTTAATGGTACCAATTAGTTGGTAACCAATAATGGTGGTTATTGCCACTGTGTTACAAAATTTGTAAGGGTCTCAGATTATACTATGTATTATAAATGCAATGAGAGTAGGGACCGCGTCCTTAAAATATGTCCCCACGACCTTGTGTCTATTTGAACCTGAGCTGGTAGCCTGATGGGTAAAGCGGCTCCTTGTCTGCACCAGGGCATCTTGCCTTGCAAGGCGACGCTCGTCCTGTGGGATTCATGTGGGTGTGGAGTAGGAGGAGATGCAGAAGTGACCCTTCTGGCTGGATCAGCACCGGTGGCTGTGTCTTCAGTGGAGCCTGACTTTGTTATCCACTTGCAAAGTTTATGGTGACTCCTGTGGCTTATGGAGCACTTTGATGGGGGTACGGGCTCAGAGGAAGGGTCTCACCTCAGTGCCAAGGGGTGTCAGAGATGCTCACTGTCCTCCTCCCCTTGGGGTCGCATGGAGGTAGGATGGCGCTTGGCCATGGCAGGGTAAGGAACCAGCGACGGAGGCCCATCACGTGTTCACAGCTGTCCTGCCTCAGTGCTTGGGAGATAGGGACTGTCAAGTCCTTCCCCTGCATTTATGTGAAGGCAAGGGGAGGAAAATCATTGTCATTAAAGAATGGAGATGGCTGTCATTTCATCTCACGCCATAGGTGTCCCTGTCTTCCTTTAAACATCCTGTGTCCAGCTTGGGCAACATGTGGAAACCGTCTCTACGAAAATGCAAAAATTAGCCAGGCGTGGTGACACGCCTGTAGTCCCAGCTACTTGGGAGGCTGAGGTGGGAGGACCACTTGAGCCTGGGAGGCGGCAGCTGCAGTGAGCTGAGATCACCCCACTGCACTCCAGCCTGGGTGACAGAGTGAGACCTGTTTCAAAAAAACATGAATAAATCTGTGTCTAGAAAGGTTGTAGCTGAAGTTACATTATTGATTGGAATAGAAGTGTTTCTCACTGTCTAGGTGTGGTGGCTCACACCTCTAATCTCAGCACTTTGGGAGGCTGAGGCAGGAAGATCACTTGAAGGCAGGAGTTTGTGACTGCCTGGGCAGCATAGTGAGACCTTGTCTCTAAAATTAAAAAAAAAAATTTAGCTGCGCATAGTAGTGTGCTCCTGAGGCTAAGGCAGGAGGATTCCTTGAGGCCAGGAGTTCAAAACCAACCTGGGCACCTACAAAACAACAAGTGTTTGTGACCTTCCTGCCCCTTCACAGGATACAGATAAGCAGTGAGTAACACCAGCAGCTGGTGTTTATGCCGCCCTGTGTAGCTCATTTGCTTCCTTTCTCTTCAAAGGGTCTTTGGAAATTGCTTATCCCCAGCACCTAAAACTACACCTGCCATAGTTAGTGCTCCAAATTTGCCGAATGATTCTCCCTTTTCTTTTTCTTTTTTTCTTCTTTTTTTTTTGAGACGGAGTCTCGCTCTGTGGCCCAGGCTGGAGTGCAGTGGCGCGACCTTGGCTCACTGCAGGCTCCACCTCCCAGGTTCACGCCATTCTCCTGCCTCAGCCTCCTGAGTCCCCAGCTGGGACTACAGGCGCCCGCCACCACGCCCGGCTAATTTTTTGTATTTTTAGTAGAGATGGGCTTTCACCGTGGTCTCGATCTCCTGATCTCATGATCCGCCTGCGTTGGCCTCCCAGAGTGCTGGGATTACAGGCGTGAGCCACCGCGCCCGGCCGACTCTCTCTTTTTAAATTCTGGTTCTCACTACCGCAGTTCTAACCTGTCCCCTTTTTTCTTGTGCTCGAGCGCCCCTGGAAGTGGCCTGGCCACAGTTCCATCTTCCTTGATGCCACCCTCCTGGCTGCAGTCGGGCGGTGCTGCTTTGAAGGCTCCTGTCCTCCCCCCAGGTCCCACACCAGCTCTCCTACCTGGCTCTGAGAGCCCTGGGTCAGCTGCCTGCCTGTGCAGCGCCACTTCTTTGCCTCTGCCCAGCCTGCGAGTGCCTGCTGAGTGCGCGCCTCCGGTGGCACTGTGCTTCCTCTCCCTGAGTGGCCCTCTCTGTTCCTTCCCAGAACCCAACCCTGTACCCCGACAGCCCGGCTGTGCAGTTTAGGAAATGTTTGCTTGTTCGCTTTCACACTTACGTTAGTTTTCCCCTTGAGTTCCAGGATCTTGAGCTTCTGGAGGGTTGGAATGATGTCTCGCTTTCCTCTCCCAGCAGTCGTCACATGATATGTACAGTCAGCAAGCACTTGATTGACAGAGCTACCCCTCTCTCCAGCCTTGAAAATGATCTGTAAGAAGCACTTTCCTATCTTTGCCTCATTCTGAACCTGTTTTTCTGTAGGTCCTATAGTCTCTCTTAGTTTGAATGTTTAGGAAATAGATTGTATGGATTCGCCTAGGAAAGGAAACCCCAAACAGATATTTTCAAAGGCTAATCTTGTGGTACTGCACAGCCCCGCCGCTTGCCCGTTGGAAGGTGAGGTGGTGGTGAAGAGGAGCACCTGGAGGCAGGCAGGCCGTGGTGCTGGTGGCAGCAGCAGGGTGGGGGTGGGGTGGGCCTGCCTCGGAAGGGGTGCTAATTCTAGAATGGCTAAGGGCAGGCCCCGCCCCAGAGTGGGTTAGGGGTGCAGGCCCTGTTTTCCCACGCACACCCCAAGTCTGGGCCACCTCCTGCCGTGTTGGAGATACAATTGCTTCCTGAAGTGGCACCCAGGAGTGTGTGTGGGAAGGAGACTCCAGGAGCTCTGTGGAGCTGTTCTAGACCTGTTCAGGATTGGCAAGGGGCTCTGGGAGCAGATCCCATGGGTGTGAGACTAGGTGTCCATTTGCTTGGGGAAGGACCATGGGGTGAGAGGGCTGGGGGAAGGAGGCAGGTTTGGAAACTGACCACCCCCCGGGTCAGATCTAAGGGAGAAAGGGGCCTCCACTAGGTGACCATTGCCCGGGGCTGACGCTCCCCCAGTGAGAATGGCCACAGGTTTTTCAGTCCTTTCTGCTGCCTCTAGTAGGACCCAGCGGGAAGGAGATTGATGTTTGTGCTTTGTTAGCTTGTTTTTCACTTATCTCTTCAGTTCTCAGACCAGAAATCTTTGCTTTTCCTTCTGGTTCTCACACCTCATGTTTTATCCGTTAGCAGGTCCTGTCATTCCTGCCTTCATGTTTGGCTTCTCATTACAACCTACACTGACTCTTAGGCCAGGCCGCCGCCAGCCATCCTCTGGATTTTTGCGGGCACTTCCAGATTGGCTTCCCTATGCCCACCCTGGCATCCCAAGGTGTGCTAGCAGCTGGCAACCAGGAGCCCTGGTAACACACGGTAGCGACGTCATTCTTCCCTGCTCAGACTCCTGCAGTGGTTCCCCTCGCACCCTAGTCAAAGCCAAAGCTGCCAGGTGGCCTACCAGGCTGCACATCTGGTTGCCCCGCTTACCTTGTGTCCCAGCACGTCCTGCTGAGCGTGTGCTCTTTCCGTGCCTGGAGGACTCCCAGCGACCCCGTGCCGGCTACTTCCGTCCTTGCTCTGCTCCTGCTCACTTCAGAATCTCCCTGGCACAGCCTAGCACTTCCTGTCCTCCTTCCCCGCTTTGCAGGCCCCCCAGGTCAAATCTGACCTCCTTCCCCCCACCCTCTCACCCCCATGGTCCTTCCCTAAGCGGACGGGCACACAGTCTCACACGCACAGGATCCGCTCCTGGAGCCCCTTGCCAATCCTGAACAGGTCCAGGTCCAGAACAGCTCCGCAGAGCTCCTGGAGTCTCCTTTCCACACACACTCCTGGGCGGGGTGTTCCAGGGCACGTGTTTCCTTCCCATGTGCTGGGTTCACATGTGTGGTACCTGTCCCCTCACTAGAATGAAGCTCCATAAGGACAGGAATTTTTGTTTTGTTCACTCTTCTGCCTTCCGTGCCTGGCACATAGAGTGAACAGTAAGTATTTGCCGACTTCATTTGTTCTGCATCCATTACGTCCTAGGACCAGGCTTCAGGGCACATGCACATGCATGTACACAGAGGCCTACACACTCAGGGAAGAGGACATGAATCGCTGGCCCCTAGTGAGCTCACTGCCTAGTGCGGAGCACGCAGCAACAGTGTAGGGAGAACAGCACCCGTGAAGAGATGCTGCGGAAGCTGCTGTGGGAATGGGAGCGAGCTAGCCGTGCTGGGGCAGGGAGCCGCAGCCTCACTCAGCCTGGAGGGAGGACGCCTTGCCTGGAACTATGGTGCTGCTTTCTGTGCACACCTTCTCTCCTGTGTCCCCAGGAGGCTGAGAGAGAAGCCTCCTTGTGTTCATCAGTTTATCCACAGACTAGTGCCCTTTGCTTACAGAGTCCACTCCTAGGCATTGGAATACTATTGAGTCTTGAAGGTAGGGAAGGTATCATGAGCTTTTCATCTCATGTCAAATGAGTTCAGTTCCTTCAGCCTTGCCTTATAAGGTCTGTCTTCCATTCAGTTAATCTTTTTTTTTCTGTACCCTTTCCAGGTTCTCCCCCGCCCCCGCCTTTATTTGCCTTTATTTTTCTGTCCCAGAAGGATTCTGTTCTTATGGGGAGAATTAACCTACTTAATTCTTTACTAACAAAAACAGTCTTGCCCCCCCTCAACCCCACCCTTTTCCACACATAGGCCGTCATCTTTGTAAACCTCCACTGGTGCTGGCTGCGTTTAGAATATACTCCATATAAAACAGGCCCTGAGACTGGGTGTGGTGGCTCATGACTGTAATCCCAGCACTTTGGGAGGCTGAGGCAGGCGGATCACCTGAGGTCAGGAGTTCGAGACCAGCCTGGCCAACATGGTGAAACCCTGTCTCTACTAAAAATACAAAAATTAGCCGGGCCTGGTGTCTGTAATCCCAGCTACTTGGGAGGCTGAGGCAGGAGAATCGCTTGAACCTGGGGGGCAGAGGTTGCAGTGAGCTGAGATTGCACCAGTACACTCCAGCCTAGATGACAGAACTAGACTCTGTTTCAAAAAAATCCAGGCCGATGGCTGGGCGTGGTGGCTCACACCTGTAATCCCAGCACTTTGGGAGACCAAGGCGGGCGGATCATGAGGTTGGGAGATCGAGACCATCCTGGCTAACTCAGTGAAACCCTGTGTCTACTAAAAATACAAAAAATTAGCCGGGTGTGGTGGTGGGCGCCTGTAGTCCCAGCTACTTGGGAGGCTGAGGCAAGAGAATGGCGTGAACCCGGGAGGCGGAGCTTGCAGTGAGCCTGGGCTACATAGCGAGACTCTGTCTCAAAAAAAAGCAACAACAACAAAAAACCAGGCCAGACGCGCTGGCTCATGCCTGTAATCCCAGCACTTTGCAAGGCCAAGGTGAGTGGATCACCTGAGGTCAGGACTTCAAGACCAGCCTGGCCAACATGGTGAAACCCTGTCTTTACTAAAAATACAGAAAAAATTAGCTGGGCGTGGTGGCGGGCACCTGTGATCTCAGCTACTCAGGAGGCTGAGGCAGGTGAATTGCCTGAACCCAGGAGGTGGAGGTTGCGGTGAGCCGAGATGGCGCCATTGCACTCCAGCCTGGGCAACAAGAGTGAAACTCTGTCTCAAAAAAAAAAAACAAAAAAAAAAACACAAGCCCAAAAAACTAAAAAACAACAGGCCCTGAAACTAAAAAACAACAGGCCCTGAGACTGGGCTGCCCCGCTTCAGCCCACTTCTTGTGGTCAGTTCTGTCCCTGCTGGCTGCTGTGTGGTGGTGCTATGGTCCACGCCATGGATGGATGATTCAACTTACCCTGCTGAGGGCTCCCTCTGGTTTTTGGGATAGGGGAGCCAGTTCTCTAACTTTAACAGGGGATGAGGGTGAGATGGGGTGCAGCTGAGGCCCAAGGCCAGTGGAGGGGATGCCTTAGCAGGAAGACAGATCTGAGCTGTGGCCCCACTGTCTTTTCTTTCTTCCGTAACTGCCTCTGGCCATCTGCCATCATCATCAGTGTGTTGAGTGCATTCAACTCAGTCTCTCTGACCGTTTTTAGGGAACAGAACACAATTAACAACATGGCCTAAGGACCCAAAGTGACCCTAGCAAGGGTGAGTCTTGGCGGATGAGGTAATGGACAGAGGAGATTTGTTGAATTCTACATAGGGAGGGTTTTTCTGCAGGAGGTAGTAGAAGATAAGCTATCCAAAAAGTGTCATAGGTTAATTGTAATGGGGTCCACGTTATTTTAATTGGTGAGGAGAATCTATAGGTTTATACCATCTGGGGTCCACTAAAGAGATCATGTTATGCCAACTCACTGGGTATTTTCCTAAGATTTCAGTTACGGGTAATGTGGAATTTTTAGGTTTTTTGGGATGAATCTTCCTTGGTCTAACTCCCCGAGGAAAGCTCTGCTCTTTTCTTAGTAGCAGGGCTTGCCACTTAAGAAACTCCAGCCACCACAGCTGTCTTCCATATACAGGCACCATTTAACAAGCTGCCGTGGTGGGGTCTCTCTAGGCTCCCTGTGACTCTGTACCATTTCATCTTCTTCAGAGCTTCTCTTAGTAAAGAAAGTCTTTTCTTTCTTTCCTTCCTTCCTTCCTTCCTTCCTTCCTTTTTTTCTTTCTCTTTCTCTCTCTCTCTCTTTTTTTTTTTTTTGATATAGTTTCACGCTTGTTGCCCAGGTTGGAGTGCAGTGGCTTGATCTCGGTTCACTGCAACCTCTGCTTCCTGGTTCAAGTAATTCTCCTGACTCAGCCTCCCGAGTAGCTGGGATTACAGGTGCACGCCACCATGCCCAGCTAATTTTTTGTATTTTTAGTAGAGACGGGGTTTTGCCATGTTGCCCAGACTGGTCTATAATTCCTGGCCTCAAGTGATCCTCCCTCCCAAAGTGCTGGGATTACAGGCGTGAGTCACCGAGCCCAGGCTCTCAGTAAAGAAAGCTTTCTATTCAGATTTTTATATCAGTTGAGATTAGTTTCAGTTGAAAATTGCAAAATGTGGCTTAAGCGTGCAAGAAGATTTTCTTTTTATGTAAAAGGACCCTAGAGGTGGAAAGCCCAGAGCTAGTATAGCCAGCTGCATGGCCATCAGGATTTTGTCTTGTTCCTTCTACCTGGACTTGCCAGCTAAAGTCTGGTGATTGTGTGGTCCACTCTACGGATTGACAGGTAAGAGTTCAACTTGACCTAACTCCACTGCCATGGCACATAGCTTCCTCATCCTTAAGGTTACCTCATGACAAAGCATGGCTGCTGGAGCTCCAGCCATCTTTCTTTTCTTTCTAGGTCAAACACCAAAGGGAGGAAATGGAAAGAAAGACAAAAGGTTTTTCTTTTTTCTTTTTTTGGAGACGGAGTCTCACTCTGTCGCCCAGGCTGGAGTGCAGTGGCACGATCTCAGCTCACTGCAAGCTCCGCCTGCTGGGTTCACGCCATTCTCCTACCTCAGCCTCCTGAGTAACTAGGACTACAGGTGCCCGCCACCACGCCTGGCTAACTTTTATAGTTTTAGTAGAGATGGGGTTTCACTGTGTTAGCCATGATGGTCTCGATCTCCTGCCCTCGTGATCTGCCCGCCTCGGCCTCCCAAAGTGCTGGGATTATAGGCGTGAGCCACCATGCCCAGCCGACAAAAGGTTTTTCTATGCGAGAGACTCCTTTAAAGGAGTCTTTCAGGAAGACCCACACACTCATGCTTATATCTCATTAACCAGAACCTAGAAAACGTGGTCACAGCTAGCTTCAAGGAAGGTTGAGAAATGCAGTTTTGTAAACGAGTGCATCACTGGCTCTAGTAAGACTGGGATACTGTTACTAAGAGAGAAATCTTTCTCCAGTTGGTGTCTGACTTCGTCTCTGTAGTGTCTCATGTGAGCACCTTCTGCTTCATGTGAGTCCACTTCTGCCTGCCCTGTCTCCTGTGGCCATCAAGAGAGGCTGAGCATTGTATGCATGTAGCAGTCCTCCCTCCAGACACAGGCTGGCTGTTCTCGCAGCTCTCCTTTGCTCTTCTTGGAGCTAAGTCGTTGTCACAGTGCAGGAGTTGGTTAGAAGTGAGTGGATTTCTTTTTTCTTTTCTTTCTTTCTTTCTTTTTTTTCTTTTTGAGACGGAGTTTTGCTCTTGTTGCCCAGGCTGGAGTGCAGTGGTGCGATCTTGGCTCACCACAACCTCTGCCTCCTGGATTGAAGCAATTCTCCTGCCTCAGCCTCCCAAGTAGCTGGAATTACAGGCATGCACCACCACGCCCGGCTAATTTTGTGTTTTTAGTAGAGATGGGGTTTCTCCATGTTTGTCAGGCTGGTCTCGAACTCCTGACCTCAGGTGATCCACCTGCCTCGGCCTCCCAAAGTGCTGGGATTATAGGCGTGAGCCACCACGCCTGGCCGGAAGTGCATGGATTTCTGTAGGTACCATAGCAGTGTCAGTGCGAAGCTTGGCATGCCTGGGAGGCTGCTGCCTCTGTGTTTCTGGGCTCTTTTCCCCATCCCCTTTCTGAGTCCGGTTCTGTTTGGAAGTTGTGATCTTGACATGTGGCCCTTTTAGCCCCATGTCTTAGCACCGTGGGGCCCCGGAGTAGTGGGCTCTGGATGAGCACGCAGCACCCTTGAACATGTTGGGTCCAGCCAGTGCAGATGTCGGCATGAGATGCTGATACAGGCATGTGTGTGCCCTCTGTGGCTCCCTTCTGCAGCTGCCTCTCCTACGAGACCAGGAATTTCAGAGGACACTCTCTCAAGAGCCCCTCTTCCTGGACATTTTCTTCCCTTGTGCTCGTAAACATTCACAAACACCGTTTAATGGTCCAAGATTTTGGTTTATGACTAAAAATCTGAAATTCCTAAAATCTCTGTGGATTTAAGTCCTAAGGAACCCTGGAGCAAACATTCAGCTGAGTGAGCTAGTCGATCTCTCAGATCTTTTCCAGGTCCAGGGCTCGGCAGCTCTGTGATGCTGGCTGGGGCTTTTCAGGCGTGAGATCTATTTCCACCTCTCGCTCTAGGCTGGAAGTTGTCCAGGAAATTGTCACTGACATATTGAGATGCATAGCAAATGCAGCTGTCAAGAGAAATGTGGGGTTCATCTTAGAAAATGCTGTTCCAAGGATCAGCTTGAGAAAGTGTTAATTTGTAAGAATTAAATGAGCATATTATGGGATGTTGGAAGGTGGGAACAAGTGTGTAAGTGAGTGTAGGCATCTCTTGGCTTTTCAGTGGTTCTCAGCCAGGGCCTTTTCTGGATGCAGTCTGCTTTCCCTGCCACACACAGCTTCCTCCAAGGCCTTGGCTAAGTACGGCCTATTCCTCAGCCTACTGATAGCTACGTCCCCTCCCAACGGGGAGGACACGAGGAAGGTTCCCTGTGGAGAGTGGGATGGAGGAGCATGGATTTTACTGGAACAGAGGGATAAGAGCGGGTGTTGGGGGCAGGGCAGACACACCTGTGGCAGAGGGTTAGGCTGGAACAGGCTGCAGCATCTCTCCCGGACAGATCCTTGGATTCTTTATGGTGCCTGCTTTTCTCTTCTACCCTAAACCAGGGAGATTTTGAAGGCGTGGAGCAGGAGAAAGGAGGTGATCACAGTGAATAGCCACCATTTACTGAGAGCTTGCTGTGTGCTGGACATTCTCAGTAGCTAAATGCATTGTCATTTAATCCTTAACCAGAATTCTGCTGTGTGGGTATTATCAGAGAGGCTGAATAACTTGATTAAAGTCACACAGCTAGTAAGTAATTAAAAGACTTGAAGCTGGGTGCAGTGGCTCACGCCTGTAATCCCAGCACTTTGCGAGACCTAAGTGGGAGGATCACTTGAGGTCAGGAGTTTGAGACCAGCCTAGCCAACATGGTGAAACCCCGTCTCTACTAAAAATACAAAAATTAGCTGGGCGCGGTGATGTGCGCCTGTAATCCCAGCTACTCAGGAGGCCGAGGCAGGAAAATCGCTTGAACCCGGGAGGGCGAGGTTGCATTGAGCTGAGATCACGCCACTGCACTACAGCCTGGGTGACAGAGAGAGACTCCATCTCAAAAAAAAAAGGGAAAAGACTTGAATCCAGTTTGTTTGACTTGCTTGCCTCTGCCCTTAACCACACTGAGATTCTGCTGCCCTGTTTCATTTGTTCATCAAGTGTTGGCGTGTCCATGGTGTTTGTGGCATGGTTTAACAAGGCTGCCTCTTTGCCTGGCCAAACTTTAGCCAGCCTTTTGAATCTTTCGCTAGGCCCATCTATGTACTTCCTTGTAAAATCAAGTTTTAGCAAAGAACATTGCTGAGTTGGTTTAGCCAGAAACCCTCATCTTCTATATCTGATGTATTCCTTACCCTCCCCATGCCCCAGGGGATGTCCGATCACCCTGGCCCGTCTTCAGCAAGAATCCTGTTAGGTTGGCTGAGCCAGAATCTCCTTCCCCCGATGTTCCTCTTGGTGATTTTCCATGCACTGACCCCACCTGCTCCTTGGCTTTGAATTCCCACTGGTCCATGCAGTGTTAGGAGTTGAATCTGGTCTCTGTCCCCGACTGCAAGGCCCTGTTGCAATGGTCCCTGTACCTACCATAGTGGTGCTTCCTTACTGTATTCTCACAAGTAGCACCAAATAATTTTTTCTTTAACAGGTTCTAGGTGCTAAGGATGATAGCAGTAAGCCAGACGAGAAAAGCTTCTATACCCATGGAACCTCTATTCTCATCTTCTTTCACAGTTTCCTGTATTACATCTGTCTCACCTCATATATTTCATATAAAGTCACACCCTTTCCCCAGAATGCCCCTTACATGACTCTTCCTTTTCTTTTTCTTCCTTTTTTTTTTTTGAGATGGAGTTTTACTCTGTCGCCTGGGCTGGAATGCAGTGGTGCGATCTCGGCTCACTGCAACCTCCACCTCCTGGGTCTAGGCAATTCTCCTGCCTCAGCCTTCCAAGTAGCTGGGATTACAGGTACGTACCACTGCGTTCAGCTAAATTTTGTATTTTTAGTAAAGACGGGGTTTCACCATGTTGGCCAGGCTGGTCTCAAACTCCTGACCTCAGGTGATCCGCCCACCTAGGCCTCCCAAAGTGCTGGGATTACAGGCATGAGCCACCGCATCCAGCCAGTCTTCCTTTGCTCAACACTAGAGCGAGGAGTTTCTTGTCTGTTGGACTTTGGGGTATTATCGTCCCACACCCTGATGTCCCCTGTAGCCCCCATGTCCCAGAGAGATCATGTCCAGACAGCAGGACAGCCAAGGTAGAGTGCCTTCTAGGGGGCTTGAACATTCCCCCAGGCCTTACTCCTGGCCTTTCTGGACAGATTGTGTCCCATCTTCCCAGGGAAGGGTTCTCCTGGCTCACATCCAATTGCATTGCCTACCCCACTCCCCAGAAGTTGTTTCAGAGGTGGGAAGGAGTAAAGGGCGTGCAGTCAGCCCTTAGTTGGGAGCTGACATTAGGGCTGGTTGCAGAGAGGTTCTTGTGCTCAGTGTATTTTAGTGGAGTAATTTATTATTTTTCCTTTGGAGTCTGGTTCAGGCCCGACAGGTACAAGAGAAACTTGGCTGAATGTTACTGTCTATCTTCCGACCAGATTCAGGGGCCTGGAGAGATGCCTCAGTCTGATCGAGGAAGGATATGGAGAGTGCTTCCCGCTGCAAACCGCGTGTGCAGGGCTGGAGTGGCTGTGCACACCTTGTGTTCCTGAGCTCCGCTGGGCAGAGGATTTTGGTTGAAGTTGCCAAAGGGATGGGAGGCAGAGTCGCTGTTGTCATCTCTAGCCTTTGTTGGATAGTCTTCTTTTGCCCGAAAAGGAAACAGAGAGGTTAAGAACTCCCCAAGAGCCACATGGACAGAGCTGGGGTCGAACCGAGGCTCCAAGTCCCAGTGTTCTTTCCGGGACTTCATGCACAGACCAGTCTTTTCCACATCAGGCAGGTCCTGCAGAACTGGCGCCCGGGTTGTGCTCAGTGGCCTCTCTGAAGCCCCGCCTGTGTGGACCGCTCTACCCACTGCCTTCGCAGCAGGCCGTGGGAGCTCGGATGGCATGTGATTGGCTGCTTGGTCTTTTCTAGCATGTGATTGGCTGCTTGGTCTTTTATAGCGTGTGATTGGCTGCTTTGTGTTTTATAGTGTGTGATTGGCTGCTTCCTGGGCCTCTTCCCTCTTTCTGTTGCTACTTCTCCCCCACACAGTGGACCCAGGTTGACTTAGTTCTGCCTCTTCAACTCCAGGCCTGTGGCGAGGGTGAGGCTGGGAGAGCAGGGGCAGTGGAGCCAGGCTGCTGATATGCCACATTGTACAGGCCTATGGGCTGGATGCTGCGGATTTCCTTGGAGGTTTCTCAAGGAAATGAAAACTCAAGGTTGTGTTGGAGGGGTCTGGCGAGGAGAAGGGGTTGCTGGGAGGTTGGGGGCACCTGCCCCTACTTAGAGCAGTGCTTGCTTGTTCCAGGTGTTAGGGATAGGCTGCTAACAAAAGGTTGAATCACTTAGTCCAGTCCTGTCTTTGTACAGAAAAGAAAACCAAATCTTTTCCCAGGATGGGTTGTCCAGTAAGCATGGAGCCAGTGCTACAGCCTCGTTCCCATCCTTGCAGTTCATTCCACCCTGGGTGTTCATGCATCACATAGCAGCACTTGAGTTCTAAGTGATTTGGCTCTTGTGGGGCACTTTTACGAAATTTTAGGCCGGGCGCGGTGTCTCAACGCCTCTAATCGCAGCACTTTGGGAGGCCGAGGTGGGTGGATCACTTGAGGCCAGGAGTTCGAGACTAGCCTGGCCAACACAGAAATACAAAATTTGTACTGAAAATACAAAAATTAACCGGGTGTGGTGGCGGGTGCCTGTAATCCCAGCTACTCAGGAGGCTGAGGCAGGAGAATCGCTTGAGCCTGGGAGGCGGAGGTTACAGTGAGCCAAGACTGTGCCACTGCGCTCAAGCTGGGATGCCTGAGCCAAGACCCTGTCTCAAAAAAAAAAAAAAAAAAAAAA